>NC_142776.1:24376391-24737641 GCF_988280905.1 Pimephales promelas | reverse complement strand
TTGCATGTGTGAAAACATGAAATATGATATTTTGAAGAGTGTCGGTATACAAAACAGTAGGCCTCCATTGTTCTATAGTCAATGGGAACTGAAACAATTTTCTTATCAACATTTATTCAAAATATCTTCTGTCTTCCACAGAAAATAGAAAGTCATTCAGGTTTTCATTCAAGTAATTTCATTTCAAGTCAAATCACGCAAAGGTGATCTGAATTTTCGTTTTTTTTCTTTTAAAGTCTCAATGCAATAGAAGTAGCGATAGATCTTTTCTTCTATAGACCATTTCACAAGATGTAAACAACACTGGTCCAGAAGCACTTCCTGTTTCAGTTTTTTAACACTACATAAAAGCTGGGATAAAATACAACCAACAGAACATTTAAAACTGAATCAAAAAGTTAAACAAACATCTTTAAGATGTTTTCTTTACATGTGGAATAAAGAACATCTTGTGAAATGGTCTATATTGTGACGTTTGTATATCTATATTGTGACGTGACGAGTGTAATGGATTATTATGAAGAAATGTAGGATGGGGACTTGGTTCTATTGCATGAGTTGTTGATGCAGATAAACGCAAGCTTGCAGTTTTAAACGGACTAAATGGTTATAAGAAAGTCTTGCATACCTCACCAGAGAGAAGACAGTCATTTTTATTGGAGGGATTAAATATCACAATGTCAAAATTCATCAGTTCACCCAAAAATGTAATTCTGCCGTCAAATATGGTAAACGGAAGCGTGACAGTACATTCTTGACATGCAAGAACAAACCTCATTGGTTCTTGCATGTCAAAATGGACATTTAATCTTCCTTTTATCTAATTTGATGTGTTCTATGTATGTGCATATTGATGGTATAATTTTATGTATGATACTTTGTCTGCTAACTCATCCTGCTACATTGAATGACTTCGTATCAGGTATAACGATCCTCACTTCTGTGGAAGTTGGTGCACAGAAGATTTATTTATAGATTTATATATATATATATAAATCTAGTTAGCGATATCCTAACGTTTTTACTATTGTGTTGCAGTTTATGGAGCCTTGTGGTTATCACTGTGTGTTTGTATTGAAGCCAGTGATGGTTTCTGTGTGTGTAGGAGTGCTCGGGCTCAATGTTGGTGCTGTGCTGCACGTGTGGGCTGGGGTTGGACATATTGGCCGAGGCAATAGATTGTGTAGTTGAAGCTCTTGTATTGGGTGTAGATTAATGTTGGAGGTGATTTGCTGTTGGGCTCTCGAACCGTTTTGTACTACAGTAAAGTTCATGTCTCCTAATACAGAGTTGCTACTCTCATACACTCCTTCACATACAACTTCTCCCACAATCAGTCTCAAATATATACTTTGAAAGGTGGAAAAGACTATGGTAGAGCTGCACGATTAATCATTAAAAGATTGCGATCTCGATTCAAGCACCCCTACATTTTTTTTTTTTCCTAAATGACAGCGATTCAGCTATGTCTATTAAACCTTTGCCAAAATCAGGATGGAATATTCAGATCTGCGCTGGTGATGCCACTGATAGAGCAGTTGTCATGTATAGGTACTGTATGAAACAGCTTCAGTCTTTTCAACCTCACAGTATTGTTATCACAGAAGTACTGGGATAAAACTAAGGTTTATAGTTGGATATAAACACTGATGTATACGGTAACGATCAAAATAGAGCAATCCACCCTTTGAAAGTAACTTTGCTCTTCAAAAACACAATTGTACCATCACATCGTTACGCCACTAGGTGCTGACAACAAGTGACTGTTAAAAAATGTATGTCATTGAATCATTCCTGAGATTCATTCAAGAACTCTTGATTCATCCAGTAATGTAAAGTAAAGAACCTAATCTTCATGTGATTTTGTTTAGTTGTCTGTTCAGAACTGTGGGGATATTGTGATCTTTATTTGAAACAAAAACAATCATGATTCTAAATGTATTCATAATCGTGCAGCTCTACTATAATACATAGTATGTAAATGAGCATGTTGCACTGACAGAAATGTAGTACTTTATTTATAGCAGTGAGTCATATTGAATTTACATTAGAACACTTCTGTTAAAAAAATATTTTTCATATTTGTGTTTGAGAGGAAGAGGAAGCATCAAGGAGTATGTTTGGAGGGGGCAGTCTCTCTGCTCTGGCCTCGTGCCCTGGCAATTATCTCAATGATTTCCTCCTCTTTTCAATTCTTTCCATTTCCACACGGCCGTCCCCTCCATTAAAGGAGCAATTTACCAGAGTGCTGTGACACAGGAGCCAGGAGAGAGAGAGAGACAGAGAGAGAGTGTTGGTATGTTTGGGAAGGTGAGGATGAGATTAGAAAGTGGTGTTGAAGGAGGGACATTTAGAGCAAAAAAGAAAAGCTGCTCTAACTGTCTTAATTTAGCATTCAGAAATGACGTGATTCTTACAAAATAGATTGAAATAGAAATAGATTCTTAAAGGGGTAGTTTACTGCTTTTTTCTTTGCATGATTGTGTTTGTGGGGTGCAATATAACATGTATTCGTGTTTTTTCTTTTTTTAAAAGTCTCATTTTTCATAAATTTCACCTTTATTGTAATCTACTTTCTCCTCTGTCATTTGAACAACTGGTTGACTTCCTGATTCTATGAAACCACTCCCTCAGAAACAGGCAGTGCGCTCAGATTGGTTAGTTTGGGCCGGTGTGTTGTGATTGGCTAAACTGTAGTGCACGTTGTCCGGAAGGTTTAAGCCCATTACCTTTACGGGCGAAGTTGCACGTGTTGTTCATGTCAAATGTAAATAATGGTGTCGATACTGCAGTATCAGTATGAGCCAGAATCAGACCCAAAAAGCGGCGATGAAGAGAGGCAAGCAGAACCTCACCACTCACGGCTCTTACAAAACATTTCTGAATGATAATTTTCCTATATTTTGTTTAACTTTATACACGTTTGTTTTACACAATAGCATCAAACTGACTGGCTACTATATACACAAACAGCGTTGGTATTGGTTTACGCTCTTGATCAAAATGAAAATAACGTCAAAGTATATATACATGAAAAATACATTTTCAACATTAGTACATACAAAATTCAGGTCCATAATGTTTGTACGCGTTTGTCGTAGACACAAAATAGCATAACTAATAGCCTAGTGGCTAAAAAAGCCAGCTCTGGCATTTGATAAAACTAAAACTTTACGTCTGAAATTATACATGCAAATACATTTAAAATGATTAAGTCTTAGCCTAATTACAGGTTGTGGCCCAACAACTGCTGCCTCTGGTTTTAAAGCTGGAACTGCTTCATGTTTTAGTAACAGTTTCTTGTTGAATCCGGCATTGAATTTGTGGAGATTCTGGAAGCTGTCGTCCGTTAATGTGCTGCACAGAGAGCTAAATTACGATCGTCATTTTCAGGAACATAATCAAACATAAATTGTATCCGTTGTGGACAAATTACAACGTCCGTGGGAAGCCCAAACACAGAAGACCTGACAGCTGGGTGAACATAACACACTCGACGAGCGACAGAAATATGGCCATGCCCTTTTTTTTTTGCATATTCCGGAGGGAGGGTTGATGCAAATGTATGGGTTAGTGACGTCTAAAACCGGGCTGTAGTCCCAATCAAGTCGTTTTTGTAGGCACTAAACTTCCTGATTTTTAAAAAGACAATATCTCTGCTTACATTAAACTTTCAGCGCTGCAACTTTGCAGATACTGTTCATGCACCAACAGCAACATTACACACTATTTAAAATGAAAAATGTGAAATCACAATCAACCACCCCTTTAAGGCTAATGGTGAGAAATCAATTTTTCCTTGATTTTTTTTAAAGTAATATATATATATATATATATATATATATACTGTATATATATATATATATATATATATATATATATATATATATACTGTATATATATATATATATATATATATATATATATATATATATATATATATATATATATATATATATATATTATCAAAGAATCCTAAGAAAAGAAATATCATTGGTTCCACTCTTTTTTTTTTCATGGGTTCCAAGAAAAAAATCATCATTGATAATAATAAGAAATGTTTCTTGAGCATTAAATCAGCATATTACAATGATTTCTGAAGGATTATGTGATTTCATGTGAAAATTCAGATTTGACTTCACAGGCATTTTGCAATCACATTTCAAAATGAATTTAAAAAAAAAGGATATTTAAAATTGTAATAATATTTTGTATTTAATATTTTTGATCAAATAAACGCAGTCTTGGTGAGCATAAGAGACTTTAAAATCTTACCGACCCCAACTATGCATATGTAATTAGTGTACCATAGGGGAAAAAAGAAAATAATAAAAATGTGTGAGTGGTATCTCTTGTCAAGTGATTTTTGTTCATAAACAAAAATGACTTGATATTTGGATTATAATTGGTTCAAATGTCACTGTCATTCCTTTGCATGATTTGTCTTTCTGTGTTTTTGCAACTTCTTATTCAGAATCGTCCTGCAGAATCGGCTAAGGACTAGTCCAGAAAGGCAATGGAGGGGGCGGAGCATGAGGTGGATAGGCGGAGCCTTATACAGAGTCTCAGCCAATAAGCTCTCTCGCACTCAAACCACCTCCACACCTAACAGTAGACCAGGTAACCATTTTGCAGAGATCGTTGCTGCTTAGACATAGAGTACTGTGCAAAAGTCTTAGGGAATTTAGTATTTTCTCAGAATCAATGATGGTGAAATCAGATCATACCGACTGTTGTCAGACTCCTTGTGCATACAAAAACCTCTCTGGATTATTACAATTAATGGCAAAAGGAATGTTTGAATGCAAACTAATATCTTTAACTGACACCCTATAGAAAAAAATATATATAAATATCTGAAAATTATAAAGTACCCGAAGACTTTTGCACATTACTGTAGATTACCTGATAAAAAAATTAATTTGAAAAAATCAGTTTCAAACCACTAAAATCAGATTTGATTTTTTTTGTTTTTTGTTTACATGAATATGTGCACCTGCGGTGTGTTTTTGTGCTTTTTAAATGGTCGGTATTTATTGGTTGTCTCTTAAATACACGGTCCAGATTATCAACCCATCCAGCAAGTGAGTGTAGGGGGGTTACAATTCGCCTTCTGAAATAATAAAGCTGTCATCTGTCACTGGCTACAGGTTGAGAGAGAGACACACAGACAGAACAGGAGAGATGGTGAATAGCCTAGATTAAACCTTAAAGCCCTAGTCAGAAGTGGAATTAAAGATCAGCCACTGCTCTATGACAGGAGTTCCACACAAACACCCATACACGTGTCAATTTATGATCTCCCCAACAAACTGTAGTCTCACCACACACGGGTCTGGTAGTTAAAACACACAGACTCAATCTCCCATTCCCTTTTTCACATGGACTTTACAATTGCAATCCACATAACCAGCGAGCCATTTCTCACATGCACTCAGATATTACATTCCTTGCGTCTGCCCTCATTGCTCGATCACTCATTGCTACATTGAGTGCAGTGTTTATACCTAGTTCTCTCTTAGATTTCCATTTGGCTGTGGTTGACGGACCCTGATATATAAATAAACAGCATGATATCTTGTCTTAGTTGTACTTGCTGGCCTCCGTCATTACCAATGAACATGATGACCTTTAATTACATGCTATTAGTCTGGCTTGTTATAAATAAATATGCTTGTGTACAAGCTTGGATGAGGCAAGCGGAAAAAAAAACAAAAAAAAACAAGCACTGGCCTACAGCTTACTTCAAGCTGTAATATCTACATTCACAAAGACAAATGTGTATATTTGTAAATCTTATGGGTTTTTTTTTTTTTTAAATTGGGTAAAGTAATGTTTTTAAAGGAATAGTTCACCCAGCAATGGTAATTAGGTCATTATTCTTTACCTTTATGTCAGTCCAAATCAAACACAAAAACAAATCACATACAAAAAAAAGTTTCTTCTGTGAAAACCAAACATCACAATTTTTTTTGCGGAATACTCATGCTGCTCTTTTCCATACATTGAACGCATTAAGTATCCAGGGACTGTAAAAAAGTACTATTGGAAGTATTATAAAATCATGAAAGTTGTCCATAAAACTTGGAAATCTTATGACAGCTTTGTGTGGTGAACAGACCAAAATTTAAGTTATTTACTGCTAAATGTATGCTTTTGTGTTCAATAGAAGAAAGACATAACCTTTCTTAAATTGGTGCTTAATCCTTTATAATGAGTGTGAATAATATCTTTCCATACTACAGGAGAGTGGTACAATCCATATGTTTCCTCAACTAGTAATCAGGGAAGAACATCAGCCACACGTTACGTAGCCAGGTTAGTATTTTAAGATATCGTTCATTCAACAGCATAACAATACATAAGATATGAAGGTGAATTTGTTTACTGGTTTTGTTTTTTGTGTGTGTACATCAGTCGTGCTGTGCAGAGGAGTTTAGCTATAATACGACAGGCCAGACAGAAGAAACAGAAGGCCAAGCAGTACTGTATGTACTATAACCGATTCGGCAAGTGTAACCATGGTGACACTTGCCCCTACATCCACGACCCTGACAAAGTAGCCGTCTGCACCAGGTACTGAGTTTCTGTGCACACTCTCACAAAATGTCTGACTTTGAAAGCTGGCTTCAAATTAAACTCTTGATTGGTTGGCAGGTTTCTCCGAGGCACATGTAAGCGGACTGATGGGACTTGTCCTTTCTCGCATAAAGTAGCCAAGGAGAAGGTAAGTCAGTTTACTTTTAAGGGTTCTTCCAAAAACAGGACAAGATAATGGACGCTGCAAAGAAAAAAGAAAATCTAGCACAGCTGTCGGGCCAAGTGTGCCAAGTATTTATTTGATTTGTAACACTGAAATGCAAACGTTTATGAAGCAATTTTCCTTCAAATTTAATTAAATTTGCCCCACACTGTAAAATAGGTTTTTTTGAAGTTCTAAATAAAAGAAAAACTTATTGGAGTATGCTGTACAAGAAAATACCATTTCAGTCTTTCTACTTCAAAATTTCAATGCATTGCCATTTCTTTGTGGAATTTACTAGCAATTTCTAAATGCAAATTGTTTCTAAACCAAGTTTGCACATCATTATTATTGTGTTTAATAGGACTCTCAATACTTAGTTGAATATCTCCGAACTTTATAACATTAACTTTTTTTCACAAAGCTAAGCACAACAAATATTGCAGAACAAACCGCAAGCTGTCAGTCAAATGGACTTAACTTGTTTGATGCATCTGCTGTCCTGATCCATGCTGTGCTTTCAGTGTCTCATGATGCGCAGCGGTCAGAGCTGCATGCTTTCATTGACTTGTGCAGTAATAGTATTTATAGCTCTTAACTTAATAAAACAAGCAGTGTAACTACAGTATGATTACCTGAAAATGTAGATATATATGCAGGTGTAAGGTACTTTATCTAAATGAAATACATGCACTTCTCTTGCTTTTGCTCACGTGCCTGCGATTACCTTAGGTTGCCGACCCCTGATTTAGTGCATGTTTACATAAACTGGGAAGAAGAAAATTGGTGTAGAAACCATTTCCATTTAGAAAGTAAACGACTAGTAAATTTCATAACCAATTACAAAGAAACGGGAAGTAAACCATTGAATGAAACGTGAAAGTGGAAGTTGTAAAACTATAAACTGTAAGTACTGCAGTAATTGTTTTTTTTTAATTTATAACTTTGAAAAATAAGTTTTTTTACAGAGTAGAAAAGCAAATCAAAAACGCTGTGGAATGGAAAAGCTTATACTTGTGAATTTTTTTTTTTTTTTTTTTTTTTTTAATCACAAAAATACAGCAGCTTCAGAGATTTTAGTTTGATTTGATCATTTTTTTATTAAGGTTTATCTCAATTGAAGCATAGTTGAACTGAATTCGTCTATCACAGGGAAGATCATGATCTAATAGACTTGATTCCAGTCATAACTCAAACATAAAATGTGCAGCTACTGTATTTTATCTTTGTAAGACAGTATTGACAGTTGGATTTATGCATAAAGCCATAAGAATCTTAACATAAGTCATGACTGACCGTATGTGGCGGTTTCATGTTACTGTCAGGGCTTGTGGGCCTGTGGGGTGATAATTAAAGATACTATGTCAGGGACTTAGCTTCCTCTCTCAGGTTATGTTGGTGTGTTACAGTCTCAATATCTTTGAGGCAATCCCACTAGATTCCAGAGTTACATACTTCGAGGTCTTTGCCTAGGCATTGCCGTCATGGAGACAGGTGGAGATGGGATCAGTATTGACGCAACATGTGATCCATCATATACTAGTCTAGATTCTCCTGAAGTGAACATTTCGATCTCATTACTTACCTACCTCTCGCAGACAGACATACACGTGCATGGTCCCATTTTTACATGCCCATGATTCTGTGCTCTCCTTATCTTGTTAAACAATTAGTTTCCAATAGCATTTTATTTGCAGAGATCTGTAATTCATGTTGAAAAAATATCTGACAATAGCTGGGTTGCTGAGATAAAATGAGTAATATCAAAGTCTACAGAATAACACAAGATGTATTATTTTGAACGTGGAAAAGTGCAGCGCTCAATATGGCGGAATTTCTAAAAAAAAGAGCATATCGCCGATTCCTATAGAAACAGTCAGACGTGTGCTTCCACTGCGCATCCAGTCTGAGAAATGATGTTCCCTGTCATGTTTCGAGCATTTAAAAACAAAATGTATGAGACAGTTGTTGCCAGATTTCATTGATTCCTAATATGAAATTTAATCGTAAACTTGGCCAATGGTTTTGGAGAATTTTATGTTTCCCGATTCAAAGAGATAGGAGCTGCACTTGCAAAGATGGCTGCCGAGTGGAATGACTCGTCTTAAAGGGACTTTGTTAATATTTAGCTTGTCATGTAATTTCAATATGGCGGCCACCATGAAGGGAAACCAACCTTATCTATGCTCCTCATGAAAAAAAAAAAAAAAAACAGTCAGAAATCTGTATCTCATGTAAATGTAGATAATTTTAAATATTTGTCACAATTAGCATTTATTTATTTCTGTTGAAAAGTGATTGAAAACTAACCACTACTTGGTCCACTTTATATCCAAGTTTTCTTTAGGGTTCCTTTGATCATGGAAACACGGAAAATCTGTTTTCCATGCCTGAAAAGTGATAAATGTAAAATTAATAAATCAGTGAATTCAGTGACAAAATGCCATTTTTTTCCAGGTTTAGAAGGACACTGTATGAAACTTTCCCCATACTTCCTTCCCACAGTGAGAAACCTGTTTCCCTTGTTTGTTTGACACAGAAAAAAACACCCCTCTGAGCATTCACTTTCTGTAAAACACACATACTTTCTCTCTCTCTCTGCTCCTTTCTCTCCCTCCCTCTCTTCATATTCTAACACTTGTTCAGACTTTTGCTTTTGTATTTGGTTCAAGGCCCTATTGAACAAAAAAAAAAACCACACACACACCCACAACCCCCCACACATACAAACACACCGAATCACTGCACCTGTGACAGTCGTCACTCTCTACACTCTCCAGTGCACTGAGAGTCCAGCTGTCTGCTTGTCTTAAAGGAGCAGAGCCACCTCATCGCAGCACAGGCCCACCTGCTAGTCCCGACCCCATAAGCCCCCCTCCTTCTATTCCTACACAGCCTTGCTTGGGGCTCAATTTAACCCCGCACCCTGTGTCATCCGCGTATATGTCATTAAGCATGGCTTGAGTTCACGCCTGCAATTGAAAACGATCCAGTTCCCCCTCCAAATAACTGAGAAACAAGACCCCCAAACCCCATCACCCCACTCGTGGCTAGCGTCCATTCCCCTCCCCTTCACATAAACACATTATGCAGGTGGTACGACGCCCCGCTTGGGTCAATATTTCTGTTGCAGTTAATTAAGCAGAAATGATATGACCCCCATGGAAATGGGATTCCACTTAAGAGGGCGGCGGCCAATCATCCCACCCCCCCGCTCATCGTGTGCGCGACCCTCACATTCTATTTTAAACCAAGAGAGCCCTCAGCGAGCACTCAGATTATTCATACATGCAGATTATATTCACGAGGAGTGCAAATCTGTGCCATTGACACATGCACATAATTACTGATTAGACAATGTTTGATTAAATGCGTGTTTTGACTGGGACTTCAATAGATATGTGATTTAATACTGGTGCCATATGTGTGTAACTCGCTTATGTTTCCCATCACTTAGAAAGGGAATTTAAAGGCTAGACTGTATTGTTACTGCTCTTATTCTTTTAAAAGTTCATTGGTGTTTCAGACTAACCGTATTCTTTTACTCACACTCACTCTTTTGTTCAGTGCTGGAAATATACTTTTTGAGATTATTTGAGGTTTGATTAATTTTGTATTGTTTGCATTTTCAAGCTCTAAATCGATGCTTTGTTTTTGTTTTGTTTTTTTACTTCTTTGTAGATGCCTGTGTGCTCATACTTTCTGAAGGGGATCTGTAATAACAGTAGCTGTCCATACAGCCATGTCTATGTCTCACGCAAAGCCGATGTGTGCAAAGACTTCGTCCGAGGCTACTGCCCGCAGGGAGATAAGGTAAGACAGGTTATAATAAGGGAAGATCATTTCTGTTGCAAACACCTGTTGGTTGATTATTCAGTTAGGGGAAGTGTTTGATTATTTGAAAACTTAAACCATTTTTTATTTTATTTTTTATTAAAATACAATGAGTTTTTTTTTTTTTTTTTTTAATTCAATTGTTCTCTGAAATGCTTGGTGTGATGTAATGACAGCAATATTTGCTATTTTGCTATTTCTAATCTATTAATCGCTATAAAAAAATGTGTAGATGGATAGTAAATTGATTAAAAATATTTTAATTAAATATATTTTCTTTTAACTATATTTAACTTTTTAATTTATAATTTATTATAGAGGGGTAGTAAAGGGGTAATAAATAAATAAATAAATAAAAATAAAAATAGCCTCAACTCTCTTCACTCTTTCCCTGTCTGCGTTTTAGAAAAAAAAAAAAGAAAGTTGCCAGCCACCTCTGGCAACATCACTTTAGGCCATTTTCAAGACCCCCAGAATATTTTGTTGTATGGATATATGAATATGCATGCAATATATCAAAAGAAAGATTGGACCCTCTGTTTTTTAACAAAAAAAAAGAAAAAAAAGCAGTTTTATTCTAGCCTATTCTATTTTTTATCAACACTTTTGGGTTAAAGGAGTTGTTCACTTTTTAAAAAAACTTTTGCTGATAATTTACTCACCCCCATGTCATCCGAGATATCCATGTCATTCTTTCTTCAGTCGAAAAGAAATTAAGGTTTTTGATGAAAACATTCCTGGAATTTTCTTCATATAATGCACTTTACTGTTGACCAAACTTTTCAAGGTCTAAAAGACAGCTTCAGTGCAAACTGCAAACTGTTCAAAGGGCTTTAAACGATTCCAGACGATGAATAAGGGTCTTATCTAGCGAAATTTTAAAAATAAATAACAAAGTTAAGTTTTATAAGCTCAAATGCTCGCCTTGCTCTGTTCTGTGATGCACGTTCGTGACTCTCCTGTTCGAACTCGTTCATAAAAATGAACAAATGTTTTTCGAGTCATTTGGTTCATTCAACGAACGAAATGAATGAACTGACTCGGAAAAAGATTTGAACAGGAGAGTCGTGAACGCGCATCACAGAACAGAGCAAGGCGACCATTTAAGTTTATAAAACTTAAACTTTTTTTTTTTTTTTTTGAATGATCGATCGTTTCGCTTGATAAGACCCTTATTCATCGTCTGGAATCGTTTAAAGCCCTTTGAACAGTTTGCAGTTTGCACTGAAACCTTTAAACTTTTGGTTACCAGTAAAATGCATTATATGGAGAGAAATCCTGGAATGTTTTCATCAAAAACCTTAATTTATTTTCGACTGAAGAAGAAAGACACGGACGTCTTGGATGATATGGGGGTGAGTAAATTATCAGCAAAAGTTTTTTTTTTTTTGTTTTTTTTTAAGTGAACTACTCCTTTAAGTTTCATAAAACAGCAACAGTTACAGCAAAAAGCTGAGAAAATCGCATTTTTGTCAAAGACTACGTCTGGATGGGATTCAGAACAATGATCAAAACTTTAGATGAGGTAGATCGAGTCCATCAACTTCCCCAAAGCTTTACAGTCCTAGAGCTCGTCCTGGGTCTACATTTCATTCAGTGACATTAGACAGTTTTTATTTATATGCTCATGTTTTGTTTTTCTTAAAAATCATACTAAGGCACAGTAACTTCCCCTTATTGAGGAATCATTCTTTTATTTTGTACACAATTGTATTGTATTTTGTAATCAAAGAATTATGTGGTAAATGGTGTTGATATAGAGAGTGAATAACCGTGACTGTCATTTGGCTCAGTTTAGTGTTTCAGGTCAAGAAAATGTATCTTCTACATCTAAATTTTTCCCTTCTACTTGCATCAACATACTGTAGATGCAAGTACATGTGTTTTGACATTCATAACAATTGTTGTATTATAGTGCTTTGCAGTTGATGACCGTTTTATAGGTCTTAATGAATGATGGTGATGACATTTTGCAAGAGTTTTAAAATAGAGCTCTTAAAAGTTGACTCTGTTCCAATTGTTAATCTAAACCATCATCCAGGTGCTTATGCATTTGGTTTCCTCCATGTTTGTGAGTGAGTGACGTATTGAGGGCTGTAACGAGAGGACAACATGACCCACATTTACCAAGTGTCCCCTTTTACCCTTTATCCAGCAGGTTCTAACCCATCCATGACCTCTTTCCTCACCCCATCTCTCCCACACACACACACACACTCACACACATATGCTCCTGTTGTCACCGTCACACCTGTCTCTCAGTCTCATGAAGCCATACAGGAACGTACAAACGTATGCTTGCTATTACATTCTTCTTCTCATCAAATTGAATTTATTTTTCTTTCTTTTTTTTTAAGTACAGGAAGGTTCCGTTCATTAACATTGGTTAATTAGACATCATGAACTAACAATGAACAATACTTAACAGCAATTATTGATTTTGGTTAATGTTAATTTATACATGTACTAACACATTTTTAAAGGTGTATTAAAGTGTGTTGCATAAATAAACATTATTTAATGTATTATGAATGAACATTAATTAATGAAGGAAAATGTATAAATGAACATTATCAAGATTAGAAATGCTGTAAAAAAGAAAATCAGTAGCCTAATAAATGCAATAAATTCACATGAAGTAGGTCGCCTCATGGACATCACATGACCAACCGACTAATCTTCTCTTTAACCACTCCGTCAAACAATTTCCAAGACAAGTCTGAAACAACTGCTATATTGGCCAATTAAAAATTACTGAGTGCATCTTTTTATAGGTCCATATGTCATTTTGCTACAGATTTAAAGCGGGAAGCTTTTGAGATAATAACATAATTCATATATGCCAGACCAAAAGTGATTTATTTTCTTTTAAACTGACAGTACGCCTGACTTTATTGTTCCTCCGCAGAAACTTTCATCGCCGCCCCCATCAGTTTCTTCCTCTTTTGGATTTGTCTCATTCTAATGAATTGTTTCTCTGCAGTGTTTTCTGCGTCTCCAGTCTTCTCTCTTTGTCTCTGTCTGTCTCGCGCTCTGTTTTTTCCCCTCCATTTGTTCTTCTTTGCTTTCCCTTCATCGTAACAAATGCGTTCTCTTGCTGTCAGGGCTCATTTAAATATTTGGGGTGAGAATGAGAATATATAAGGAGAGAGATATTAATATTTATTCTATTAGCCGAAGTGCTTAGGTTTGTAATTTTGCGCCGTCCCAAAAGCACTGTCTTAGATATGATGGATAGCACACCATAATTATGGACGTGAAAAAGTGCTGATGACAGCAGTACAGGCGAGAGGCCAGCAATGGATACGCCAGCAGAGCAAGGGTTAAAGCACACTCTCATCCTCTTCATTTCTCCCTCCCTCTGCTCTCTCTTTCTGTCTGCCATTTCCCATGTTTTTATGTCCCGTTTCTTCTTTTGTTTGCTGGCCACATCCATTCACACCTCACCTGGATCACTCTTCTTTTGATTCTCCTACCTTTCCTCTCATCCCTCTATCACTCTGTCATTATTCTCATTTCCCAGCTCTTTATCATAGCTCACACCACCATTCTATCTTTCTGTCTCTCTCTCTCGCTCTTTCTTTCTCACTGTCTCAGTAATGTAAAATGTGCTGACTCTTTCTGCTTTGTGGCCAGTAGAAAGCTCTTCTAATAGGCCCCAGAGACTTCCCAGCCTTTCTTAAATCAAGTGGAAAATTGTTAACTTGCACTGATATAAAGATGTTCCATCCACTTCTCTTTTTTTTTTTTTTTTCTCTCACACACTTCTCTTTTCCCTCTATTTCGCTGCTTTTATGTAAATTAAAATGTATGAGAGAGCATGGTTGGAGAGGATTTGGGCTTTTGTGTTTTCTTTGCTCGGATCATAGCCGTGAACATCAAAGTTAATGAGCCTTCTTAGTACTGCGTCCACATCCTATCCAATCAGTAGGATTTTCTTCTAATTAGATATGATTCCAAATAGCCAATCAACTTATAAGTTTATGAATTAATTAGTATAGGTTACACTTTTGTATGAAATTTATGCAAACCAAAGATTAAAATGCTGTCTGCGTCAAAGACTTCAAGCACTCTGTCAAATGTACATTTCTGATTGTCTGCGTCAAAGACTTCAAGCACTCTGTCAAATGTACATTTCTGATTGTATGATGACCCATCATAGTTTAATCTGTCCCACCACAGTTTTGGAATGACCCTTAAAGATCACTAATGCTGTGTTTTGAGCCATTGCTTTGGCAAAGCAACTGCCGATCGAACAGAAAACTGGTCTAATTAAAAAGGTTGCGTTTACGCAAACAGCTACTAATTCGCGTCTCGGAACGGCTCCTTTCACACAGCTCCATCAATGCAAGTGTTGTGAGTTTAACGTGGATTTTTGGTTACTCTGGTATATCTAACTTAAGTTGCATGCATTTTGTTCTAGCATTATTTAATTTGTAGCAATTTTGCACTTTGACAGTAAGTTTGAGAGTAGCTTCCCCAACACTGAATTGATATCACCCATACTTCTCATATTGTAGCTTTCACTAATTTGAATAAAACAAATGTTGGTGGGTGTGAATACATTTTAGGGATAGTTTTCCTAACAATTAAATTCATGTTGTCATCATTGAGGCCAATATTGGACCTAACTGCCCTTTCACTGTATGGAGGGGGAAAAAGCCTCAGTTTTCACTTCTATCAGAAGTGTTCTTCTTTCAGAAGTGTGCTTTCTGTGTTCAGCAGAAGAAAGAAAGTCAGACAGGTTTGGAACGAGTAAATGAAGAATTTTTTTTTGGGTGAACTAACCATGTTGGTCTGGCTTAAGTTGGTCTCATAAACCAGACTTTGGGTTCTTCTGGCCAGGAACTCCTCCCGCTTAAGAAGAGGGTGTTGTTTGTGTTTTTTATGTGACGAAAGACGAGGCAAACCCGTCAGGGCTTCCACGATAATATACTTCTATGCAACTAAGTGTTAGTCCTTGCAAACAATAGAGCTGCTGGCTCTACAAAAGATTATACAGACAGCAATGAGGACGTCTGAATCTTTTTTACACTTAAAAAAACTCTTTAAAAACGTGCCCACCATGACTTTAGAATACAATAGCAGCCAACCAAGTCTGAAATTGGTGGGTTCAACCAGCTCTGGCTATCTTAGTGGTCAATATGCATCAAATTGACACCAGAGAGTAGACTATGGATGCAGTCAATGTTGTTGAATTATAAATTCCCTGGAGATGCCAGTACATTTCCCTACAAAACAGCCCGGGCCCATCCTAAACACCATATTGACGATGCCATAGGGGCCCAACAAAACAAAGCCCTTTTTTTTTTTACTTTTTTTTTTTGACATTTGCATCACTTAATTGCGCTCAGTGTGCATTTTTGAGTGCAACAATGCAAGATTATTATTTTTTTTTTTCTATCGGTGTGTAAATTTTTTTTTCCTACAGTCAGAAGCCATTACATGCACTTTTGATGATGGTTTCTGTGTAGCACTATTTATGATGGTTTCTGTTATCTAAATTTCCTGTTGTATGTTGAAAACCTATAAGGTGCACACATGTGGAAAAATGAATTCTCGGTCAGCGCCACCTATCATGCAGCCGTGAATTAGATGAGGGCAATTAATCGTTTCACGCTCAGTGTGAAAGGGCCTTTACGCTGAATACATTATGAGCTAGTGAACAGTGATGTCGGTTCTATTTCTACTAAATATTTTGCCGCATGTCAAGATGACTTTATCAGTTGTTTGATTGGGAATTACTGGTATTCATATTTAGCTGTGATTGAAATGGATAACTAGTAACTAACATCATGAAAAAGGGGAAACTTTGAATTAAATGTAGACTTTTTGGGGGGGAAAGCATGTGGAACTTGACATTTTCCCCATAAACTTTATTCAAAGATCAAGCGCATAAGTATTAATTGTTCATATTGTCATGAATATGAAAACAGAATCGGTAGAATTACTTATGATCAGATTATCCCACTGTACAGTGTTTGTAATTTCTCACAGTTTACACATTTGTTCTATTTGCCTTCACCGGACCTTTGAATGATTAAAGTGCGACATGGATGTTATCAGTCAAACAAGAAACAAATGGGTGTTTAAAAAAAGAAAGGTCCCAAATGCTCTTCTGAAATGGGGTGGAATTGAAATCGACTGAATTCAAGTGGCAAGGGATTTAGCAAATTGGGCCAATTAGCCATGAGTGTGGTGAGTGATGATGTTGTCTATAGAATGATTTAGGGGGCATTAAGAGACCCAGATTCATTGGGTGCGATAATCCAGCGACACTGGACTGTGTGTGTGTGTATATATATATATATAAAATATTCTTAAAGTGTTTCCTGTTTAACAGAAAATATAGCAAAAGCTGTCCTCTTGGACTTAAAAATTCCATAGCCACACTGCAGTTAGCGAGTCTATGTTCCTTAAAGAGCCCGTATCATAGCATTTTGAAATGTTCCTATTTTGGTTTTAGGTGATCCTATGTATATTCGGTCATTTTAGGCCACTTATGGCTCTGACCTGATCCCTGTTTGGGGGGAGAAGGTCTCTGGGCGGTCTGCCCCAAGGGGTGACAGGGAGTCCACACTGTTCCCGGACACACGATCCTTCAGCCACCCTTCACTCCCACACACTTACAGACACACACTCTCTCACTCTCTCTCTCTATTTCTGGAGCAACTTGTCCCACACTCGCCTAGTCCCCCTCTCTCTCACTTATACACTCGTCTTGTGCTCCTCACCCCATAGTGGGGTATAATTAGCTCCTCTGACAGGTGGGAGGGATCGGGTCTCCAGAAGAATGAAGCTACCAATTTACGCCCAAATTACACAGGCACACAGACACTCTCACCTACTCTCACTTACACACACAAACACATGCTCACCTTCTCTCACTTATCAGATGCATGCGCCTACTGATGTGTGATCACACACCAACACTTACTTTTGCTAACTTCAGTGCACTCCTACTGAGTGTGGCACACATAAAAGCCTTACAGTGTCCCACATGTTCATAACCAACCCACAAAACATCCACTGTGAATCTGGGTATAAAGAAATAAAGCATTAAGAATTTTCTGCTCTCTTCACAGTGTAAGAAGAAACACACGCTGGTGTGTCCTGACTTCTCCAGCACCGGTGTGTGTCCACGTGGATCCAAATGCAAGCTGCACCACAGACAGAGTGTGAAACGCACCGGCTCTAACACAAGCTTTGGACCGGCTAAGAAAGCCCGCACCAGAGACATTATAAAGAGGTCAGGAAGAGGAACTAATCCCACATTGGCCTTTTCAATTCTTAATTGCCATCTGTACTGTATAGAAGTGCTCTTTTTCCACTTTCTGCACTGTAGTTATAGCTCAAACAGTCATAAATATGTTATTATTGTTGATCATATTATTATTATTATTTACTTCACTATATTACTATTATTTATAGGGAAGACCTGAATAACCATAGCCACGTTTCCACCGAAATTAACTGGAACAATTTGTCCCAGGAACTTTTTTTCCCCCAGACCTGTAGCTGTCTGTGTTTCCATGGTACTTCTAAAGTACCATGAAGATTAGGCAAATTAAGGCCCATTCACACTAAGAATGATAACTTTAAAGATAACTATATGAGTGCCCAGACTAGCGGACGATATATTTCTGTTTATTCTAATCGCGTGTTTGTGTGCCACTTTGAATGCTCGAGCTTGTTACAGCAGGATGTATTTTGATTGCCTGTCAATGTTTTTTATCATTCATCAGCTGGATAAAATCGTTTTCTGAAAGTGATTCCAACTATATTGTTTCTCTGTGCCGTTATCTTGATAGCTGTGGTGTGAACTTATATTGAGAATGATTTTTATAAATATATCTGTATTGTTCTATTTATGTCAGCTCTAGTCCGGTGATGTAGGACTCTTCAATTTCCACTGCATAAAAGCTTTATAAAGCCTGAACCTCGTCGTCAGCCCATCTATCGTATTTAAAAAAAAAAAAATTCATTGTTGATTCGAATATAAAAATCAACTCTTACTGCATGCACTGCAACAGACTGGTGGTAGAAATTAAAATGCTGCGTGGAGTCAACCAATCAAAATGCTGCATGAACTCAACCAATCAGCATGTTCAGCGCCTAAGTCTCAGCCCCATATGTCCCTGAACTTTGAAAAAGTACACTATGAGGGTGAAATTTTTACCCGGAACTTAATTTAGACCCTACGGAAGCCCTGAACCGCAACGGGAAAAAAAAAGAATCTGTAAAAATAAATAAATAAATAAAATCTGGAAAAAAAAAATCTAGCATTTTGAGATTAAAGTCGAAGTATTTCGAGATTAAAGTCGAAACATTTAGGGATTAAAGTTGAAATATTTTGAGAGATAGACGCATCCGTAGAAGATGCGTGTGTGCTTGCCATTGCCTCGCATTGCCGCACACACAGGCATTCATAATGGCACATAGCGAGTTTCACACTGTGTGTATGTGTGTGTGTGTTTGTTTGTTTGTTTGTTTTATCAAAGGAAATCCAACAGGTGCCAATCTACCAGCTTTAGGCTACCATTAGAATGTTATAAAATATACTAGGCTATCAGAGAATCTCTCCTCAACCATTTAGCGGTTATTAAATCTGAGGAAATCACAGGGTACGGCCAAATGATTGGATACAGAATGATGCACTTAAAAAAGTATCCAGAACATATTTACGGTGAGGGAGACAGAACGTTTACTGTTGTGTTCTCGACCCAGATAGTGTTGCCTAGACGAGCACGAAAACACCTTAAAAACACTGTATAAGCACCTGTGTAGAATTTTGTTGAAAGCCCAAATAAAAGTAAGCTTCTATTTTGTGTTGATCCATGGCAGTTCGACTTCACAAGTGCATTTATTTACACATACACACACACACACACACACACTGAGCTAGTCGACGCGCACTGTTATGAATGCACACTTCTATTATCGTAATGTTTTGACTTTATTCTCGAAACTTTTCGACTTTATTCTCGAAACTTTTCGACTTTATTCTCGAAACTTTTCGACTTAATTCTCGAAACGTTTAGACTTTAATTTGGAAATTTTTCATCTTTAATCTAAAAATATTTCGACTTTAATCTAAAAATGTTTCGACTTTAATCTAAAAACTTTTCGACTTTAATCTCGAAACATTTCGACTTTAATCTCGAAACATTTCGACTTTAATCTCGAAATGCTAGATTTTTTTAATTAATTTTTTTACAGATTTTTTTTTTTTTTTACCACCCCAAAAGGTGGTAAAAAAAAAACTCCCACCCCAAAACCACCCCAAAGTCCCTAGTTCCTGGGGAAAGTTCCTGCGGTAGAAACGCGGCTAATGCAAATATCCCATGAGCACGATCATTAAAAATCATTGAAAATATAATGAAATGAAACAAATGAAATCTGTTTCTTCATTGTAATGATATGTGTTTTGCCTTTTCAGTACGGAGGAAGTTACAGAGTCCATACAGGCAGATGAGGGCTCATCCTCCTCAGGTCCTGAGAAGCTGCCCTCCTTCATATCTTTGTCCAGCTCTCCTGACATGTCAGAGAACCCTGATTCCCCAAAGATCCCTCCTGCGGCAGGCTTACAGGCGAAAGGTGTGTACTGTATTTGAACAGGAGGTTAGATTTAAATAATAATAACAATAACATACAGTAGTTGAGATGCATACATTGTCACTACAAAATATTTAGATACTTAAGCTACTTAATATACAAATATTATTGAAATAGTTAAGTGTATCCAAGTGGCACTTTAAAGAAAGATAGCAAATCATTCACAAACATAGGTTTATTGGGTTTTCGTTGAGAATTATGTTAAAAAAGTATTTGGGCACATAGTGATGACAACTACACCTGTTGTTACCCTGCTGGGACACCTATGTGAAACTGAGAGGAAATTACTTCATACACCCACTAAACATTGGAGTTACTGGTAAAATAAAGTTAGCTCTATGAAAAGGTATTACATGATTTGTTTGTAGATGCCATTTGGATTGATGTTTGTTACTAATGCATTTAAATTGCATGAAGTGTGTGTGTGGGTGTGTGTGTGTGTGTGTGTCTCTTTTTTAATAGTCCTTTTTAAGCATGGCTTAAGTGTTCAAATACTTTTTGGTCTCACTGTATATATAAAGAGTAAGGAGGTAATAAATATTTCTGGAGTAAATAGTTGTGTTATTTAATGCGCAGCGACAGGGTTAATAATATCGAGGGGGGTGATATTATTTAAGAGTGGACTACATGAGGTAAATAATACTTACAGAGGGGTTACTAATATTTAGGTTTGTTGTTAAGGACAGGCACAGCTGAAGCTGGTATGCCAGTCTGACTGATAGAGGATTAGAGGAAAGGGGCCCCTATATCCTCACACACACACACACACACACACACACACACACCAGCTGTACCCTGTGGAACACTGTCTTCCTCTCTTCACACTCAATAAGACAAACCTTATACACTGCCTTTAAGCAAACTCATGCAAGAAAAACTTCATTTTGTTTTCTCCTTTCCATGCTTTCACACTTCCTTTCTTGAATTAGTTACTGCAGAACAGAAAGCACTGTGATTAACCTCTGACCTTGTGTGTTTTCACACGCATGGACGTTCTGAAGCATGGCATTGGCTCTTTCTCTTCTCTATATGTAAACATGTAAACGTTTAACTCCTGTTTGCTCTATTTTTGCTCTGTTTTTTTTAGCTCATGTTCATGCATCTTTGCTTTCTATTCTCAAAGCTTTCATGAGTGATGGCAAGTTTATTTCTCTGTCACGTCTGCATATTTATACAAATCTGTGCTTGTTGTGCATACACACTTCCTATTTCTCTGATGCCAAGTTCCAGATCAGTTCCCCACTGGGATCATTGATGACAGCCCTGTGTCTCAGAATAGCACAGGTGCCCACCAGACCACCATGGCCTTTCACATGTCACTTTCTCATCCTGTAGCCTGAAATCATCTGCTACATACTGTACAGACGGAACAGTTGCGTCTCTCAAAGGGAATTTGACTTTTCTGATTCAGTTCAACGATTCCTTAGTGGTTCTGTCAATATGCATCTTGGTCATTTTTAAGACGAAACCATGGATAATGTTTGGCAAACAATACTTTCTGCATTCCTTATCCTCAGAAGTATATGTTGTCAAATTGTTTTAGATTTCAACAAAACCATAATCGGATTCAACCCTTCAATTTGTTTAGTTTTTAAACAAACCAATAAGGCTTGACAAAGTTTACTTTTCTAATTAAATAAGTTTGAATTTGAATCATTCATTTCTTCGTTGATTTGAGTTTTTTTTGTTGTGATCAGATTGTATTTGTAATTCATACCTCCTGTTTGCAGCCTCAATTTAAATACAGGAATTTAATTGGAATTTAAATCGCATTCTATTCTGAGGCAAACATCCGTGATCATTATGACCGCAGCTCTGATGCTTAAAGGGGTGGTTTACTGCTTTTTTTTTCTTTGCATGATTGTGTTTATGGGGTGCAATATAACACGTATTCGTGGTTTTTCTTTTTTAAAAGTCTTAATTTTCATAAATTTCACCTTTATTGTAAGCCGCTTTCTCCTCTGTCATTTGAACAACTGGTTGACTTCCTGATTCTATGAAACCACTCCCTCAGAAACAGGCAATGGGCTCAGATTGGTTAGTTTGGGCCGGTGTGTTGTGATTGGCTAAACTGTAGTGCACGTTGTCCGGGAACTTCACGCCCATTACCTTTACGGACGAAGTTGCACGTGTTGTTCATGTCAAATGTAAATAATGGTGTCGATACTGCAGTATCAGTATGAGCCAGAATCAGACCCAGAAAGCGGCGATTAGGAGAGGCAAGCAGAACCTCACCACTCACGGCTCTTACAAAACATTTCTGAATGATAATTTGCCTAAATTATTTTTTATTTTTTTACTTTATACATGTTTTACACAATAGCATCGAACTGACTGGCTTCTATATACACAAACAGCTTTGGCACTGGTTTACGTTCCTGATCAAATCGAAAAGTAACGCCATAAAGTATATATAAATGAAAAATAGATTTACAAAATAAGTACATACATATTCAGGTCCAACATTTTTGTACGCGTTTGTCGTAGACACAAAATAGCATAACTAAGTGGATATAAAGCCGGCGCTGGCATTTGCTGGCAAAACTAAAACATTATGTCTGAAATTATACATGCAAATACATTTAAAATGATTAAGTCTTAGCCTAATTACAGGTTGTGGCCCAACAAATCCTGCCTCTAGTTTTAAAGTTGGAACTGCTTCATGTTTTATTTACAGTTTCTTGTTGAATCCAGCATTGAATTCGTGGAGATTCTGGAAGCTGTCTTTTGAAAAATGCACAGCACAGAGAGCTACGATTGTAATTTTCAGGAACAAAATCAAACATAAATTGTATCCATTGTTGACGAACTACAAGGCCCGCGAGAAGCTCGAACACAGAAGACCTGACAGCTGGGTGAAAATAACGCACTTTCGATGAGTCACATAAATATGGCAGACTGATCTCATGAAGTAGCGTGTGTATGACACGCCAATTCGTATTTCCATTTTTGGCGTGCTATCAAGACGCATAATCGCCTTTCAGCGTGTTTATGAACGCCGTTGACTTAACGTTATATAAATATATGACTTACCTCAACCCCGTCCCTAAACCTAACCATCACTGGGGTTAATGGCATTTATGACTGTTCCCATACCATCCTAGGAAAGAAAAAGATATGACTTACCTCAACCCCATCCCTAAACTTAACCGTCACTGGGGTTAATGGCATTTATGACTGGGGATGTGACTGCGTGTTCGGACACGCGAAATGACGCGGACGTTAATGGCGTAGACATATACGCATACACGCGGATACACGCGGATAGCTCAAAATGCGTAGAGATAACACGCCACCTGGCGCGAAAGTGGCGTATATGTTTATGCAAAAGTCATGATGTCATGTTGAATATGGCCATGGCATTTTTTGCATATTCCGGAGGGAGGGTTGATGTAAATGTATGGGTTAATGACGTCTAAAACCCGTTGTAGTCCACATTTGAGTCATTTTTGTAGCATATTAAACTTCCTGATTTTTAAAAGACGATACATTGAACTTTCAGCGCTGCAACTTTGCAGATACTGTTCATGCACCAACAGCAACATTACACACTATTTAACATTTTAACAATCTAACACACGTATTACGTTTTCTATCTACATCGGCTGTAAACAGATGCTCCAGAACCAGTACTTAAACTGGAAGGCATTCAAATCATTTGTTTATGTGTGCGTGTGCATGCGTTTGTATGGGTCCAGGTAAATTCTACGTTATAGAATGCAAAATACCCCCACAAAGATGGCAATATATGAAATCCTTGTCCTTGTGGAGACATCTTTTGGTCCCTTATGAGGAAAACAGCTTATAAATCATGTTTTTGAGATGTTTTTGAAAATGTAAAAATGCAGAAAGGTTTCTCTGATGTTTAGAAATAGTGTAAGCAGATAGAATATACAGCTTGTACATTATAAAAATCATTATGTCTGTGGAATGTCTCCGTATAACATGATAACTCAACGTGTGTGTTTGTGTTTGTCTTGAACTCTTGATTCTCACCTATAGTGAGGTTCCCAGCCACACAGACTCACACTAAGAGCAGTTAATTGTTACTAATGACTGTGTAGCTCTCACTCTAAAGATTGTGGCCTTCCAGACAAACTTCTCTCTGCTTTGCATAAATTAGCCCAGAATCTATGCATCACTGCCTGCATCTTCTCCTTTCCCCTTCGCTCTGTGTGCTATCACTCACCCTGAGACAATCACACACTCATGTGTCACTCCTCTATCAGTAAAAACAAGTGATAGCTACTCCTGTCATTACGTTGCAGGTGTTATTTATTTCTTGTCTGTCTCTTGTTTTTCCAAACAAGAAAACTTCACTTTTAGCATCAGTTACTGCTGTATAACCAAAAAGCAATCACAACTCACTCCCTTGAGTACATGAAATAAACTCTTACGTTATGGGTAACATGTTGTTTCTTTGTGGAAATGTTCTTCTCCTTTCTTCTCTCTGTCACAGGAAAGACACTGCATATCAAGCCACGGTTCTTGTCTTCAACACCAACAGAACCCTCGCCAAAGGAGGGCTAATGGTGGGTGTTTTAATCAGTAATGAATAATTCAACTTTTTTTAACGTAACTTTTTTTTATTTTAGAAATAAGGAATTGACTCCGCCTCTCTTGAACAGTTTACAAAAACCTCTGTACATTAGACGTTCACAGCTATTTTTTGGTATCAAATCATCGTTTCAAGAATTCCAAGAATTGATTATATAGATTTCTTGGAATATGTGCGTAACTATTCACAATTACAGAATATATTCATTCTAATCAAATACTGTTCTGCAAAAAACTGGGTTTTTTTGCTGACGTTTACATTCGAAGAGAATGGAGTTAGTTTCGAAGTGTAAAGTTATTCTCAGGGGCTTTTAAAACGGCGTTTATGAAGTGGTTTGTTGTGCAAAGAATTAGTTTTATCATTTAGAATGTAAGCTTGTGAAAATGTATTTTCAAAGAATGGAAAACTACTTAATAAAATTGCTTTGTGATTCCTGCGAATTCATCTCTCTTTATTTGTGAGCATGTTTGCCTACTAAAATCATGACTAAAGACGAAACGCTTCGGTCTAAAGTATTAAACCAAGTATCATCACACACCACTTCACTCCCATGTTGTTCTCTGAATAACAATGTTTAGCGTGAAAAGTATCGGTATATGTGTTGTAAAGCAGGTGTGTGTAAAGGACATCGCTCATGAGTGTGTCTGTCACTGTAATTGAGTCTTAAGGAATCTATTGGAAAAGAAGAAAAAAAAAACGTAACGCCTCCCTTACACTCTTCAAAACTCATTTTTCTTCTCCTCTCACTTTTTCCTCTCTAACTGCTGTCTGACCAAATCCATCACAACTAATTTCTGACAACGTCATTTTCCTTTTCTTCTCCCTGTCTTGTCCTAAAATGTGCATTTGATTGAGGATCCGTTCTTAGATGAGCCTGCCTCTTGCACTCCTCCTCTCCCTCTTCTCCGTCGGGTAATGTAATTAGGATGTTGGGTGTTAAACAGTGGTACAGAGAGGATGATGGGAGCTGTAATCCCTTGAACGCCCCTCACTGTGCGGAGACTGCCGATATTAAGACTATTAATGCTCCGTTGAACCAGGGCCTCGTGCTCCGTGCTCTGTGACAAACGACTGGCGGTCGCGACGGGAAACCTGGTTAACCGTCGCCGGCAGCAACGACAGGGGGCATTAATACACCGTGGCGAGGGTCTCGCTGCGGAACACGACAAGCCTGCCGCCGTGTTAACGAGATAAAGGCTGCGCCCATGATGCGAGCCACGTTTACGATGACATCGAGAGATGGTGGGAAGGATAACACTCCTTCATTTGACTTCTCTGTCTATCTTTCTCCTCTGTTTAATCGTTCATGCAGGGAGGAATACTTCACAAGAATGTATGTTGATATGGGTGTTGTGAAATCAACTAAAGTTCTCATACATCATCCAACCTCGAATTTATCTTTTTTGCATTGCAGCTCTTGGTTTTAGATTTTTTTTTGTTTGTTTGTTTGTTTGTTTGTTTTTCTTTTAAAGGAATGTCCTGTGTCCAATACAGGTTAAAGGAATAGTTTACCCAAAAATTTAAATTCTGTCTGATGGTTTCAACCTATATGAGTTTCTTTGGTCTGTGTGCACAACAGGTATTTTGTTTAAATAACATAAAATAACTGATATATTGATACATTTTGGTTTCTGGTCCCCATTTTCTTTAGTATTTTTTCCCTACTATGGAAGTCAATGGAGACCAGCAACTGTTTGATTACCAACATTGTCAGAATATCTTCTTTTGTGTTCAACAGAACAAATTGTCTCAGGTTTAGAACAAGTAAGTGATGACAGAATTTCAGAATTTTTTATTTTTGGGTGAACTATCCCTTTAACCTAAAATGACTTGGCATAAAGTTGATTACTATATATATATATATATATATATATATATATATATATATAATGATAATCAACATTATATATATATATATATATATATATATAATGATAATCAACATTTTATATATATATATATATATATATATATATATATATATAATTTTATTTTTTTAATCTCCTTTTCTTGGAAAAAAGTGACACTTATATTAGAAGTGCATGGGGTAAACGCTCTGTTTAAAAAAAGGTTTCTTTAAATTAAGTGCAATCAATGTAAATTTTTGTCATTTCAACTTAAATTAATTTTTAAAAAATGAGTTGAATCTTGTACAACTCTTGTATAACTTCTATAACTCTTGTATAACTAAAAATTCATTTATTTTGATGAGTTAAAGCAATGTAAAAACATGATATCTTACTTATTGATCATATAATGTTTTACAAGTGTGTGTAAACTTTAAAATGCCCACTGTTTTTAAAAAAAATATAGCCACAAGATGTAAACAATATGCATGTTACATGGTTTAAGTTTGATTTTCTCACTTACTAACCATAGCTGTGTTAAGTTAAATCCAGTTTTACAACTTTGTTGTCTAAATGTAATTCATAAAACACTAAAATAATCATTAAAATGTCAATTTAAACAACTGTATAACTCAAATAAATACATGTTTAAACACAGAGTTTCATGTAATGCTTTTATAAAATAAGCTTCACATTTGTAAGTGCCTCAATGTAAGCTTTTTTAATAAATAAAACAAAGGACAAAGTACTTTGCATCCATTAAAGTTTTTCAAATAATTCAATGTTATTTTTTCTTCTTTATTCGTTCAATCAATGAGATTCCTGATGAGTCTTAATTATGAAAAATATTCATTAACCTTCATTTAGATCACATTTCACCACATTGAATGAAATGGACAGACTTAGAACTTTTGTTAAGTAAAGTCATAACCCTATAGATGCCAAACGATAGGTTGCTTTAACTTAATACTTTTGTACAGGAGGGCGTCCAGGAAAAGATTTTGCGTATTCATGATGCTCTTTAACTATGGTCTCATATCAGTTTCTGTTATCTGCATGGGAAGAGAAAGAGAAATTCATGGAGCAATCACTCTTTCTTTTCTCACCCTCCCTTTCCCTCTCGTTCCCTCGCTCTGACGGCGAGGATGTAAGTGCCTTAGACAGATGTCTGCTGCCGCTTGTCTCAAAGCTCAACGCGAGCTGCTGAGCTCGGCAAACTCTAATTAAGATCAATATTTCAATTTTTAGTAAAAGCGCATGTGAAAGAGAATGAGGAGGGGAGTGAGAGGGAAAGAAGGAAAACACATTCACATTTTTCCGACGACAATCTCACTTGAATGAGAAAAAAGGAAAGAATGAAAAGGTCAAGTGTAATTTTTCTCTACCTCAATAGATCGCCTATAGGCATAAAAAAGACAAACTTGTTACAGCTCAGCAAAGAGTCCAACCCATCAATAAAGATCATACTTCCACTGCAAGAAGTCATTAGTATAACTGTCTTCTGTCCCTTTTTTTCATACTGCTCGCTTTCTCCCATCTTTCTGTTTGGGCTTCATTTCTGTTTACCTTTTTGCCGGGTTTTTTATTATTTTTGTCTTCTTCCATTGCTAAAGCTCCAAGTTGTGGTACATTTTTTGGGGTGGGAGGGGGGTTTACTTGAAGGAATTCATCAAATGGTCCTTCTTTTTTCTTCTCTTTAAAGTCACCATGAAATCAAAATGGGCAATTCTTGTTTTACTTTTTCCTCTTGCAAAGATATCTCTTCTCTGATGACATGTTTACGGGCGCAAGGGCAGGACGACCCGTCACTTTCATGACATCACATAGCAAATGATCCAATCAATTCCTGATGAACAAAATCAAGTGCATTTTTTTTTTCTATTTGAGAAGCTGTTTCACTCAGATGTATCACTATAAGAAAGATAAGACTATTGCATCTTCTGTTTCATGCCACGTCATCACTTAACATGCTCTTTTCTGTCCTCTAGCTCTCTCTAACTCACTTTTTTTTTTTTTTGCTGAGAACTTCAGAGAAGTTTGTATACTTGTTTGTTTGAATGTAGTCAAATGATTACTGCTGAGTCTTTGAATGGGCATTTGTGAGATTTTGAGGCCTACAAAAACCTCCTTTCCAAACCTGCTTCCGATAACCCCTACTCCACCTCGCACCTCTCAACTATTTTGGCTAAAGACGGGTTAACCAGACAAATCCGTCTCAGTCGTTTTCGCACATATCTAGTCAAAAACCCCCTTCTCTCTTTCAAACTATCATACTCTTTCTCCTTGGACGTGCTGATGTCCATTTTGCTTAAATCGGTAGAACTGCACAAGCAGCTAACTCCCAATATGCAAAGGCACAATGAAAGCCCTGACTTCAAAATTTATGTCTCAAGCCCTCGGCCACATCCACACCCACCCCATCTCCGCTCACTTGAATGGACGATGGCAGATCTTCTTAAATGTAGCATTTTCAAAGCGGACTGCTTAGCTTGGACTTTGGGGTCCACTCATGCTTATTTGATAAAACCCCCATAATGACTTAGCGCACCTTAAACTTCAAATACCTTGATATGATTTGTCCCGTCCTCTTAGCCCCATCCCCACCACCCCCCACACTTTTCTTTTTTCCTTCCGTTGGCAGATTTGAGCCTCAAGCGTGTCTGTATTTCACTCATTGGCACCTGGAAAGAAAGTCTTACCATGTCACATAAAGTTAGCAAAGGTCTCAGATGTAGTAAGAAGCAAGTTATGCAGCAGATTTCAGTATTGATACTTACATGTATAATTATGTATTTAATTATGTAATTATTACAATTTTAAAAAAGTATTGAATGTGGCCATAAAAAGTGAATTGTGGTTTTGGCAGTTCAATGCAATTCACTGTAAGTAAATTATAAGACAATTTGTTTTTACTTCCAAAAAAGAATAAATTTAACCGTATTTTACTGAGAAATTATAAGAAATAGGGTTACATCTATTACAGTTTCCCAGTACTAGAGAACTTGCTGTTAAACAGTTAACTGGGTTTTACTGTAGCGTTTTTACAATCTTTTACAGTTAAAATTGGATTCTTTAATTATTTATTTACAGACCTGTCAAATACATAAAGTTATTAAGTCTACTCATTATGTTTTTTTTCTATCTCTCTTATCTGCCTCTCCTATCAGATATTGATCCATATTCCATGGCATACACTGCAATAAGGAGCTGGCCTCGCATAGTGTTAGACTGACCCTCATCTTTGGGTAGCTACTTCCTTCATCAGAGGACTGGCTCCTCTGATTAAGACATATGCTGTGGCGATGAAGGCGCGCGCTGCGTGGGGCTTAATTATTTGTCGATCCGCGCAGATGAGTCGAGATGCAATTAGAGGTTAATTGCGAAAGAAATCCGGAGCGTGGCTGGCACTGGCGTGGCGGATCATAATTAACTCACCCGCACAAATTGCGCATTTTTTCCCTATCCGGCGGAAATGTGGATTGATTTTATTGCTGGATCACGCGTTATTGAGTTCATCACCGCCTATAGGTCATAAGCGGGGAGGAAAGTTGCGTGTGTGTTATCCTATCAGATCAATACACTGAATGACTGCTCAGGGGTTACGGCACATCGAGGAGGAAATATGCAGTTTAATACATAATTATCTAATCAATTTAACTTTAAACGGTCTGTCAAAACACACTGGGGATTTTTTATATAATTGTTGTGATATCTCTCCTGGATTCTGAACGATATGGTTGGTTTTAATATAAATAAATTATTGTTAAAAAAAATAATTATTGTAAAAAGAAAGGCTACGATGATGTGTGAAATAGTTAATTAGTTAGGCCTACTTATAGTTAAAAGCACATTTAAATTATTTAAAATGATAAAATAAATTAGCAAGCGAGGTTATGACTTTCCTTCCTAACATGTCTATTAATTTCCCTCTGATTGTAAGATATTGCTCATAAGACACTAATGACTTTTAGTTTTGGAATGAAAAGTTGAACTTTTTAAATCAATGTAGGCTAAATATTTCGTAATTTAATTAGCCTAGCGACAATAAATGTATTGCTGTCTAAATTAATTTCAAATTGTAAATGTAATCATAGATATTGTTCATCCAATCCGTTTTATGAATGTGTTTTAAGTCATCTCTAAAACATTTGTGTTGATAACGTCTAAGAAGCGTTTGCTCCTTTCTAAATAAACATTTTCTAAGTAAGACGAGCTGGGCTATCGGCTATTGCCTTTCCTCGCGCTCACCTTCAGCATGCGTTTGCAGGAGAGATGTCGCTAGGGGGCGTGAAAAACACCTGTTTACGCGCGCTCTCAGCTGCTGCGCGTTCGCCTCAGCTGCCACATAGAGGCGTTGCTGTAGGAATATGCATGTCTACTGCTACGCCTCCTCCCATTGGTCCGTTCCGTTCTCTGGGTTGGACGCTCAGATGGGCCATGTGTATAAAGTGGTACATTGCCCCTTTCAGTGCTTCAGTGATACTGCGTGCCAGCGGTGGACAACAGTGCAAAAAATAAGCTCAAGCCGTAAACGTAAAGCAACAGTGACAGCAGTCCATATATCTTCAAAACAGACCACGGAAGGAGGTGAATTGTGTACCAAAATTCCCTATCCTTCTTCGGGCTGCGCTGGAGCGTCCCACAAGAGGAACTTACTCTGAGATTTGTCACACATTGTTACGGTCCGCGTTTGCTAGTGACTGTGTAAAAAGCGACAGCAGCAGCATCATTCTTGTGGACTTCGAGGCAAAGTCTGACGAATTCTGAACTTGACGCGCGCGCGTGTTGTGTGGCGGACTATTCTCGAAATGTGAGGAAAGTTTTCGCTTTCTTCCCATGAATGCTTAAAACTTTGTTGCCTCCAGTTAGAGGGCACTTAAAAACGGAGGTGAAGAAGGATATTTGAAGTCTCTGATACTCAAAGGACGATTTATCTGCTTTGTGAAGCGAGGACGAGTCAGGTTGGTGATTTTGAATTCACGAGTCTCAAGTTTCTGCCGCCCTGGCCAGTGATATTAACGTGTGAATTTGACCTGGGATAAGTTGTCAACAAGAAGCAAACTGGCTGGTGTGTGCGTACATTTACATGCATGGACATACGTACACCTATAAATAGAAGCTCGTGCCTATGTATTAAATCCTGGCCACTCATCTCCATCATTCACCTTCATCATAATCCCAGTGAAACCCACGGGTGTCGCTTTGGCTGTTAGGGTAGGTGTCGCATGGACTGACATGGCCACCGATCTCGCCATGAGCGCAGATTTGCCCAACAGCCCTTTGGCTATTGAATATGTCAACGACTTCGACCTCATGAAGTTTGAGGTCAAGAAAGAGCCCCCGGAGGCCGACCGCTATTGCCATCGCCTGCCTCCGGGCTCGCTGTCCTCCACCCCTATCAGCACGCCCTGCTCCTCGGTGCCTTCCTCGCCCAGCTTCTGTGCCCCCAGTCCCGGATCTCAGCCTGGGCAGAACCTCATAAATGGTGTTAACAACAACAACAACAATGGAAACAACAACAACACCCAAGGCTCCTCGGGCAAGCCGCAGCTGGACGATCTCTACTGGATTCCCAACTATCAGCATCACATAAGTCCAGAGGCCCTCAACCTGACGCCCGAGGACGCAGTGGAAGCACTCATCGGTAATGCGCACCACCATCATCACCACCACCAGCCCTACGAGGGATTCCGCGGTCAGCAGTACGTCGGAGAAGACCTCTCGGCACCCACGAACGGTCACCACCACCCTGTGCACCACCACCACCATCATCACCACGGCCACCACGCGCACGCGCGCATCGAGGACCGCTTCTCGGACGAGCAGCTGGTGAGCATGACAGTGCGCGAGCTTAACCGGCAACTAAGAGGCTTCAGCAAAGAAGAGGTGATCCGCCTCAAGCAGAAACGGCGAACCCTGAAGAACCGCGGCTACGCGCAGTCGTGCCGCTACAAGCGCGTCCAGCAGCGTCATATGCTCGAAAGCGAAAAGTGCACGCTCCAGAGCCAGGTGGAGCAACTCAAGCAAGACGTGTCGCGTCTCATGAAAGAGCGGGACCTGTACAAGGAGAAGTACGAGAAGCTCGCGAGCCGAACCTTTAACGGCGGCGGCGGTGGCAACGGAGGCAACTCTCGAGACCCGTCCAACGGCACTCACGGCAAAACCACTTCCACGGAATTCTTCATGTGAGAGTGATTCTTGTTAAAGACTTTTTCCCACACCAACGTATTCGTTTTTTTAAACCTTACATTTTTTATGATTTTCAGTGTGAATCTTATTTTCCGTTTTTTTTTTTTTTTGTTTGTTTCTTAAATACCCAATGTCCGTTCTAGAACATACACTCATGAAAATAAAGGTTTTACAGTCTGAGGCCATATAGGAGAACCTTTTTAAATTCCACAAATAGCCTACATGTTTTATTTAGAAAAACATCTAGCTATGTGCTGGTGCTTTAAAGAACCAAAATCTGGAAATGTAGGCCTATAACTTTTCCTTCTCCAAAGAACTACACACTTTTTGCAGCCAAAATGGTTAATGATAAGAAGGTCAAGTTCTTTGCTGAACTTAAAGTGCTGAAAAGAAACACTGAAGAACCTTTAATTTTAAGAGCCTAACATTACAAAACCGTATTTAAAGTTTTCACCCATTGTTTGTGTATAACTGCACCATAAAAGTCTTAAGGTTAGTGTGATGTTAGGATTATCTTCCACAGATACTGCACGGACCCTTCTACTTCATAAAACCTCCGATCTAAACATGGGATCACTCATAACCTCCAAAGACCCATCAGTTTTGGATTCTGTAAAGTCGTATTTTTCCTTTGTCTTTTTAGTAATAGGCTAACTGCAAAGTCCAACATGTTTATAGACATACATCCGCTTCCTTAATATTCTTTTTCTTGTCTTAACGGATTGACGAGTCTTAATGGCGATGAGAAAATACTGGAAACGAAACTTCAGCTTGTGAAGGAACTTTGAAAGGAACAATAATGCTAATAAAACACTTGTAAGCAAGAAAGGGGAGATAGCAATACATCCTTGACTTTTCTCTGTCATGAACTGAGGTTGAGCGGGCTTGTGAACTTTGAAGGCCCTCAATCATTGCTCATGTCTGCATTACTAATCCTGCATGCGGGACATGTATGGTATCCAAACGCGCCAGGTCCTTTCTCTCTTTTCCCCATACAGCACTTGGATGAAAAGCATGGCCCTTAACCACTCTCTCTTCTCTCATTTTTTTTCTTTCGTTTCTTCTGTTCGACACGGACCTCATGCGTACCTGAGAAATCACATGAAATCAGTCTTTACATTTTTTTTTCTATTGTTTTAAAAGTAGTCTAAGAATAAGAACAAAAAAACCGAACTGAGCCAGAGTTATTTATTACCAGCTTGTACATATGTAGAGGTCGATTGGTGTGTTAATTTAACTTTCTTTTTAAAGTCCTTTTTGCTTGATTATTTAAAACGTCTTAATACGATGTTTGTATGTAGTAGCATGCAAATGACAAAGATAATCTCATTCTATTGAATATGTACAATTTCAAAGGAAGCCTACTGCACTACGATTCAAAGAATTGGGATTTATAACATTTCTTTTCCTCTGTGTTAATCAAATTGATGTTATGGTGCACATAGTCGATCGTCGAAAGTGCATAAACACAAGGACTTTAATTGCTGCTAATATTCTATGCACCAAATTCGAAAGCAATTAACAGAAGCTCTGATTATGTGAATTTTGTACTTCAAAATAAATGAAGTTATATGTAGAAAACTGGTTAGACTTTAAATATCATCTCCTGAACAAAGTTTTCTTTTCTTTCTTTTTTTTTTTCTCTGAATGGCCGAGATGATAAACGACAAAAATATTAACTTTAATTTTTTTTTTTTTTTTTGGTTTGTTTTTTTACTTCTTATGACATAATAAAATTGTAGCATATGCTGTATAAAGCAATTGCCTACTGTTTTGCATTGCAACATTGTGGTGGTGATGATAATAGGCTTCCGACCCTTACACTACAGGTAGATTAAATGCTAAAATAATTCAAAAATAAAAGAGAGACTTGTGTGCAAACTTGGCGAAAAGTAATCGTGCGCATTTGATCGTGATCATTTGAGATTGAAATATAGCTCATCTTGTTGCCAAAGTGGATTATCTAATGCACGTAAATTATCCGTTTTCAAATTCTTTCCGACCCGTGTATGCTTAGTTCCCTAACAAATCTATCGACCAGACTCCAAAAATAATGTCTTCAAGTATGCTCCTCTACCTGGGTTAGTATCTGCTTGATATTCTCACATGAAAGCCACTGTTAACATTGATTTAATTTGGGGATAAATTATGAATTATGATGAAGTTCGCCTCTCTGTCTATTGGTCTAATTTGAGACACAGCGATTTGAGGTTACATAACCACATGTGCTGTCCTGTGTGCTGTCTTATGTAAACAAATAAATAATAAAATGGAGGGAAAAAAGAAGAACTGTACATAGCCTATAATTTCTATATATTTATCGAAAATATAAATGTCCTTACGTGTCAGTAAGTCCAAACCAAAATGTTTCGAAATGGAATGTTGTTCAGAATCTTGTTTTCATAATGTTTAATAAAAACTTCTGTCAAATGCTTCAGCCTGTTTCCCACTTACTCAACAAGTGTCTTTTCAAAGATAAAATATGTGATCTATGCAAGTGTTATAAAGATTTCACAGTCTATACGCTTAAAAAATATCGGGTAAAGAAATAAAAATAACAACAATGCACGAAATAACGAAACAAAACACACGTTGTCCGGGGCTCAGCAAATTAGGCATGTTGAAAAGTAAATAGCGCAATTTCAAATGTTCAACTATTGTTATTATGTTCGTTTACGATAAAGAAATGAATTAATTTCAATAATTTATTATATGAACTATGATGAAGGCTTAATACTTTTTATGCGGTATAGAGATATATTTAAGTGTACAAATGCTTACAACGTGAAATTCGTTTATGACACAAATGTTTAATTAGCCTATTATTTAAAAGATTAAATCACATTTTCCTCTTCTTCTTCTTTTTCTTATTATTATTATATTGCTCGCAAACTTCGCATAATTGGAGCAGAAGTATTTAATGTTGGGTGGCACTAAATGTTCATCTTTTAATCAGGGTTAATTAAAAGTTTGTGTGGTATTGGTCGCAATCAATTTTTACCTCATCCGAGTAATAATATTAAGGCGAAAATTATGAAATTATGATCAATTACATTTTCAAAATGGCAAACGTTATAGGCTACTCTCATTTTCTGTGGAGCGCGATTTACTGTTTCAGTTTATCCAGACCTCGCCAAACTATTCTTCAGCAAAGTAGCCTAATCTTCCTGTTCGTTTTCTCCTCACTCCCAATGATGGTAAACCAAATGTTTCTTAATTGATATTATTATATTAGAATGAACAGTTTTGTAAAACTAAATAATTTAAAACTAAACAAGATTGACGTGATTAACGTGAGAGTCTATTCTACAGCCTTTCGGTGGCTCAACTTTAGTTTTTTTTTTTTTTTTAGTTTTTTTTGTGTTCTGACCTCTGCACTTGTTATATCAAAGGCTAAACTGGATGCGTGTCACTTAACCTCTTTTGCTTGTGGCAGTTTTTTTTTTATTATTTATTTATTTTTTTTTTTATCACTGGTTGTGTCAGAGGCGACAGTTTTAGAGGTTCGGATGAGTTCAAATTCATTATATGCGTGTATTGGAAAGGTCTTTATAATATTAATATTGGTTCTTTCTTTTTTTTAACATCATGTGCATGAAAATCTACAAAGCACTGTGCCCATCACACTTGTAGGCTTTCTGCTCTCCATACTTTTAAAGAACTATCAATTCGCCCTGATGAAAAAGCAAAGTGAATGTTTTCAAATTTGAGGGGTGTTTCATTGTTTAATCATAATATCAAGTACGACATATTCATTGGCATTTAGAAACCCAGTGGAAGTTCATTAATTATGTTTCAGTGGGTGAAATGCATTACTTGCCCTCCATCATACCTGCCTGCCACTTATGAGCTATTTCAACCAGCATATTAAGATTAATGGAAATCCCAAATGTTCTGAATTTTTTACACAGTGCTGTAACTTAAATGTCAGTATAAATCTTTTTCAGAGTTGCTCTGCCCCTTCCCTGTTCTCTGTCCACTGTCATTTGTCATTTTTACAATAATTCGTCCTTTTTTTTTTAATCCATCAAGGTTATTTTGGAGATAATGAAACCTGCTTCTTGAATGGTGTGACTTGGTTGGTCTAGTTTGATGCAGTTTAGTGAATTTAAAAAACAGACAAAATGTAGCAGATCTTTGACGGGCCAAAGAAAGCTAAGAGGTTCTCTGAAGAGGGTTTTCTGGAATATTTGCCCAAACAGGAATAGTCACTTAGAATTTCAATTGATTAAAACAAAACATGTCATTTATATTCTTTACTTTTATTAAAAAAAAAATAATAAATAAATAAAAAATCCAATAACGTGCAAATATAAAACTATAGATGCAGTTTTATATGCTGTATTTGAATAGAGGACAGTGTGCCATTTTTCCCTCAAGCATCCAGAAGTCTCAGCATGGTTAGACGCTTGACTATTTTATATCTTTTTTGGACAGTGCAGCCAAGGGGGAGCATTTTTTTGTTTGCCACTGTCTTTTTGTGAAGGTTTACTGTATAACTGACATTTATACTCTTCTTACTTTTTACTATTAAGAGTAGAAGACTGGAGGGCCTGCGTGTATCTTTCTCAAACAGAAATTCAGCCTGCTTGACATGAGTTGCTAAACATGACATTTGTCATGTTTCCTTGTTATGCACACAACAGGCCACGTTTGGTTGGAGCAAGAGGTGGTCACTGAGATGCTGTCTGTCCTTGTTCAGTTCGGAAGCATCCAGACTGAATCTCAGTCTCAGTGTGCTCTCTCAAGCCCACCCCATCCCCCACACTTCCTCTCATTTCTGCTGTGTCAGAGGAGACAATGTGTGTGACAGCCATCACTTTATCCAAACATGGACCTGACTGACACTCACACTGTTTTTGTTTTAATATATTAGCATGTGTATTTATTTGAATTTATTCATTATAATGGCTTAATTGAATTTGAATAGTGTGAATGATGACAATACTTATTGTTTCTTTAATGCCCTTTTCCTCCTTTTTTTTTCTCTGCGACAGTGCATTCAATATGAATGTATTGTGCCAAAAGGCACACATTTGATCTTGCACGTTGGTAACCGTAGGCCAAGGTGCATTTAATAAAGCGATGAGAAGAGATGGAGGCAAGTAGGAAGTGAGAGTGAGAGGAAGGTAGTGAGTTCTTTGGCGTCTAGGCTGCATTGCCGATGAGATTCCCCTGTAGTCAGCGTCTCTATAAGGCTCAGCTTACAAGAGAGGCAGACGCACGTTCACACACACTCACTTCACAATGCACTTCACACATCATGGAGGCACTTTGGAAATTGTGTTTAGCCTACACTTGACTACTTGAATAAACGACATTTTATAGGCCTACGTGGGCCTATGATAATCTAAGAAAAATGCCGTCATACAAAATATTGGTTGTCAAAAAGAAAACAAAATTAACAATTGGATTCATAATGGTCATTTTCGTCAGATTGCAATAAATGCCTCGCCTCTAGAGGTCTGTACGCTGGCCACGTTTATTGGACGTGTTTGAAATCATAGACACAAAATGTCGCAACCCCCAAAATATATCGACAGCTTGATGAATCGCCTATGAAGCTCTATTAACGCTTAGCAGGTATTAATAATTATTTAGAAAGCTCTCAGGATTGAATTAGTGACCCAGGGCGCACACCGTGCGCGAACCCCCAAACGCCGACAAACTCATTACTGCGGAACGGCTCCCTCCACACAGCGAGCGGAGCCACGGCGCTGCACCGACCCGCTGAAAAAAAGCAATTTACAGATGGTGAGTGAGCGACCCTTCGCCGCTGCACAACCGGCTGTCACACACACACAAACGCGCGCTGACACGCTGTGTGCTGAATAGACAAAGCGAAAAAACATGCTATCACAGGGAGAAAATCTGCAACGCAAGCGATTTTTTCCCTCAGTTTTTTCGTGCACCCGAAAATAAACAAATAAATAAACAAACAAACAGACAAACAAATGGCTCCTAATGTCGAACCGTGCCTGATTATGAAAACGGAGCGATGAAATACCATAAGATTTGAATTTTTCAGACTTTGCAACTCTACCAATTACTGTGTGGAAAGACCTCCTGTCAATCTCAACTTGACAGCCAGCTATACACTGAGCACGTGGAACTCCCTCTGGCTTTGGGTGAGGTGAACATTGGGGCCTTGCAGAAAAAAAAAAGTTTTTTTTCTCTCTCTCTCTTGTCGGGCATATGGAAATATGTTGGCTCTGAATGTCTCATTTCATGAAAAAAAAATAATAATAAAATAAACAGTTAATAAGCAGACATAAATAGGCAGAATTAAAATGACAAAATGACAATAAACTCGAAACGTGCTAAATGCTAAATGACAATAAACCCTAAACGTGAGGCTGCCCATAAGATTCTTAAATTCAAGACATGGTTTGAGAAGTTTGGTGCTCATCTGAGTGGGGTTGGCTTAAATAACAGAAGTTAAATAACATCATATACAGCTAGGTATTTAGCCCTAATACACTGAACACCAATACCTAAACTGAGGGATGTATAGATTACAGTTTAAATGTTATCTATTACATTAGCCTACATTTTCACCAAATATTCTATAAAGTCATATATTCAAAGCTGCATCAGCTGAAAGATCGACACCCTGGTACACAACAGTGCACCATATCCTTAACGGAAAAAAAAAAAATAAATATTGGCATCATCTACTTTGATAGAGACAGTCTATTTAATCGGGACAACAGAGGTCCCATATGGCACCTCTCTTTTCTTGATTTATTGACCCCCCTCAGTGGTCTCTGTAAATAAAATGGTGCAAAAAAGCCAATAAACTTTTAATATTATGTTGGCTCATGGCTCAAAAAACCAATATAAATAAAGTAAACTGAAGCATTGTAGGTAATGGTGTCTATAACAGTCTTTAAAATAAGGTTTAATTTGTTAACATAAGTAATTATAACATGAGCAATAAACAATACATATACAACATTTATTAATCTTAAAGGTAAACTGTAAAAATGTATATGATCAATAAGTTATGACAACATGTTTTACATTGCTTTAACTCATGAAGTTAAGCATTTTTCAACTTTTTGTTATACAAGACTCAACTCATTTTTTTAAGTCAGTTCAATGTAATTCAAATTGAAATTACTTAAACAGCAATTTAAGGCAGAAACTTATTTAAAATCGAAAGTGAATCTGTTGTTAATGCACTGGGAACTAATATGAACAATCGATGAATAGCGAACTAGGACCTACAAAACGTAACTATGAGCAAAATATATTGTTCAACTAATGCGTTAACTGTTTACAAATAAGTATAACGTGTAACTGGTGTCTTTTCCAAATATAAAATGTGTCAATATTATTTTTTCTACTTATTTGGAGAGAAAGTGTCATCAGTCATCAAGTTTGCATTATGAAATTATAAAATGACTGAGATGAATGTATCTGTCAGCCTGTCCTTCAATGCACACTCTTTGTTTCACAGGCGCTCATTGACCTGCAGTGACCTTCAGAAAGAGGTTGTGTTTTCGCTGATTCACTCTGGTTCTCCACACAAGTCTGCTGTGTTTGCACCCTTGGTCACAGGGTTTTTCAGTTCTCTCCACTCACTCGATCAGCTAGTTCTTCAGAGCAGATCAGTTCAAGCCTTTGCTTAATTGTCGGTGAATCTTGCCCTCATAACATCTGGCTAAAGAGTATGACGCGATTGTAGTTTAGTCTCACTCTCTTGTCGTGCTCCTTTTATACAGCGTGTCATAGTGCGGTTGGTGGTTGCAGGTCTCGGTTTGTGTGGCCAAAATGAAAATAAAAGTAATGCAGTGGCTGAACAGGAAGAAGTGTCCTTAGTGACACTGGGGTCAATCAACAAATCAATTGCACCATTACTCTACTGGACCTGGCCAACAGCCATTACACGCATGCACACTTTGGACTTTCCTCATCCTCAAAATTATCCCCTCTGTCTTTCTTTCGTACAGCATGTGGCCCAATTCACACTGCATGCATAAGAGAACAAACATGCACATCTGCGACAACAGATTCACGTTGTTGTTCACACTGACAGCTTTTGCCTGCGTAAACGATTTGCATGTGGTTTGTGGACATTATTTCTTTTGGCTCTAAATTTAAAAAAGTGTTATCGAGAGTTGGTCATTTTGTATTATTACAAACTTAATTGTTGAAAAGTGAAATCAAAACCATAGCAACAATGTTCTTAATTGTCTCAATTCAGTCAGATTTGCCAGCCCATTCTCACTCCCAAGGCGTCACCTAACTGACGCCTTGGGAAGCATTTGGACATGCTTCAATATCTGACGCTTTAGGCGCCCTTTAGCGTCAGTTAGATGACGCCCTAGGATCGCGTGTACCCTACCCCCACCCCACACCTAAACCTAACCGCGTCCTCTAACAGACGCATTCCTTTAGCGTCAGTTAGATGACGCCGTAGGATCGCGTCATGTAAGTGACGCTAAAGGGCGCCTAAAACGTCAAATATCAGCCCATTCTCACTCCCAAGGCGTCACCTAACTGACGCCTTGGGAAGCATTTGGACATGCTTCAATATCTGACGCTTTAGGCGCCCTTTAGCGTCAGTTAGATGACGCCCTAGGATCGCGTGTACCCTACCCCCACCCCATACCTAAACCTAACCGCGTCCTCTAACTGACGCTTTCCTTTAGCGTCAGTTAGATGACGCCGTAGGATCGCGTCATGTAAGTGACGCTAAAGGGCGCCTAAAACGTCAAATATTGAAGCATGGTCAAAGGTGACGCCTTGGGGTGAGAATGCGTTGCAAATATTGAAGCATGGTCAAAGGTGACGCCTTGGGGTGAGAATGCGTTGGATTTGCTGAATATTTGTGCGAAATTTGTTAAATATTTATTTGATAATGCTTTTTCCATTCCAGTTCAATTCATCAATTTAAACTGAATTTAAAGTGAGGTAGAAAACAAGAAGTTTTTGAAATACATTCTAATTAGCTTCCTGATTAATTGAATTCAAATTCACATTTATGTCAATCAGACCCTGATTTCACTAAGTGCAACATGTTCCTGGATAAATACCTTTGGATTTCAATGGAGGCACAAGTTAGGTCAAGTTTAGGCTTACAGTCATGGTTAGGTGCTTCCACATGCGGTGTTATTCACCTATCATTACCATCTGATGCTATAGGGATAATTTAACAAAATAGTTTAATTAAACAATATATGTTGACCCTGCGACTTTATAAAATCAGGATGTGCTTTATGTTTAATCAACCAAAATATTTTGACAATATGTTTGTGTTGAACAAATAGAATTCAAATTTAGTTTCACCGTGTAAAAACAGAAAAGAAACAGATGAAAGAGGAGATGTATATGGGAAGCTGGGAGCGATAGAATGAAGCCAGCGACCAGCCGAGTCCACTGACACTCTCATTACTCGTGTGTGTCAGTAAGTGGGCCAAAAGCGCTTTCCCTGAATGAACACACACAGAGTCAAGGACCAGGATCAGCGCTCATCGGCTGTAAGAGTCGCCCTCTCTCTCTGCCTTTATGCGCAGGACAATCATACGCTCCATCTGCACTCGACTGATGCTCCTCTCCATTGGGTGGTGCACTTCAGCAGAGAGACGGAATTCAGCTCTCTGACACCAATGCAATTATCTTTTAATTCATTTCAGAATGCAAACAAATAAAGCTTAATTTCCCGCCCAAATTTTTAAAAAGGATTGCTAGTGTAGGAATGTATGCAAAGGATCTGCAGTTCAAAGAAAGGACATGACAAGGAGCTCATTAATTCTTAACATGTCCTGGATGCAAGGAAGTGACCAGTACATGGTAACATAGCTTTTATTTTACATCCATTTAGCATAACAAAGTAAAGATGTTCTGGAATGAGTATGAATGAACAGTAAAGAGTGCTCTGTTTTGTCAGATTACTTTCCTGCAGATTTTGTGTGACAGAAACACACCGTTGGCACATGATAAAGAGTGCAGATGTCTTCACTTCACCTTTATCTGCTACTTTCCAGAGGTATCTCAATCTCAAACTACATTCACACTATAGTACATATTGAAGTGAAGACTGAGCAACTAAACCTCGCTATACTTTGTGAATTCTTGAACACATAGCTTTGTCCTCTTTTTTTCTTGGCACCTCACAATATGAACTTGGAATAAAGGTATACATATTAAAGGGATACTCCAGGTTTTTTTTTTTTTTTTTTTTTTTTTTGGAAATAGACTCATTTTACAACTCCCCCAGAGTTAAACAGTTGAGCATTCAGCGGATTTAGAAGAATATCAACCAGACAGTTTCTGGTCTCATTGACTTCCATAGAAAAAAATATACTATGGAAGTCAAAGAGACCAGAAACTGTCTGGTTACTGATATTCTTCTAAATATCAGAAAATTGGCTGAATGGATTCTCAACTGTTTAATTCTGGGGGAGTTGTAAAATTAGCCTATTTACAAAAAAAAAGTGGAGTATCCCTTTGAGGAGAAAATATAATATATATATATATATATATATATATATATATATATATATATATATATATATATATATATAGTGTATTTTTATATATTATTATTTGAATTTTAAAATGAATTTCTGTTTTGCAATGCTGGATTTTCAGCATCATTACTCCAGTCATCAGTGTCACACGATCCTCCAGAAATCATTCTTATATATTGATTTGCTGCTCAAGAAATATTTCTGATTGTTATACATGTTGAAAACAGCTGAACTCAGGATTTTTTGGTGAATAGAAACTTCAAATCATCCAAAAGTTGTACACTTTTTTCTACGTCACATTAGGGAAGAAAAAACTATCGCAATTCCCGTTTCATGACAACTTTAAAATAATGGATGTTTTAAAAATGAAAAATGAATTAATATTTTTTTTTTTTAATATCCTTCACATCAAATTGTTGTTTATACATTAAATCAAAAGTTCAAAGGTTTAGAAGCATTTTCACTGGTTGTTTTTAGACTTATATCTGTGTGTGTGTGTGTGTGTGTGTGTGTGTGTGTGTGTGTGTGTGTGTGTGTGTGTGTGTGTGTGTGTGTGTGTGTGTGTGTGTGTGTGTGTTTTTTGAAAATGTAAAACTGCAGAAAATTTTCTGCTTAGGCAGGTTTATGGTTAATGTACAGTATAAAATCATTGTCTATGTGTGTGTGTGTGTGTGTGTGTGTGTGTGTCTAGATACCCCACTTAAGTGCCTCCTCTTAATTTGGTAATCTTAGATTTAGTGCACTTGATATCTGCTGACAGACAATGCTCCGATATCCATGCTCTTGGATTGATACCCTGTCTTAACATTGGCAGTCTCTGTTGTATACTGCAGCCCTGAGGGTCCTCTCTAACCCTGACAAAGTGCCACACGTTATGCACTGCATTATCCGCTTGTGTTTATGTCTCTTTAAGACCCTCAATTGTTTTTGTTCCAGTAATGCTGTTAATGAACCGTGGAAAGTTGTTGGCACTCTCTCCTTCAATCTATTTTTAAGAACCCACTGACAGATTTACAGGATATTGTCGCCAAACTTTCCATAATACAACAAAGTGCCTCTAACAAGCTAAAAAGATGCGTATAATGGAAGAAAATCCAAGTCAATTACAATGTTTAGTATAAAAAATGTATAGTCTCTCCTCTCATTTGAAAGGCCTCGAGTTCATGTCCCAGTTTACCCTTGTTCCACTTTATAGGTCCTAATAATACAGAAGAGAGCAAAAACAGAGCAGAAAGTTTTCTGCTAGACTGCACACTCAGCTTGACTCTCACAGAACGGTTGTAAATGGAGGGGGAAAGAAAACAGAAATTGTGGTAAGAATAGTCGCACAAATGACAAGAAACTGGCACATAGTGACAGAAAGAGGTGTATTAGCACCAGCTGCTGGTACGAGTGTATGAGAAAGACTGACAAATCATCTCTCTGGTCTAAATGGCGGAGAGTACGTCTTGTGGTGAGACGCATTGGCAGTATGAGGTCATGGTGGAAGAAAGGCTGACTTTCCTGCATATCCTATTCCTACACTGCATTACTGAGCGCGGCTATGATGAATTATGACACCTCCGTCATCTGCGATTTCCTGTTGTGGTGACCCTAATTTAAACCGTTAACAAATGGATCTTCCGCACAAGAACTCCTCCATGCTCATCCATAGTTGTGTTTCTTTCATAAATCCTAAATTTTCCTCTTGTTTTATGTCTTGTTGTTCTCTCTATCCCCCTTTTGGTCTGAAAGTCAAGCATTTCAGAAGCTGTCAGGTAAGTGAACTTGTCTTTTCGTTTTACAATTGATTTCTTATCCATTGGGGCAGACAATTTACCTACCTGTCTTGTCTGAGGTCATTTCAAATGAGCGAACATATTCATGGCAACATGGCAGAGCATGTAAAGCATGCAAACTATCATTACTCAGTTCCCTTGTGTATGATGCAGAATGACTTGCTGCTCTTGTGGGATTGTGGGGCTCTTTTTTCAATGAAACATGTCTTTTGTTGCCTTCTCTGAAAGAGAAAATTACCTATTTTCTTATCAAATCTCACGTTCCCCGAGGAATCACGCATACACACACAAGCTCGCCTCGGCAGTGCCACTGTTTATGTTGTGTGATTGGGTGTTTGAGTAAACTGTGGAGCTGTGAGTGCTGTGCGCCCTTAGCATGCCTCCGGGAGCCAATTGAAGTCAGACATAGACACCAACACAGTGCCACTTGCACCCAAGGAAACACAAACACACACATGTGCAAATACAAACAGGACGGCCCCCTGTAAACCCCACCCTTACAAGATAGGCCCTTATAAATAAATCACTCTTGAGCCCTGCCTCACCTGCTTCTGTTTATATCACTGAAATATGCATGACACCTTTATTAACATTTAAGGGCGGATGTCAAGCAATTGCAAGAGCTCTCACACAACATGTCACATACATTATTAGCTAACCCCTGCACCATCATTTGTATAATCAAATTCTTGCTGTTGTGTTATCTAAGATTTTGTTACTTGACATACTTGATAATGATTGAACTTTATGATACTGGGCAAATTTAATCTCTTGAAACAGTGCTTTATCAAATTTGTCACAAACATTTTGGAAGCAGTATTATAGCAGAGAGAAATGTAAGGGATTGTGTGTGGTTCTACAACAGGACCAAGTGACTTAATAGATGGAATTTGACTTCATATGTTGGTCCAACGCATTCTCATTCCATGGCGTCATATACTGATGCTTTTGCCAATGTGTATACATCCAACGCACATGGCACCCTTTAGTGTCAATATAACATGCTTCGGTTATGGGTAGGTTTAGGTCTGGGGTAGGGTTAGGGTTAGACCACTAGGAGGCGACTTCTGGCCCATGTATATCTTTGTCTCATATTGACGCTAAAGGATGCCATGTGCGTTGGATGTATACGCATTGGCAAAAGCGTCAGTATATGACGCCTTGGGATGAGAACGGGCTGGTTCAACCCGATCTCACGACCAAGTCGTACGAATTCGACGAATGATTAAAAAGTGGCTAATTCGTAACAATTCATACGACCTCACTCGTACGAATTAATACGATTTTGCTAAATCGCACATATTTTACGAATTGGCCAATTCGTATGAATTAGTACGAATGACCTACCCATTACCCCGCCCCTAAACTTAACCATCACGTGGGTTTAGACAAATCGTACGAATTAGTACGAGTGAGGTCGTACGAATTAGTACGAATTAGACACTTTTTAATTATGCGTCGAATTCACACGAATTGGTCGTGAGATAGTGTTGGCTGGTTGGTCTAGCAAAAAAAACAAAAAATAGGATACAATTGTACAAACATTTTTTTCATTTTTGTGTTGTAGGTTTCAGGCATGTTCAAGTCTTTTACACAGAGTCCAACTCAACTCAACTCAGCTCAAGTTCAAGTCTTCACCTTTTGTCACAGGTACATGTCAAATCCCTTTTCTTTATAGTTAATTTTATTATGCATTATTTAAAATTTCTTTGTTTTATTCAATTATTTTGAGGAATTTCCACTGTCAGTATTGTCTAATAATACTTATAAAGAAAAAATGGTACTTAAAACTTGTCATAATTTTCACAAACAGGCTAAGCACGGAAAAATATTTTTCCTTGTAGACCTAAATACTGTTGTTGTTGGTCAGGTTTTTTTTTTTTTTTTTTTCTATTTAATTTTGAGTTCAAGTTATATCTGAAGTCTTTTTAAGTTTTCATCTTTAAATTGCAGGGGGTAAAAAAGTAAATATACAGCATAAAAAGGTTTACTGTGTATTTCTTAGGAACTTTATATATAATTTGGTGTATAAAGAAAGTCTAGAACTGAAGCATACGGCAGCAAGGGGGGAAAAATTAGCCAAGCCAAATAGGAGGGGAAAACAAAGTCATAGAAGTGTCACGGTGTTCTTGAGTACACCTCTTGTATTTCTGCCCGAAGAGACACACTTTGGAGAAACTCCCAGTCTACAATTTGAGGGGGAATACAGATATTCATCAAACCTGTCTGGGGAAATTCCCTTGGACCCGATGTATCCCACGCCTGAAGATGGGGAACCGAGCGACTCTGATGAGTCAGATAAATCTTCAGTGTCCCTGTGGAACATTGAGACTTTAGCCTGTCAGAACAATAGATACCAATAGAAAATGTGAATTTTAGTGTAGTTTTAAAAGATATTTTTCCTAAAAATCAGACTGCATATGTTTTCATGTGATCTAAATTATGCATATTCAAAGCAGTGAAAGTAGAGGAAGCTAAAGAAGTAATCAGATGATTAGTCATTGATAGTTTAATAGAAAACAACAACACATTTAAATGCTGCATGCTATGGATGATGGATGGCTGGGAGGGAGGAAATAATGGATAGATAAAGACAGTAGAATGGTGGTCTGGATAACAGATGCCCACCACACAGTGGACCAATATTGTCCTTGTTCTACCCTGACACCTGTCCCGTACAATGATTGATCTGGTAAACCACAGCCTCAACACATTGAGATGTACTGTTTAGTATTCACTGATGAGAAAGCATACATTGAAATTATTTGTCTGCGTATAAGTGCGTGATTTTGCGAGCTTGCAGATAAAGCGTGGCAAGTGAGACCTGTTGAGTATCACTAAGACATGCGTGCCAACCGTCACCAGGGAGTGAGTACTCTGTTGTCACTGTGAGAAACTGAGAGAGGTGGAAGACCAGCTGTGCCACTGTAGTTGGAACAGATGGACACAGTTTCATGCACATCATGTTGCCTAGAAACAACAAATATCAACAACATGGTTGTCGTATACACTTGTTCAGTTTGTTCAATTTAATTTTACTGTTGCTACTATTAGATGTATTGGCAAGAAGACTTAACTTAACTTAAATTAAATTAAATATAGTGTATGGGACAAAAGGTTTATTTTACATGTAAAACCAAAAAGTGAATACAGTATATCCGTCTGCAGTCATTGGGCAGGTCACACAACTAAACAGCATGAAATATTCATGGAGTATACTTAAGAATCTATTAACTACATGTGCATGCATATACATCTCCTCAAGTGTGACGGCAGGTGTAACCTTGTTGTAGGGCTCTGTTAGAACACCCTGTTAGGGGTCGAGAGATTCAGGGATGGTGTGCTGTTACCATGGCAATGTTTCACACTCCTCTGGAGTTGAATGTAACCCCTGTGGCATGTATTCACGTTTAGGACACTTGCAATAGGTGTCAACTAGATGTGAGAAGAAATGAGGAAATAATGTGAATGCCCATTAATAAAAGAATTATTAAAGCCACCATGAAATCCAAAGTGACAAATCTTTTTTATTCATGCTTCCTCGTAATCTTTAATCAAAATAACCCCCCCTCCTCTTGCAGTGACCTCTCTTCTCTCTCTGATGATGTGTGTACTGGTGTGAGGGCGGGACAACCCTGTCCACTCATATGACACCATAGCAATAGCAAAAAAACAACAATCCAATCAAGTCAACCTACATTTTTCTCGTTTGAGAGACTGTTGCTTCATGTCAACTTTAACTGTAAATGTCCTAAAAAACAGGATATCATAATGATTATTTTGTATTTATTTAGTATTACTACAGTATATAATACATGCATTATCATTTAGCATGATACAAAGACATTATAATTATTTTAAAAAGAGAACACATTTTTGGTTTTGGCGGTATGACAGAGCAGTTGATTGTTCATTTTGTTCACATTGTTCATTTTCACTTATCAGGCACTGGAGTATTAACTCACCAAAAGCCATGGAGCAATTAACTTCCTTCCTGCCTCCTATAATGAGCACAACAACATGTCCCTAGTGCACTTGTGAGTACAATTCATTAACAACCCTCTCTCTCTCTCTCTTTCTTTCTTTCCTTCTTTCTTTCTTTCTCTCTTTCTCTCTCTCTCTCTCTTTCTTTCTTTCTTTCTTTCTTACTTTCTTTCTTTCTTTCTTTCTTTCTTTCTTTCTTTCTTTCTTTCTTTCTTTCTTTCTTTCTTTCTTTCTTTCTTTCTCTCTCTCTCTCTGCTAATAGAATCAAATGGAAATAGACTGAATCACAGTGGTCGTTTTGTGAATTATTTATTCCTTCCTTTTCTGTACCTGCCCTTCATTTCTACCCTCTTTTTTTCTGCCTGGCTCTCACTCTCTTGTTATAATAAACTTGAATTGACATGTGTAAAGTAGGTTTTGTGTGTATTGAAATCTTGGCCGTGTTCTCCGGTACTGTGACATAACTATCTTGTGCTCCGTGTTATGTCTGTTCACTGAGGTGAATGGAAGGTCAGAGGAAATCATGTCACATGGTCAAAGGGTCAAAGGGTCAAAGGTTGTGCTATTGGATGTATGATGACGATGTATGATGAACGTAATAATATTTTCATTTTAGAGAGTATTTAAATAATTTGTAAATATATATTTATTTATATAGGCAATATTTGTATAATGTACTGGTATGTTGTTATATGAATAAGTTAATTAACTTCATAAAAATCAATCAATGCGTTGTTCCACCCCATACAAACCACCAGGCATAAGCTGACGCAGCAATTCAACCTTTGTCCTCAAAAATCCATTTGCTCAGTCAGATAATGCCCCTGAGGCGAGCATATGTAAACACATTTAACTCATCATAAAACATTTGATACAAAAGTGCCTGTCAGCAAGAATAGTTGTCCATTAATATAAATAGTAACACTTGGAACAATCCACAAGCATTCACCATGCTTATAAGCTATAATTAGCCATGATAGAAAGTTCACAATCCCTGTAACTATGAATGACAGTATTCACTATCAACTAATTAGTCCACTCCAAAGGGAGATTTTATTTAACAGAATCCACTTTTAAGAACTACAATGAACGGCTCATTTGGACTACAACACGTTTCTCGGATCTTATGAAGTCACGTGTACCTCATTTAAATAATCCCCGCCCACGGAATACGCAAAAATATTAGAGGCCCTTTGAGCTGCGCTGTTGAGTGTTGTCGCTGTTTTTTTCCACCCCGGCTGACGTCATAAGGTTTGTCATAAGCTTGACGAACTTAGTGGGGTTAATCGATTTTTAACATTTAACATTGATTTTTAGCATTGTGGCTGTGGTAAAAAGAGGTAAAAACTATATAAATACTGTTCATTTTCTCACACAAACCGCTCGTTTCGTGTCTTAGGCCATCAATTTGTACTTACTTACATTTACGAGTCATTCAATCATGTTTAATTTGGACTTCTCTGTGCATGCTCTTTGAGGTGGTGACCATAGACCTCCATTATATGACTGACAGACACGAGCGGTTTGACCTAGAAATATCAAAATTGAAACTACTGCAGAAACAAAGACACCCATATCTTGGATGCCATTAAGGTGAGCTAAAACATACCAAAATTAATTTCAAAGTGAACTATCCCTTTAAGTATCCTTACCCCTTTTCAAGAAGGGCTTGTTAGAACTGATGGTTCGCTCAGGCTGTTGATCTGCTGAACATCAAACAATTCTATAACTTCTTGCTTTCCTGTGTTCTACTCCAGCTTTCTTTCCCTTGGGAAACTGTATGCATGTTTGTTTATTTTAAATGTTTAGTAGTTTAAATGTTTAGTCTAGTTAATAAAGTCATTCCATTTCATTTTTCTTATCACATGTAAAGATGTCTGTGTCTCAATCTTATATCTGGAGTCACTAATCATAGATCTTGACCAGTGTTGGGAGTAACGCATTACAAAAGTAATACATAACAGTAACATATTACTTTTTGCTGTAACGCAGTAGTGTAAGGCATTACTAATCAATTTTCAGTAATATTTTACTCGTTACATGTTCAGTCAGACTTATATTACAGTTGTATTACAGTGTATTTTACTTCTTAAAGGCAACAGACTATGTGAAAGTTTTAAAGCAGTCTTTTTGTGCCAGTTTAGAGCGGTCGCGTCTGTAACATTGTTTTTTCCTCATAAATGCGAACACGAAAACTAAAATGCCAACCCCTCCTCGTCCGATTTGCGCAGTGTAATTAACAGAATTACAAAAAATATATTTTGCCTCCTATTTTTTTTGTCACGCATTAATGTGTGTCTTTTCCCTAATATTAAAAATAAAACAAAGACTGATATTTGTCTAATGTAAATAGCCTATATACGTTTCAATACATGTATTTCTGAGAATTTTTATTTCAAGTTTTGACTGCAAATGTCACGTTCATAATGCTGGAATTTTAAATAATTTATCCTCAACTAGTTTTGTGGTGTAGGTCTACGTATTTTATAATGTTAACTTCAAATAATACTAATAGCCTAATTTAAAGATAAGGCAGCATTGGATCTGGACGGTAAGGAGAATAACGCTGGGAGTTGGAAGAGGTGTGTCGCGATTCTGTAGGTTCGTGGATCTGAGTCGTGTGGCGAATGGCGATTTCGGTTTCATATTGCATATCGTTACAGCCCCAAAGTAAAGTACTACTTAGTTATTTTGGTGAAAGTAACTCAAAAGTAATACATGAGTAATGTAACGCATTACAATTCTGAGACAGTAATATTGTAAGGTAATGAATTACTTTTAAATAACAGTAACGAGTAATACCTAATGTATTACAGTTTGGAAGTAACTTGCACAACACTGATCTTGACTACTTGCTCTTAGTAGTACTTAATAAGAAAGACATTCTCCATGCCCCAGAAATCTACATTTCTATGAATGAATTAATAACCAATATTGAGTGTTTACGGGATGAACAGAGTAATTGGTTGTAATGTTAATTTAGCTACATCAAGTTAACCATATTAACTGATCCAAATATGTATTATCAATTACTGGTATGACAAGTTACGATTGATTATTAATATTTCATAGAGCTAGTTTTCTACAGCTGTAATAATGTAAAATGTTTGAAAAATGTTTCGTTTTTTTTAACAATCAAGCATGAAAACAATTCGAGTACACCCCAAAAACAACATCAAGACTTCGTAAAAGTGCATAATAGGACCACTTTAAGAGAACATGGTATTTGATTAAGTCACTTTTGGAAATACAGGATGTGAATTAGTTTCAGAGATGCCAGATATTTTTGTCTGAAACTCCTGACACCAGTCAATCTGTCTATTTAGTATCTTTTGAAAGCTCTTGAAGTGTATTTGCAAAAGTCACTGCATTACATTATTGTTTATATATTTAGCTTTTTTATGTGTGATGGAGTGAGACAAGAAGAAAAGTCTGCAAAAAAACAGAACACAATGTATTGTGTGGAATTTGCTCTATTGATTAAACACAGGTGTGTTAGACCCTTATTTTGAATTATTCCCTGCATTATGTTAAGTAAATGTCTGTAAACTTAACGGATAATGTCCTTACAGAAAATAGTAAGGTATAGTTTCCATTTTTCTAAAGTTTTTTTTCCCCTCACAGTGAAGGTCAGTGAAAGCATCACAGTGTCATCAGCCATAGCAGTCGTGAGGTGAAAAAGAACCCTCAATATATCAGTGCCGATAGAAGTTCGTAAATCATGTCAGTATAGAAATGAATATATAAGCCACTTTATGAGTCCGAGGCCAAATATTTCATTCATCTCTGTAGACTGAAGAGACCGGGGAGAGGAAAGGGCTCCCTAAAATAAGATTTTTCTGTTCTTAATTTCTTTTCTCCACACATAGGGTACAATGCATGGGCTAAATGCAGCCTGAATTTGATTTTCCCCTAAACAAGTAGAACAAACACTACCACAGCCTGTTTGTATGCACTGGGGTGGATTTGTTGCAAAGGATGTGCAGAGTTAGCTCACTTTACTGTAAAAAAATATATATATATATTTTCAAGATTTGTTATCACAACATTTTTTCTTTTGTCAAATCAACTTAAAGAATTTATTTAGTTCAAATAACTTATTATTTTGAGTTTCTGATGATTAAATCAATCTCCTTCTTTGTATTAACTCACTTTTTCCAGTTCAATCAACTTAAAATTTTAAGACAACCAGGTTTCTTAATTTTTTTAAGTTAAACCAACAATATTTTGTATAGTGTGGAGATTTGTTTAGGAAAGCAGAATATGTTCTTTTAAAATACTTAAGACGTTTTGAGATGGCAAAACTATTTAAAAGTGATTAAATTAAAAATGGCTTAGTTATGAATAACTATACACTTAAATGCTAGTTTTAACAATATATATATATATATATATATATATATATATGTAATTTATATATTTATATTATATATATGTAATTTATTCATTTTATGGCAAAGCTGAATTTTCTGCATCAGCATTCAGAAGTCATTCTTATATGCTGCACAAGAAACATTTCGTCTTATTATCAAGTTTGAAAACTAGAAAACAGTTGTGCAGCTTAATATATGTGTGGAGACTGTGAGACTTTTTTCATGATTCCTTGATGAAAAGAATTTTCAAAAGAATATGTATTTTGAAGAGAAGTCCTTTATGTCATTTTTGATCAATTTAATGCATCCTTTCTTAACATAATAATAATAAATATTACATTATATTATACTATATATTTGACTCTTAACTCCTCTCTTTTTGTCTGTTTGTCACTTCTTGTCATCTCTGTAGAGACAGCCAGAGGACAAGAAGCCCAGGAGCACCTCAGAGATTCACTGAAAAATTAACTCTGTGCGCGTCCAAACGACTGCCGGAGTGACACTTAGGATCAGCGTTATGAGGAAATGTGAGTATTCAAGAAACTTCCGTTTGTAATAATTAATGTAGTGGTCAGGTATTTTGATGTTGGTTTTCTAACATATTCTGTTTGGCAAGAAACACTGTAGCTGCTAATGGGTAGAGTGGGTTGGATTGAGGGGTATGGATCAGGACTTGGTAAGGTGGTAATATTTTAAACTCAATCAATCCTCCGAGTACACCTGTCTCATTAACTGTGGTCTGTGGTAGCCTCTTCTGAATGCATTTCACTCTCTCTGAACAGACCTTGTGTCAGCAAGGTTATTTAGCTGAATACACATCCACTCATCACACTGTAGGAGGGGAAACAAACAAGCACACACACTTATTCTCATGTAATCAAAGGCGTAAAGTGCTGAAGTCCATGAATTCTTTGATAACACCTGATAAAAGTGAGGAGATCTCTTTGACTTGTCTTAAGAGAGGACCGTAAAGGCAAAGACAAACCAGGAGGCCCAAGGCCAATTAGATGCAAGCAGTTTGTTTGAACTGTGTTGATGGTCTTTCTTCCCATCATACTACAATCAACAAACCCCCTAGGATTGAAAGACACAGCTTCCTGCTTCAGAGGAGCAACACTTCTACAGAGTGACTGATGGACAGGTCAATGATTCCAGGCAGACACAGTGCAGTTTATGATTTTAAGCAGAGGTTATGCATACAGGTGCTGTCCGTGGTGCTGGTGCAAGCAAATCTGCATGGCTGGCTGCTGCTTTGAAGTATTGGTGCAGTCTGTGAGTCCTTGTGTACCTGGTATTAGCATTTGTTTCAGATGGCACGCAGAAATATATTAAATAAATATGCTTCGCAGCCAGGGCGAAGCAGACAGTCCATCAGGCGGTCAGGGCGAAACAGACAGTCCAGTGGGCGGCCAGGGTGGTGAAGACCCCTCGGGCGGCCAGGGTAAAGCAGACAGTCCATCGGGAGGCCAGGGCGAAGCAGACAGTCCATTGGGCAGCCAGGGCGAAGCAGACAGTCCATCGGGCGGCCAGGGCGAAACAGACAGTCCATTGGGCGGCCAGGGCGGTGAAGACCCTTCGGGCGGCCAGGGCGAAGCAGACAGTCCATCGGGTGGCCAGGGCGAAGCAGACAGTCCATTGGGCGGCCAGGGCGAAGCAGACAGTTCATCGGGCGGCCAGGGCGAAGCAGACAATCCATCGGGCTAGAGCGGTGAAGACCCCTATGGGAGGCCAGGGCGAAGCAGACAGTCCATCGGGCAGCCAGGGCAGTGAAGACCCCTCGGTTGGCCAGGGCAAAGCAGACAGTCCATTGGGCAGCCAGGGTGAAACAGACAGTTCATCTGGCGGCCAGGGCGAAGCAGACAGTCCATCGGGCTAGAGCGGTGAAGACCCCTCGGGGTCTGGGCGGTAGCGCCGGCTCAGGAACAGAAGGCAACTAATCAAGAGGGGACAGGTGGAAGAACTAAAACAATGATCAGGTAACGAGGGGGAGGGATCAGACAATGACAAGGGCACATGGCCCAAAATAACAAAATACCCATGTGCAGCACAAGACAGGACAGGCATGTAACAAAACTAAACTAAACGACACTAAAAGCAAATCTAATTAAAGCAAATGCAGGTACTCCACTGCAGTCTCTGATCATTATATTATATTATATTATATTATATTATATTATATTATATATAAAACGGTTTGTTCCAATCCTTGATTCTGATTGGTCAATAGCTGTGCTTTATTCACGCTAAAACACGGCTATGGCCGCTTCACCCAACGGTTCTATTTATCACTGTGCAACACTGCAGTTCCCATTTTGTTTTTATTTGAGCTTTCATGCATATAGCACTTTGGAACATTGTTTCTGTCCATGGTCAGGGACTATTATTTCTAGCGGAAGGTAGGCTTTTACTGATTTTACTTCATGAAAGTTGCACTAATAATTTTTTTTACCTTAATATATTTTATTGTGTGGTAACCATTTTCTAAAAGCAATAAGGTACTCGGGGCAAGTGCTGTATCGTGAATAAGTTACGGCTGAAGGGGTTGCAGGCACTTCGCGTCGAGCCTAACAACACCCTTCAGCCATTACTTATTCACGATACAGCACAGCCTCTCGTACCTTAATGCTTACATATTAATTATATAATATTAATTATATTATATTATTTCATTATATCCTCAGTAGTCACATGAGACACATAGGAGATGTTACTACCAGGTTTAAATGCTGATGTGCCAGAGCTGATAATTACCAGGCAAAAACAGTGTTGCCATGTTGTTTGCGGTGCCCTGGTCCAGCATACAGGCCGCAGGAGAGGTCCACGGTGCCGGGCAGGTTTGTGGGTCTGGAGCTGCAGTTAAAGCTGCTGATGGCGAAGGCCAACACAGCTCCCTTTGTGCTGAAGCACGGGGCTGAAAGCGCTGCGTCGGGTCTTTGCCCACCGAGACATGCCTCCCGATCACCTGAGCCATGAGCTGCCTCCCTCAGCGATTCACACTCACATACACGCACACACACACCATTTGACCGCACCCCAACCCCCTTCGCACACACACCCTCTGAGACGGTCATCAGCATGGTCATTAATTGTGGAGTTCCCCTGAGGCTGATAGAAAGAGTGAGTGAGGGAGGGGGCCGAAACGAGAGGAGGACTCCTGTTCGATGATGGCTGAGGGTGCGTCTGCCAGGCCCTTGGGTGGGTTTTGCTCTGTAAGCACTCTTGTGTGTCTTCATGCAGCTGTGTATTAATCTGCTTAGGTTTCTTTCACACAAATAATTTGGATTGTGCGTTTTTTTAATTTGCATACAGACAGTCGTATCACGTTAATGTCTATTTGTGCATAGTTAATCACGATGTGCGATTCGTATATATATGGGATTGTTTGTTTTTCTGTCCTGCACGTACAAGAGTTTTCTCATGGCGTGAGCATCCAGCGAGCCATAAATCCCAGCTGTTTGTCTCATTTCCGTCTCATTAGAGAGAGGAGACCAAGCGCACGGCTGTGGACCATGAGATTAGTAATTAACACAAGGCCTAACGAAGGCAAAATTAAAAACAACAGCTCTACAAACTCAACCCATCAAGTCGGACCTGCTGACTAGAGAAACAAAACGCTGAGATGTCCAATGAGGCCTGAGACAAACTAACTTGGAGATCTGACTCCACATCCTCTTCGTCAAACTCTTCAAGTCGCCCATTAGGCACTATGAGCACTGGCTGACTGGATTGAACAACAACTTTGGTCAGCTGTTTATGACAGATTATCTGGGGTCAGGTGATTATGAAAAGAATTCAGGCATGCACAAAGAACATATGCGTATAAACAATCACATTGGAACGCTGTAAGAATTAAGGTATGCTCAATGTCACCTCAGGGAGATAAAACATGTTTAATGATGGTGCATTGAAGCATAGTGTGATGAAAGAGAAATAAATCCTACTGCAGGGGATGATGAGGGAGAGGAAGAAGTGGAGAGAATTCCTCTTGACCTTTGACCTGCGTGGAGTGACAGGCTCATTTGCGCGTGGCCGAGTGAGCATGTATTGGCCCTGTGAGTGTGTGTTCATGTCAGAGTGTTTGTGTGTCTGTGGGCTAATTCTCTCTGACACCGGGCAGACTCGGAATGCCATCGCTGTCCCTCTACATTAGCCCCTTCTGATCCTCTTGCCACTCACACACTCAGATTGAAGGAGAACTAGTTGCTGCACACAGTTTGAGATTATTACCAACGGGTATAAAATCTCACACACTGTCTCTCGAAGAGCAATTTACTGTTGGGCACTTTTGGCCCTGTGGAAATTTACACTCGTTTACATAAAGTGCGCAGTATATACATCACTAGAGGACAATAGTCCTGTTTTTCTCACATTAACTCTTAAAAAACAATTATATTCTATTATCTTCTATTTATTTATTATTTATTACACAAAGTTCAGAAGTTTAATGAATAATTTTCAGCATCATTACTCCAATCTTCAGAGTCACATGAGCCTTCAGAAATCATTCTAATATTCTGATTTGGTTCTCAAGAAAAATCTATTGAAAACAATTGCGCCGCTCAATATATATATATATATATATATATATATATTTGTGAAAACTGTGAAGCATTTTTTTCTTCAGGATTCTTGGGTGAACAGCATTTATTTAAAATAAATCTTTTGTAATGTTCTATTTACTGTCATTTTTGATTAGTTAATGCGTCTTTCAAAACAACAACAAAATCATATTGAACTCTAAACGATTGACCCGTAGTGTATAGTTAATTGTTCTTTGTGGTGGAAATTATGTATAAAAAAAGAAGAGATATTGAAGTGCATGATTATTTGACTATTTGTTTAGATAGTTTCAAACATTTTTATGATGGATTTTTATGAAAATTGTTGCGTAAAATAAATATAAAGAACACTCTAAACAATGCTGGGTTGTTTGAACCCTAATTTGCGTCAAATATGGACAAACCCAATGTTAGGTTAAAAAAACTTTCAACTGTACATTTTTTTTTTTTTTTACATTTTTAATGGGTTTGTCCATATTTGACCCAAATTTGGGTTGAAACAACCCAGCATTTTTTAGAGTGTAGTAAAAAATAAAGGATGAAAAGAAAACATAAATTGTTTATCATATCTGTTCAAATGAACCCACATCAAGATATCGTGCCATGTATTTACAGACAAAACACCCATTAAAATGTCTCATTGAACACACTCACACATACACAGAGAGAGAGAGTGAGAGAGTCATGTAGCATTTCATTTTGATTCCCACATCTAAATGCATAATAGGACTTTAAAATAAGGTTTTTCTGAGGTTTAAAGCACACCCGAATAAATCTTTTTAGATGTCCTGAAATTCAAATTTCACATGATTTCTCAGTTGCCGCTCATGGGCCTAAAAACCTTCAGGAGGAAATATGTACATCACAGGATTAAGCTTTGAGGTCTTCCCCTCCATCATGCTTCTAAACACACACAAACATGACTGTAGAAGCAGAGGATTATATCCAAATAACAAGAGCATGCTGTCTTGGCTTGCTAAAAGGATTTTAAGCATGTCTGGGACAGAGGGAAAGCTGTGTGGAGTCACTGACAAGACTTTCTGTTGGAAGTTGGCTCTAATGAATGATTCTGTTTTTTCTGTTTTATTGATACATTTTCATTTGTTCTGTTTCTCAGCTCGGTTCTTGCATCACGTCCCGTATTGCGTCTCGAATGTACTGTTCAGAGAATGAGCTACTAGACTTATTATGGTGCACACACACACACACACACACACACAGAGAGAGGGATTTGAGCTAGACTATAGTGGACACAGGACAGGATCAGCTGGTGACATTATTAACCAGTAGGGGCTATCATGCTGCTCCCCTGGATTTCTATAAGCCTGAGTGCGCGTGTGTGTGTGTAAATTGTATAAAGTGGCTCAAAACACATTGGGAAAAATTCACCAAACAGTTTTAGCACTTTTGCAAAGAGTTTCAGAGTATAATATTTTGAATGTAGGTTTTATTTCTTTTCTTTTTCAATGTGTCTGCACAACTGTTTTTTTTTTTTATATAGTAACTATTGTTATTTTTCCATTTTTGTTTAAATTATAATTTTTTGGTAATTTTGCTGTGTTTTTGTCATTTCATTTTCACTAGTTATGCTATTTTAAATGCCTCTATAGTTTTTTATTTCAATTTCAATTTTAGTTTGAGTTTCTAGTTGAGATATGCATCAAGTAAATGAAAATGAGAAATAGGCTTAAATAAAATAAGTTTAAGTATTTTAAATTCTAAAGTTAAAATGTTTTTTTTTTTTTAAGCAACACATATATATTGCTTTGTATAGTTTTAGTTAATAAACCTTTTGTTAGCTTTTTCATGTTAAATACAGGCAGGTTGTAACGTTTTCAAAAAACTGAAGTTTTGAAGAATTTAATAGTCATGAGAATGTATTTGATTAAAATATTTGAAAAAATATTTTAAAAAGTTGTGTTTTTCCTCATATTTTTTACTCCAGTTTAACAAAAAGGTTATAATTTTGTCCTCATGTTTTGAAAGGGTACAACATCACAACGAGGTAACACAAGGTCTTGGAAAATCTCTGTGGAAAATTCATGACCGCTACGAGTGTAGATGAGGACATGAAGTAAGACGTTCTGGACTTTGACCACTTGCTATGTTTTTTAGCATTTGACAGCATGCCTTTTTTTTTTTTTTTTTTTTTTTTGCAGTAGACTGGCAGCGAGATGGGTGAATGAAAATGTGGAACAGAAAGGGGAAGGAGGGGTGACGTTAAGCGAGGTGGCCCTCGACTTGGACGCAATGGCCATCAAAGTCAAAGCCAACCTGGTTATTGAAGAGAAGGAGAGAGTGAGGTTAAATAATTGATAGTAAGTATTTCAATAGGCTGCACCCGTCTTTTCTGATGAAGGAAGTGCCATTCAAGCGGGACCTCAGTGACGTTTGAGGGGGGCCAGGAATGCCATGGAATAGGGGTGTGCATTTATGTATGAGCAAATGAGAGGAAAAAGAGAGAGCAGAATGTCGGTACATTATACATGTCGGTGTAAGGTGCATGTAAACACGTTGTGGAAGTGTGTAGCTTAATGTGCATACAAGACTGTGTCATTCATATGTAAAGAAGCTATATTCCAGATCCACCCTCTGCTCCTTGTCCTTGAAAATTCACCCTTTTAGATTTGTCCCAAACGTAACAAATGTGAACTGTAGTTGAAAATGGAGGAAAACGCTAATGAAAAAAGTGCAAGAGTGGCAAATCTCAAGGGAACATCGTGTCCAGAACATTCTTGCAGGTCATCCCCACCCAAGTGCTTGTGATAGCAGTCTAATGGCCCAAAGTGGTTGCCCTGGCCTAAACATTCACGGCCTGTCAGAAGCGGAGGACAGTTGAGTTGAGTTCTGACAGGTTGTGTCCTTTAGCTCACTAGCTGTGTCTGATATTAATGAGATCTCATGATGTTGCTGCCCATGACGTTAAAAATTAGTCTACTTAAATTGCTGATGCTACAGATTTCATCAAAATACTCACATGGACTATGGATTTGAACATATCCCGCTAGAGAAACAAATATCACAGGAAACTTTTATTGAAAAAAAGGAAGCAAAAACACACATACATAAGAGAAGTGCCCCGCCTGACCGATTAATTTTTCATTGTGGTAAGTGGGAACCCACTAGTGGCATTTCAGAGCTCTCTAAAGCCTCTGGATATTACGTAAATTATATTAATATATTAATAAAATATTTGTAATCAGCTAAACATTTAATTTTCTAAATATTTAACTTACTAGCAACTAAATGTTTTTTTTTTTCTCTTTTTGTTTGCATAGTAGTGAACAGTGTGATAGAGTAATTTGCCAAAGTTACAAGATTTTGAAACTTACAATTACATTTTTAAATTAATTACACTTCTGATTATGTGATTAACAAAGAGAATAAAGAATAAAGTGACATGGGCTTGAAAACTCTAGGAAACGACAAATGATAGAGTCTGTTTGTCTGTGTCTGTGTGTATGTCTGTATGTACAGTATGTATGTCTGTGTGTCTGTATTAATTTCCAGTTTGTTGTTGTTTACTCTACAATTTTAGTATTCACGCAAAATATGCATTTCTGTAATTGGTATTTTAACTCAAAATCTTACAGACACTGAAATACAGTCTTTGTAACAACTTCAATAATTCCGATACACAAACTACTGTAAGTTTAGACAATAAATAAATAAATAAATAAATAATCCTTGGTTTTATTCAGGTTTTTAATCAAATCTCTCTTCTTGGCTCGCTCTTTCTTTCCCTTCATCTGGTTTGCTTAACACACTGTGTGATTTCTGGCCTTATAATTTATTCATCCTCTCTTCTATCTACACACAGCAATTTGTGTGACAAACACACAGTGTATTGTCACTAAGGCGTTGAGTAGTACTGATAATATGTCCAACTCTGGTTTGTGGGCCTCTGAGTAACCTCCCACAACATTATTGATTGATGGATTGGAATTGAGTTTAACAAACAAGCTTTCAACTTTTCCTCTTTCATACAGATCCCTCTCTCCCCCTTACACAGTTTATTTCTCTCTCTTTTAGAAGGGGTAACCCATCCATTACTCCCATTATTTCATATCATGCCTTCTCCAAAGCCATCTCTAGACTTCCCTATCACTGCAACACAACACGCACACATCTATCATCTCTATAGTGCTTTGAGTGTGATTGACAGGTCTTTTTTTTTGGGGTCTGGGGGTTTGTTGGTTTGAATCCCAAGGCTTTGGTCTTCAGTGGTCCTTCCTGATCTGGTTCTCATCCGGTTCTTAGTTTGAGTGGAAGGGATTTCCACTTCTCTTGTCATCCGTGGAGAGACTGGGGAGAGTCTTTATGTCTCTCTCTCTCCCCCTCCTCTTTTTCCTATCAAGGGATTTACAGTCTCTGAAAGTATACAGAAAGCTGTTGCTGGATCACACCTGTTCCAGACATAAAATCACACATTGGTATTCACCCTTCCACCTTCACAAATGCAAGAGTTTGTAAACCATCATCTATGACACAAACTGCTGGTTTGTTATATTTAGACATTCTCGTTTTCATATTATAAAAGAAGCAAGAACAGATAATAGTTTCAAGTTCACTATATTTCAGCATGCACGCTCTTTCACACCATCCCTAATGGACGATGTAGAGATGAGTAATTTATCAGTGATTTATTTAATTGATATGGTTTGTTCTCTCACGGGTCCTTGTTGGCCAAATGGCTTGTCTCAGGTTTGATTCTATATTTTTATTACTATTATAAACCTGCATTATAATGATTTATTCTGCTCACCCAGAGACACTGCTGCCAACACAGCACTAAATTTCAATCAGTCCAGCAATATATTTTTTCCTCGAAGTGGCGCCAATGAAAAAAAAAAGAAAGAAAGAAAACTATTGAGAAAATATATGTGTGAATAAAAAATACAAACACTGCTCATCATACTGCTTGATATTGCATAGTATTTATGTTAGAATTATATTATTTTATTTTAATTAATTTTAAATGTTTTATCCTTTTTGTCTTCAAGGTCAGGACATTGACTGAAGTGCAGGAAGTGACTACAAGAGGGTGAAACGTCTGAGAAGTATGTGTGTGTGTGTGTGTGTGTGAATAACAGGAGTGCTACATCGATAAATGCCTCCTATCTTGACCCTTTGCCTCATTTGCCTTCAGCCACAGAGGAAGCGACAGTATAGATCAGGGCTTGGGACAGGGGCTGTTGTGTGTGTGTGTTTGTCTGTGTGTGTGTGTGTGTTTGTGTGTGTGTGTGGTGGCAGAGTATAGACTAAAGAGGCCCAGGCAGGGCCCATCTGTCTTTCCAAGGATTGATCAAGATCAGAATCAATCAGGAAATGATTGAACAAGTGCAGAGGACAAACCGGTTCAGAAATAGATTACTGGTAGAACAGGGGCAGCCATGCACACTTTACCCTGGTCCACCAGTCCCCTAACAGGTCAAGTTCCACATCTACATACCGGCTGGAGGAAAATGATCTGAGATGTGAGTAGTTCCCTGTCCACTCAAGAGATTAAAATAGACAGGGATCTTTTTAAACACTAGAAGTGCCAGAATTCCAAAACTACTAGAACGGCCACAAACGGTCATTTTGACCGTTAGATTCAAAACAGTGTTGATGAATAATTTTCGTAATTATTTTTGTCAACCACATTTTTTCAAAGACGAAAACGAGACGATAACTAAATAAAAACTAGGTTTGAATGACAAAAACTATGACGAAAATGTTAGATAGTGACGATTTGCGACGCGGTCAAGGCTATAATAATAGGACTCGCAGAACTAGTGAACAGCCCATGCAGCAAAACAAACAGCGCAGGACAGGGCAGAACATCTGGATCCACCGTGTCTGATGATAGCAGCCGTCTCTTTTTGCTTGATGTGGACTCTGACTCTGAATCACTCTCTGATGAGGAGGAAATGTTAACTTGCACCCAGGAAACGTCGCTGTCACTCCACCTCCGATTGTTCCCCTGCATCCGAATTATAGATAACTGTAGTCCAGTTTTATTTGCTTATTTCTGATCAACAACTAATGTAGAAATTATTATATAGCAAACACCGCTACAGAGGTGACCGGACGGACCATTCTGTTGACAGTTGAGAGAGAACACGATCAACCGCGGGATATTTAACAAAAAAATACCGCAAAATTCAGTGCGGTCAATATGACCGTCTATGGCCGAAATAGGTAAATATGTTCATTTTTTTTGTTTTGCCTTACGTTTACGTAACTTAATTTAAATGAAAAGCATTTTAAATGAAAATACAGACAATTTTAGGAAAAGTCAGGTACCAGCAGGATTTTATTATTTTTTTCAACAAAGTTATTATAGATATAAAATTCAAAACGGTCAAAATGACCGTTGTGGCCGTTCTAGTGTTAAACTCTCTGAAAGCTGCCTTCCTTCATGACCCAATCACCTTTGTTTGACCTTCCAGTTTTAGAGCAAACTGTGCCATTGACAAAACAAGCGAGCTATCATTCACCAGTGTCAATGATAGACTGCAGGGCAAGTGAGCAAGCAAACAAATGGATGGACAGAAAGATAGAGAGTGTAGCAGTGAGACTCTGGAGGCCTCGGGACTATTCGCTCCAGTAGGAAGATAAATCGTGCCGCTGAACTCCATGAGGTGCTTATGCACTGCCATGCATCTTCATCTTGACCTTTGAACTGTAGGAAGAAATTACAACAATTAAAAGTCTGTTGTAGTTCTTGCAGACTGCACAGGTAAATGTCAGCGTTTTATTTAAATTGTTTGGGATGTCTATTGTTAGTGGGTTTCACTGTACATAAAGGTTCCATTTGTTGACATTAGCTCAACTACACTAGTTGACATGAACTAACATTGAAAAATAATAGGGTTAACTAATGGGACCTTATTGCAAAGTGTTACCTGTTCAACCAGGACACCACTTTGAGGCTGCAAGAATTGTAAAGTAGAAATTCTTAATATAATATACTCTTAATATTAATATTCTTATAATTCAAATAATATTTTATGGATTTACTGGTTAATCGGGTATGGCAAATTGAAGTAATATCCAGAACGGTATTCAGCTCAAACAAATACAGCTGTGCAATTGAATTTCTTGGTTTATTGGTTTATTTTTTATTTATGTAAGGACTATATTTCTATGAACAAACTATAAAAGTGTATAAACACTTTTGCTTTGCTATACAGAAGCATAAATATGCATGTAGTTTTCTTTTCTGTGTTTTATTTCAGTTTGATACAGGATGTTGAGGTGAATTATAAATCAAAATGGAGATCCAGGAGAAGGATTCACACCGCATTTCTGCTAAAACTATATGTTAACAATAGTATATGGATAGACTCACATGGATCAAAAGCCTCATAAATGCAATTTTATTTTATGGGGCTTTAAAAATGGCAATGTCAAAAAAAAATGGCAATTTGAAAATGGCAATGTCAAAAAAAAAAAAAAAAAAAAACTTTCTTGTGTGTTGGATTGTGTGCTTGTGAGTGTGGGTGAGTAGTGTTAAGAAAGTGTAAAGTTCTTCAGCAACTGTTGTGGGGTAGTAGGAGAGGCCAGCCTGTGGAAGTCTATCTTCTGCACAAAGACGATAAGTTCCCCTTTAACCTCCTTTTCTCCATCCTCAAGTGCCTGACTCTGTCTCACTCTCACACACTCACACCATCCGGATAATCCAGCAGATAGGGTTAACACAACGTGCTCATCCTATGTGCATATAGGGAGAAGAGACCAACACACACACACACATACACACAAATTCAGTAATCCAGGAGAATGGGTTTACATATTCCACACACCCCATGTCCATCTTCAGGACACACACACTTTCACACACACAAATTTACATAGATAGCGCTTAATTCGGCACAGGCTGCATCGAAGCAGCCAGGCTGTGGAGAATGGCCCTGACTAAGCTGAGAATTTACATGGCTAAGCAAAGTGGTTAACCCCTGGAAGCAGGTCCAGAAAATAGTGTAATGTGATTTCGCCCTTAATGAAATTTATGAAAGGGAGAGAGAGAGCGAGAGAGAGAGAAGGAGAAGGTGTGTTGGGAAGCATTTCACTTTGCAGCCTGCCAATAAGGAAAGAGTTACAAAACTTTCCACAACACAGATGAACTTCACGCTGGAAATCACCCATACTCACAATAAAAGCTTTGGATTTTTCTAAACTTTTTGAAATGAAAGGTTTTGAATGCAGCTACTTTTTGGTGTCTGGTAATTTTACAGTTTGTGGAACTTCTATTAGAGTTCCAGTGGTAAATTAGCGTGATTTCAGCCCATTCTCACTCCCAAGGCGTCACCTAACTGACGCCTTGGGAAGCATTTGGACATGCTTCGATATCTGACGCTTTAGGCGCCCTTTAGCGTCAGTTAGATGACGCCCTAGGATCGCGTGTACCCTACCCCCACCCCACACCTAAACCTAACCGCGTCCTCTAACTGACGCTTTCCTTTAGCGTCAGTTAGATGACGCCGTAGGATCGCGTCATGTAAGTGACGCTAAAGGGCGCCTAAAACGTCAAATATTGAAGCATGGTCAAAGGTGACGCCTTGGGGTGAGAATGCGTTGGTGATTTACACAATTTATTTATTTATTTATTTTTCCATGAAAGCTTAGATCTGCCTCAGAGGGGGAAAAACACTTTATATCTGACAACATATCATAATTCCAACTTTCTTCCTTAAAATATTGACTTTATTCCTGTCTTTAGCGTAACTGCAATTTAATGTCTCTGTTACGTGGCTGTTTAGGTTACGAGGGAGTGTTGGATTCAAATGCAGTAGACATATTTATTCAAGCAAAACAACAAAAGTAAACCCAGGCAGGGAACAGGATATTGCAAAGAAATTCATGTAGGGAACAGGATATTTCAGACACAGGAGAAAAACAGAAAACAAATACCCATGAAACATTGATTGAGAACAACACCATGACAAAGAACACAAGAAACACAGGATAAATATACAATGAACAGGTGTAGGTAGCAGTGGTAACTAACAAGGGTAACTATGGAAATAAACAAGCGAGTGCTAGAAAAAAAAAAAAAAAAAAAAAACAGGAACTAATCACAGTAAGCCAAACAGCAGAAACAATAGGAACAAGAAAAATCCCTAAACACAATGGGGAACACAAGACCAGAATAACAGTCTCACATTTGTGAGTTTCTATCTCACAATTCTCATAATTGTTACTTTGTCCTATATATTGGGTCTTTAGTGACACGGGACGTCATTTACTACATTCCTTGTCATTCATTTTTTTTTAAAGTTAGACAAAAACCTTCTTAGTATGCGTCAATTAATTCATTATAAACCATATAACAAGAAAAAAAAAGAACGCCTTTTCCCCTCCTTTTTTTTTTTGTAAAAATGGTATAGGATTGCTAACGACAGGATTATTTTACCTATAATATTTTTGTTTATTTCACAAATCTTTTTTTTTTTTTTACTTTGAGGAAGAAACTCTGAGCCACTAAAGGGAAAAAATACATGTCGATGCTTTTGCGTTCGCTCGCAAAACTTTTGAGCCCCCCTAAGAAACTGCATTTGTACGCAAAACTCAGGGGAGCACAAAACATTTGTAAGCAAACTCAAAAGCATTGAAAATTAATTTTTCCTCCCATCTCATATTTTCTTCCTTCACCATATCCCTGTAGGAGCTTCGTAAGAAACTGATTGTGGAACAAAAAAAATTATGTTAAACATTGTGCATTTTTTTGTCATGCAGAGAGTTCAACATCTTATAGGTAAAGGGAAATCTAATTAGGCCAAAACACAAGAAACACATAAGGAGCAAGGGACAGAACTTTGTGAATGATGCGCTTTTAATTTAATTCTAAATCATCTATGTAATTCTCCATGAAGTTTTCGTGTGACTTCCTTATTTGTAAATGTAATGTTGTATTGTAATGTAACGCCTACTTAGTGTGTTAAACGTGGAAGTGTTGATTGATTCTTTATGCTACACCATTTATCTGTGGCTTTCAATAACTTCAAACAGTACAAAGAGTCAACTTCAATGCAAAACTTGCATCCAGCCTGAAAACATTTAAAAGGAACCATGAGGTGACAGTAAATATCTAATCATTTGATGCTTATTAGAGGACGGATTGCAGTCCGTTGAGCTATGAGCAACTGTTCAGCTGTGTTTGTGATGAATATGTAAATATAGCTCGGTGTGTGTGTGTGTCAGCATGCTATTGTTTGTTTTTCCTGAATCTGTGCGTGAGAGACAGAAGGTGAATGCTGATCTGAGAGTAAATAGGCCCAGAGTCTGCACATTCGCTCAGGTCCAACTCGCTGTTTTTCGGGGCAGGTGCTGAGGTAGACTTCTTCATGAGCAAGTAGACCTCACCTCCATCTTGCACACACACATACACACGTTATCCCCCCTCAGCCCCAGACCCCGCAGCACTCATCATCACAGTGGCGACGCCAATCGATGTGCAACGCCCCACTGAGCGTGTCTGCGGCAGGCCGAGTGCAGGGCTCCTCCACAGGGATTGTGGGAAATCTGATTTATGATGCCCGTGGTGCTGCTGACCACAAACTTTAACTCTTACCCCACTGTACTCCCTCTTTGCTTTCCTCTCTCCCTCCTTTTTTTGTTTTGTTTGTTCCTCCTGTGTCTCTATTACCCTAGGTGTGGGTTTCCTGTGTTTCCACAGTCATCTCAAAGTTCCCAAAGCGTTTTTGTCAGGCAGAATAGTCGCAAAGACTCAGTGAGCATGCAGGCCTACTTACACAATCGTGCTCTCGCTTCCTATAGTAACAGGATGTAGGGCAGGTGAGCTTCAAAGAAGAAGAGGAGAGATTGAGAAAGCTTTGCTAAGAGGGATAGAGAGCTGTGATGTGGATGAGGAGAGGGGAATGATGATACCGTTTCATTGGGATCTGTGGAGGAGATGGAAAAGGAGTTTAAAGAATTGTGGCAGATGTTCATGTACACTTTAATGCTCAGGCTCCTTCATCTGGTGTTCAGCTCTGCCCTGAAGTTTAGCTGAAGCCCTCAGAGAGACAAAATGAGACAGATGAAGAAAGAACAGGTGCGGGTAAAAGGTCATAAGTGCGTAAAAAAAATCATATATTTCAGATTAAAGGTGATTTGTGTCATGTTTAAGTCAAGTCAAGTCACCTTTATTTATATAGTGCTTTTAAGATTGCTTCAAAGCAGCTTTACAGGGATAACAGGAAAATAATGCAACAGAGTTTGTAGAAAATAGTGTCACAGTCCAGGTTAAGTAAGCTCATTTTTGTTTAAAAAAAAAGTTATTAATTTAATTAAGTTAATTTATGTAGGCCAAAACCCAGAAATGAATTAGTATTTTAGCACTTATGGTTCCATTGGCACTGAAGTCAGTGTTTTGTATTTGTTGTTGTTTTGTTTTTTTAAAATAGTTTTTTTTATTATGTATTTTTTTTATTAAATGCCTGAAATACAATCTGTGGTTAACATGAGCTTAAGATATTTTCATGGTTTATTATGACATAAAATACATCAGTAATATCCCCTGTGAATTATTTTAAAGCATTCGTTTTGAAAAAGACTGTTGGCTAAATGGATATATATATATACAGTATATATATATATATATATATATATATATATATAGCATTTACTGTTGACTGTTGGCTAAATGGATATATATATATATATATAGCATTTACTGTTGACTGTTGGCTAAATGGATATATATATATATATATATATATATATATATAGCATTTAGCTTTTTATTTATGCCGATTGTAATTAGGCTTCAAAATTCATAAAAGCTGCATTCATTTATGAAGATTTACATGATGAGCAAAATATGCCAGTCACATATTGAGAATGAGGAGTTGACGTCATTTTACAGTGCCCCTCTCCTTTCCGCCATGTTGGTAGGATTCCCACGACAAAACAGTATTGATTACGTGTGTTTTTAGCTCGGTAGTAGAGGAGTTTCTCGCAATACCGCACTGTTTTACCATGCCTGGAAGTAACTGCTGCATTAAAAACCGATAAAAACCCTGGTAACCGATAGCGTCACCATACCATCATGGCCGACCGGCTCAGACCCCGCCCAAATAGGCACATGACTCCACATTCTCAAGAGGTGTTTTTTTTTTTTTTTTTTTTTTTTTTTTTGATCCCAAAGTTTATTTTCTGAAAGATATCCAAAAGGCAATTGAAAAATCCATTTCTTTTTTTTTTTTTTTTGTCAAGGGAACCAGGGTGATGCTAACTTGTCTGGCCTCCAAAAATGTGTCATCACTGCGAGCCTCCATTGCAGGGAGAGGCAACCTCAGTCCTGAAGTGCCGCCGTCCTGCATAGTTTAGCGCAACACACACCTGAACAAGCTAATCAATGTCTTCAGGATAACAAAGGCTACAGGTAGGAATGTTTTATTTTTTGTTTTGTTTTTCTACCAGGGTGATATCAAGAGCCCAACACGATGCAGATGGCTCTTGTTTCATTCTGAATGGGTTTAATATTGTACGCCTCACCAAATGTAAACTATTAAGCGACTGCAACACATACAGAACTCAGCTGCACATGTTACACATACACCTTTTCGTCAGCATATTTCTTAAGAACCTGCATTGGCTTCTGGTACATGCCCGTATTGATTTTAAAACTCTTACACAACTAGCATAAATGAGTACATCTAAAGTAAAAGATCAAGTGTAGTATATAAATTATTTTAAGTTATATGAACTCTCTTGTAAGTGTACACTACTAGGCATGCACTTGTTAGTACTACATATTATTCCTATTTCACTTTACTCTTTTACTTACTTTACTCGTTTTTTAAGTGCAATCGGTTTGCATGCTTTTTTCAAGTAAGCTGTACTAATTGGATTTTACAGTGTATAAAGCTGTACATGGAACTGCACCATATGTGATTTAATTATATGCCCTCTGATCTCTCCACCCACTCTCTTCTACTTAACCAGCCTTCTTGTAGACTGAAAACCATGGGCGAGGCTAGCCCCTTTTTAGGGGTGCTTCAGCACCCCTAAAGAGGAGCTCAGCACCCCTAAAACTTGGAGCAAGAAATGTTGTTATTCTAAAAATTTTGTTCGTCTTTGACACAGTTAAATAATGTCCAAAACTCAGTAGTTTGTGGTTTAAAATGAAATGAAAAAGAAAACTTTTCTCTTCTTCTAACGTTACTTCTTTATACCTGCACCGCTCAGCACGGCCGTCATCCAGCGCGAAACACGCAGAGTTATGAGAATCCGGGCCGTTAGGTAGTTTTGTGAATCAACTGAGACGCTCCAGAGCTGTGTCTCACACACTTTTTTTTCCTTTCAGTTGTTCCGATTCCGAAACCATATCGGTGAGTACTGGAGTCAGTATCCTGAATTATTGGTACACCTATAATAAGTGGTTATTTTCGGACTGTTTTAATCTAGCGGGTCGCCTCCGCTGTGGAGTAACGTTAGCGGAGTGGCAATCGGGAGAGTCAGGAGTTTTCCCGCTGAGCCGGTGGTGTTTCGAGGCCGCGAGGGCCGAACTGATAAAATTTATACATTGCAAGTTCGCCATGCGCCCAAGCGAGGGGAAGAAAAAAAAATGTTTTTTTTTTTTTTTTTTTTGCATTTTCGATAACGGAGCTTTGCCTGTCTAACGGAGAAGTGCCTGTCTTTCTAGTAAATAGATGCACGTCACGGAGTACTACAGTGGCGTAGGTCGTAGGACGTGAGTGAAGTCAGATGCGCTCGAGGTCGACCTGAGTTCGAATCTGCCTTTTGCCTAACTCTCTCTTCTTTTCCCAACACACATGAGATGTAAAATGTATAGGCTAATGTAAAATGTATAACCTAACATAAAGGGCTCTAGTGTTATATTTTGCCAACAAACTAAAATCGAATCCATGATATGGCTTTTTGCCTATATAAAACAGCACAAATTTTGCTGGGTGATTTAAAGAAAAGTGTGCACTTTGCTCACGCGATCAGCATGGTTATATCTGGTATTTTCTCCTAAATAAAAGCTTACGGGTTTATTTCTTGCAAGTGTAGAAATATGATAAAAGTATTTTAATTTTCCTATAGTGTAATGTTGACTAAAATATACTTTTGAAATATTAATTTTCATTATATACATTTATAGGCTATATGGATTTTACATCATAGGAATAATTATATAAATCATTATTACATTATTATATTATAATAATTGTTTAGGATCCTAAAACACCATTGATAATGTAATGTAGACTGAGACTCAACTAAAAAGATGTTTGAGCCCTCTTTGTTGTCCTGGTACAAATCAATGCTTTTTCTTTGTTCAACGAGCAGTTCATGGGTTGAAGCTCTTAATTTTGATCTCTCAAAGAGCACGAGATTGATGCATTTAACCTTAAAATGTACACAATTTTCTAACGGGGGAGCATGCCCCCGAACCCCCCTAGAGAAACATAGTCCACCCAACATAGTTTAACAAATTTGTTAATATCTTTAAGGTTGTCTTTTTTACTGCTGGCTGGGGAACTACTGATGAAAATTAGCTCTTTTAGCTAACTCGGGTACATTTTCATTGTTCTAATGTTGATTAATGTGTACACTGCCCCCCTTACAAATAACTAATTAAATAAATAAAATGAAGAGAGAGGGGGAGCGTATATGGGTGTAAAATGTGGGTGGTGGCAGTGGGGCTCATTGGGTGCTCAGCACCCCTAAAGCTCTGACCCTAGAATCGCCCCTGCTGAAAACTATGGGTGAAAGAGCTTTCTCTGTGGCAACCCCTGTGGAATGCACTTCCTTTAACTATGCTACAACATTAACGAGTTTTAACAAACTGTTAAAACTCATCTTTTTTTAAGAATGTGTTTGTGTCTTAATTGGTGTATGTTAATCTATCTTAATTGTTAATGTATTTACTTTGGTACTGTACTTTTAGCGCTTTGGGTACAAGACAAGTGCAATATAAATGAAATGTGAAATATAAAATATGAATGTGATTTGAAATATGAATTATTCATTAATTGAATAATTGTTTTTTTTTAAAAGACATTAAACAATACATGTAGGAACATATTTAAGCTATATATATATATATATATATATATATATATATATATATATAATCACATTTGTTTGCAGAGTGCTGCATTTGACCAGATTCAATAATCCTGAGAGCTGTGCAATAATCAACAATAAGAAGCAGACATAAAAGAAGAGCAGAAGCATTGTTTAACTTTATATTGATTTAATTGACTGATAAATTGACATTGATAAATAACTGATAATGATATTTTCTACCCCTTTACCTAACAATCAAATAAATCTTTAGGCATTTTTACATTACATGATATGCTTTAAAGGCATTTTCATGCTTTGAAAAATTGGCTGGAATTCATATTGTAATTGATTTAGTCCCAACAATGTAGACAAAAACCTAACCCCCACACACATACACACTCTCTACTCTGATGGCTTTTGTGGAATAATAAACTGAGAGAAAATAATTGCCATTCCCTTTTGGTTTGTGTATTACAGAACTAAATAATACACCCAGATTTCCACATCTCATCCATAATTACCCTAGGGGCTGATACAATACAAGAGAGACACTGGGAAGAAGAAAGAAAGAGAACAGGGGAGAGAAAATGAGAAACGGAGAGTTTATGTGTTTATTGTGATGGTTGTGGAAGATTTAAACTGTCCCACAGAAGGTTTGGATCTGTCCCATAGGTCCTTATTAAGTATTCAGTGACTCTAACTGTACGTGTGTATTTGTGCGTGTGAACGTTGTCGATGCAGGCAGATGCTATTTGTTTTTGTTTTTTTTTTGTTTTTACACACATGTATATCTATGACAAACACTAATCCTAACAATTTTGTCTCGTACTTTAAAGTGCATAATTTCTCAGAATGCGGCTGCAGAGATTCATTTGCATTAATGTTGCAAATTAACACGAGTCAGAACAGAATCAATGTGATACTCAACTGTTAAGTGTGGGCCCTTGGGAGAAAAGATATTGAATTTATTTTATTCATAGCTTGAGCTGAGTAAAAATGGAAGAAAAAAAGTTTTATGCATATGATAAACTATAATTGCATTTTTGTATTTAGAATTTAGAATGATAAGAATATGTAAAGTTCTGAAAGAACAACATGATAATGCTTGTCTGTATTAAGAACACAATGTGAAACATCAGCACATTACATTCATTGATAGAGTGAGTGATTGCTGTATCTGCAGGGGGTGCAGACTTCCTACTGTGTGTTTATGTCTGCACATACTGTATGAATGGAAATATATGAGTGTTTTCCTTGTGCCAGTATATGTATTGCTTTTGTACTTACACTTGACAAATTTCTGCATATAAACCCGTGGGAATGTGATATGTCGTTGCTACGAGATATTAATTCATTGGAACATCATATTAACTTGTGGGAACGTGATAAGTCGTGGCCACAAGATATTTTTTTGAGGAAACTAAAACAAGAACACAGGAAAAAGTAAACTGAAAAACTGATCTGTAATTAATTTCTGTAAATACATCATTATTACACACTTGACCCTGCACCTACCCCTTAACCAACCCTAACACCATGAAACCTGTCTAACTTTAGACGTAAATAGATTGTACCAATCTTTTTTTATATATATAGATTATTTAAAAAATAAAAAATAAAAAAAAACAATACTGGTACAATAATAATAGTAATTGCCATCATCATCCATCCATCTAAACAATCAACTATAGAGATTGACAGTATCCAATAAGACAGGATCAAACATTAATTCCTTCCTCATTGATCTGATGTGTGTGTAGGAAAATGAGTACACTGAAACACTCTCTCTCTCCATCTATCTCCCTCTTTCTCTCTCTCCTTCTCCGTGTAATTCTATATTTTCTCCTAAGAGGCTTATGTTTAATATCATAGATGTGCATTTGATGAGATGGCAAGTTTTGAAATGTAGCTTTGATAGCTATATCAATATCTCATCACTTTTTCATATCATTGACAAAACACTGTGTCTGTATCTGCCCTGCAGACACATAATTTAAAAGACCATGGCTCGTGTTAGTACATTTCCGTCTAGTTGAGATGTTAGTATATTATCATGACATACTTCATGGTTGACTTTCATGACCCTCTTTGTTTATTTTTGACTTATGGAGGAAAAAAAATGAAAGAATATTTCGTTTTCTACTCACGTCTACTATATTGCTAAAAACACAGTAAACATTTGCATTCATCTCCAACCAATCTCAGGCATTACAACACAGTATAGTGCACACAAACACTGAAGCACTCAACCTCATCATCTTTAACCCATTGGTAATTGTGGGTGATATATTTGTACCGCTTTTCACTTTTTCTAGTATCTATGCCTCTTACAAACCATAAAACAGGCAACATGTCTCACGAGATAAATCGTTTTTATTGTATTTTTTGGGGCATAAGAAAGATTTTTTTCATCAGTGATATCTTTTATCACTTATGACAGCTTGGTCTGTCTTGAGTATGCTGCTCACATGATTTGCTTCAATTTTTTTGTGATCACTTATTCAGCCTGACCTAAATCCAACATGGCTGCTAGTGTATATAGACCTCCAGGGCCTTACGCCGATTTCCTAAAAGAGTTTGCAGACTTTCTATCAGATCTATTGGTCAACGTCGATAAAGCATTAATTGTTGGATATTGTAACCTACACGTAGTTAATTCAAATGCTGCGTTAGGGGCTGCGTTCACAGATTTATTAAACTCCTTCGGGTTTAAGCAAAACGTCACGTCACCGGACCAACTATGGAACCGATCGAACCGATATAGATATCATTCCACAAAGTGACGATGTCACTGACCAGTCATGGTTACTTGCATATTACGTACTGCTGTAATATACCATGCTGCGCCACGTTATCGACCAGGTAGAACAATTCTTCCATCCACCATAGATCATTTCTCAAATAGCTTATCTGATCTGACTCAGCTGCTGCCTGAACCCAAACAAACAGATGAACTAGACAAACTAACTAGCACTATGAGCTCCATTCTCTCTAGAACATTGGATATTGTTGCACGCATTAGATTAAAAAAGGTCTGAGAAGTAATAGCACCATGGTACAATAATACTATTATGTTTTAAAGAGAGAAACCAGTAATTTAGAGTGTAAATGGAAAAAAAAAAACGAATTAAGAGGTCTTTAGAATCGCGTGGAAATACAGTATGTCACGTTGTAAAAAAGGCCCTCAAAATGGCCAGGTTTGAGCACCTTAGCAAACTAATAGAAAACAACCGAATTAATCCAAGGTTTTTATTTAACACTGTGGCAAGACTAACAAATAAACAGGTGTCACCCGAACAAAATATCCCGTTACATTTTAGTAGGCTAGTAATGATTTCATGAACTTCTTCACCGAGAAAATTGACAGCAACAGAATCACAATCGTAAATCTTTGCTCGCACCTTATAATTCAGAAATATAAGAAACAAAATGGTGCGTTTTTGCTAACCCTCAAAAAGTGACAACTTTAACATGCTGTGTAAAAATATCTGTGAGGGATTTTGAGCTAAAACTTTACATACACAATCTGGGGACATCAGAGATTTATTTTACATCTTGTGAAAGGGGCATTATACCACCCCTTTAATAGTCTCCTTGATTAATCCCATTCACCTGTCCTGTGCCTTATTAATTAACTCATTAGCTCCTTTGTTTGCCCTCTGTCCTTAAGTTCCTTCTCCTGTATTGTTAAGCGTGTAGGCTATGTGTTTGCTTTATTCCGTGTCTTCAAGTTATCTCCTTTGTGTTTCTTTGTTATTGAATTTCCAATTTTGTTTACTTCCATCAAATTACCATCAATTAATATTACTTAAAGGGCACATATTATGCCCCCGTTTACAAATAAGTCTCTGATGTACACAGAGTGTGAAGTTTTAGCTTAAAGGGGTGGTATAATGCCCTTTTCACAAGGTGTAAAATAAATCTCTGATGTCCCCAGAGAGTGTATGTGAAGTTTTAGCTCAAAATACCCCACAGATAGTTTTATATAAAGCATTAATTATATATAAGTACTAATTTTTGTAATTATACTGTAATAGCACACCTTAAAACAAAGTGTAACCATATTTTCAATGGTTATTCGTAAATGTTAACAAATGAAACCCTTTATTAGGTTAGGTTTTGGTAAATGTACTATTACTCTTACTACTATTTCTTGCTTTTTCTCTGTGTCACAACCCCCAGCTGGTTCCTCCTTTGCTCCTCTCCTCCTCGCTCTCTCTCTCTCTGTGTCCGTTTTCCGGTGTCGGGAGTGTGTAAACGGGTGTCAGTGTGGTTGATTGGGGATTAGAATGGAGGTTTATTCACTGCGGGGAAAGTGATGCGGTGATTAGCGTGCTAGTCGCGGTGCCAGCCGCGTGCTGCTGAATTAGCAGCATGTTTGAATGAGATAAAAGGGCCAGGCTTACCCCCTCCACCCTGACTCCACATAATCCCACTACAGCTGTGAAATGAACAGGCCTCTCCCGGCCAGCCAGACCTCAACCTGCCTCAGAGCGCACTCTCACACACACATACACACTCACACACAGATATTCCCAGTCGAAAGCTCCCTCTGTAGAGCCCCCACGGGACCATCACCTATGTGCTATTACCTCGACCGTCCCTTCTACACTGACGGTAAGGTCATCCAGCAGTCTACAACACACAACATTCCATCTATTATCAATCATTTCTTTTTATCTTTATTCCTTTATGTAAAAAATGTGCCTCCCAAGTGGGAATACACTAAAAGCATACATAAACATGGCTGACATAAACTCCCTCCATTACCACCAATCAGCTTAGTGACATTTGGGCCGGCAAAGATACAGTAGGTAGTATACATATTTATCCCTGGACATGAAATACAGAGCAATAGCGAAACTGATGAGTCAACCATTTGAAAGGCAACGATAAATAGATAATCCACACTTCTTTGCCAAAAGCAGTATAAGTCTACCTGCATATTTACGAAATTTCAAGAGTAACGCATTCAGTAATTTCAGAAAGTGTTTTGTGAACCAGAAAATGTTAGTTCAAAACAAGAGTAATTCAGTTCACTGGCCTGATGCTAAAGCCTGAAAAGCATAATTCAAGTTTCATTTTTTTGTCAAAACACATCCCCTTCCCCCTTTCTCTTGTTCCCGCTCACTCTCTTTTCCATTTTTAGAGACCCACACGTTATTATTTGCCATCTTTATTCTGCTGACTCTGCGGTAAACAAATGAACTGAGATGTACGGTGAACATTATTGGGCAAGATGGCCAATTCTTGCATGGAACCATTAACAAAATGGGCCCCTTCCTTTGTATAATAGTGCTTGCTTTGTCATATGGGAGATTTAATTTTCCACAGTTTAAACATTATTTCCTAAGTTACAAGCAGTTAAAGTAATTAAGAAGAAAAACCCATTGATACTTGGGGGAGTCCAAAGCTTCATCTTATATAACTGCTGCTTTCATGATGATATAGAAACCTGAGTTACAATTACAAATGTTTAAGAAGCACGCTTTACATAAACATTATTACAACCGTCTCAAAGGATTTAAAGGGGCAGTTGACTCAAAAGTAAAAATTCGGTCTTCGTTTACTCACCCTTATGTTGTTCCAAATCTTTCTTTCTTCTAAGAAAACATTTTTGAATAATGTTGGTAACCAAACACGTTTTGTAACCATTGACTTCCATTGTATGGAGAGAAAAAAAAAAACATAGAGACATTTCTCACAGTACCCTGGATTATGGAAGCTTGTTTCCGCCACTGAATAAAAAAATAAAATAAATAATTGCGACTTTTTATCTCACAATTCTGACTTTTTTTTTCTCACAATTGCAAGATAAAAAGTCCGAATTGCGTGATATAAAGTCGCAATTGCGAGTTATAAAGTCAGAATTGCGAGATATAAAGTCAGAATTGCGAGATATAAAGTCAGAATTGCGTGATATAAAGTCGCAATTGCGAGATAAAAAGTCAGAATTGCGAGATATAAAGTCGCAATTGCGAGTTATAAAGTCAGAATTGCGAGACATAAAGTCAGAATTGCGTGATATAAAGTCGCAAAGCGAGTTATAAAGTCAGAATTGCGTGATATAAAGTCGCAATTGCGAGTTATAAAGTCAGAATTGCATGATATAAAGTCAGAATTGTGAGATTTAAACTATTCTGATGGGGGAAAAAAAATTGGCCTAATAAGTCGCAATTGCGAGTTTATATCTCACAATTCTGAGAAAAGATGTCAGAATTTCGACATATAAACTCGCAATTATGTGTTATAAAGTCAGAATTGCGAGATGTAAACTCGCAATTGTGAGAAAAAAAGTCACACTTCTGTCTTTTTTTCTCAGAATTGCGACTTTATATCACACAATTCTGACTTTATATCTCGCAATTCTGACTTTATATCTCGCAATTCTGACTTTATAACACACAATTCTGACTTTATAACTCGCAATTGCGACTTTATGTCACGCAATTCTGAGAAATAAAGTCAGAATTGTGAGATATAAACTCGCAATTGTGAGAAAAAAAGTCAGAATTGTGAGAAAAAAAGTCAGAATTGTAAGATAAAAAGTCACAATTCTTTATTATATTTTTTATTCAATGGCGGAAACAAGCTTCCATACTGGATAGAATAAAATGCAGGTTTGGAATGACGAGTAAAACGTTTTAAGTGAACTATAACTTGAAAGCCGATCAAAGTACATAATTTTTCAATGTTGAAATACACTATTTTGCCAGCTTACTATACATAGACCACTGTGAGCCATGCATTGATTAATTTCCCCCCAAAAGTGTAAATAATGAGGCTGTGTTTCAACCAATTGCATGGTAATGTGGCGGGGCTATCTGTTTGTCTCGAACAATCGCAGAAGGTGAAACAGTTTGAAAATGATTATTGTTTTAGCAATTCCGTTTGGAGATGCTAGTGGTGCAGAAATTACACATTAGCTTTAACATAACTACAAATGATGCTAAGTATTTGTGTATGTGTGGGACTACATTAATAAAGTAATAAACATACAAATGTCTATTAATGCAGCAGACATGGTGTACACAGAGAAATCTGCATGTGCTGAATTCCTATACACTGAACTAATTGAATTCTCTCTCCCTTTTCAGAATGTGTTAGTCCTCTCTCTCTTCCAAGTCTTCATTTGTTCTTCTTGTTATCCGGGTAGACAGAGGAATAAGCAGTTTTCCCTCTGATTCGTTTAGGGAGCATCTGCTAATATCATATTGATGATAATTTTCCTGTAATGCACCATTTGCACTAATTGTGATGCAGGGAATGAGTAATGTTATCTGACGGCCCCTTGGCTTCCTCACCGCTCCTCACCACTTAATTTCATGATCGGCCCAGAGAAAGGGGATGTGACAAGCTGGTCATAAACAACCATATCCTCCCCTCTCTCCTCCATCTACCAGGGCCGCTACTGTTGTGAAAGTGTGCTATTTATTTAGGTCCTTTCATTTTAATTCCAAGTTGCACTTTGACCCCCACATGCACACACACATACACATATACCTACACATACAAAATCCCTCTTTATGTTGGTTTATCTTTATTATTACTGCAAAGTTACTTATGCACACTCTACGGATTGAAGTCTTGGTCAGGTGCAGGTTCCTCACCAAGAGGATGCTCAGCACATGTCTCGCTATGGCATGCAGGCTGGCAAGTTTATTTATTTAGCACATTTCATACACTATGGCGATTCAAAGTGCTTCACAAAGAAAGGAATTAAAATAATCACAAAACAAAAGCAAGGAAAATTAAAACGGCTATAAAAGGAATTATCTCTTTTAATTCCTTTTATAGCCGTTTTCATTTTCCTTGCTGTATTTTGTGATTATAATACAGTTTATAAATTAAATTAAAATATTAAAAAAGGTAAACTTCTCATCTGGCAAAACATCAGTGTATCATATTTTGCACACCTGCTTGTTTTACTCTGAGATTTTCCCATGTGGATATGTGATTGTACTGGATTGACAAGTGTTCTTTCGACGCAGCTAAAAAATCTCCAATGGAGCTCTAGGACTGACTCACGGGGTAACGTCGGGTTCACTTCCCCATCAATCCGCACCCCAAAGATTTATCGGGAAGCTAAAGGAATGGAAACAATCCAGCCCGCACCACACAGAACCTCTAGTTTAGTTTCACGTCAAACTCACAGCTCCACCACAGACCCAGGTCATTAGCATGGTTTCATCAGCAAGAAATTTACTGTATGGAAGGTCATTTTGGAAGTTATGGAAGGACTTCCACAAAAGTCTTACTATTAAAAAGTTGAATTTGAAAAAAATAGTTGTATTTGTCTTGCTAATCAAGCAATCTCCTATCCCTAAGTGAATGAATGAATAAAATAAACAAACAAACTGTTTTCCAGTACACACAGACATACTTGTTTTTTTTTTTATGGGAACTTTCCATATACATAATGATTTTTATATTGTACAAACTGTATATTACATCCCCAAACCCTACCCCTACCCATCACCGAAAACGTTTCCTCATAGAGACCAAAAAGGTCCCCACTCCCCAATGATCATGTCATAGATATTGCTATCTTTGTGGGGCCATTTTGTCCCCATAATGTAAGGTTTACCAGGCCACACATACTGTACACACACAAATAATAATTAAAAACAATCTCACCAACCACAAACTTTTGAATAGTTATGGTAAGTGCACATGTAAGTGTATGCCAAATATACATTCAGGGTTGAACATACACACTGAAAAAAAAGATGAATGATTTGAAAGCAGTTGAAAGTAGCTGTTGCTGAAAAAATAAGCCCTCTTTGGTTCCCACAAGATGAACTTCAGCAGACTGAAGAACATTTAAACCTCCTGAACATCCTTGGAATCCTTTTTGCTCTCTGATTTGGAGTTGTTGGAGTGAATTTGTCTTTTGACATACTTTTTCGAGTTTCAAACCATCCCATGTTGGAAAAGAGGACCATCATGAGTGTGTGGTGGAGGAGTGTGTGTGTGTGTGTGTGTGATGGGGTGTATTTATGCAGTTTTCTTTGTTTTCTTGTGGTTCTGCATGAGAAAATTTCCAGTGCTGAGAAAGCATGTCTCCACACACAAAGACACACACATGCACAAATGTGTGTACAAGGCTTGAGGGCACAAATAAACCTCTGGAGGGCCCCATACTTGAGAAATATAACAAGGCTATTGTCACCCTATGTGGAGGTCACACTTAAACAAGCAGAGGCAAGCCGGCAAAAGCCACACACTTCTTCTATCTCTGCAGATTAAAAGGACAAAGAAATAAATCAAATCATCTGCAGTGCATCTGTGCAGGAGAAGAAAGAAGAGAAGTTTGAATCATTCAAAAGCAATTTGGCCCTCGTCCTAGACTTTTAATTACCTAATCAGATTTTTTTTTTCTAGATTGTTCTATGCTTCCTCACGGATCGTTGTACTCTAGTCTCTCAAAAACCAAATATGTCATTCAATCTAAGGGGACAAATGGATTTGTGAAATGAAAAAACAACAATAACAACTACAACAACACTAAAATAATCTTAAAAATTGCATACATCTCTCCTATTGCACCAAGGACTGCCATTGGTACCCCTCAACCTCATGTACTGTCCACATTGCACTGTCCAATTGAGCCATCGTTATATTTTGTCTATTTTTCAAAGCTTTTCTTCCAAAGGGAATCATTCTGATTAATTATATATGTATCAATTCTATTTTACTACTTGTGAAAACAAACATTCACATGAGCAAACACATGTGTCCCTGAATAGGCAGCACCCTGTTAATCAATAGCTCTCATAGATTGTTGCTTACAGCTGCAGCAGAAGAATGAGATGGATTTGCATATATATAGGCCTGAGTGAACCCACACTCTAAAAAATGCTGGGTTGTTTTAACCCAACTTTGGGTCAAATATGGACTAACCCAGCCGTTGGGTTAAATATTTACATTACATTTTTAACCCAACATTTCGGGTTTGTCCATATTTGACCCAAAATTGGGTTAAAACAACCCAGCATTTTTTAGAGTGCATGCACTTTAAGGATGATCAAATATGCTGACCTCAGCATCCGATAAACCAATCAAGTGTGTGTGTGTGTTACCGCTGACCCAAATCCAGACAAAGTCTCTGAAGAGATTTCATATTGTACACTACTAAATAATATTTGTTTGTCTATGAGTTGACAAATGGAGAGGTTACATTGGCTGGCCTTGCACCAGAGATGAGCGTCAAAAGCCTTTAACTGATTCATGAATGAAACGTGAAAACATGACGTCAGGCCAGTTTCTTATGCTCAATTGATAAAACATGTAGACTTGGATGTCAAGCATGTCACACTGTAGGATCTCAGGTTTTAATAATATCAAACTGTACAGCAGTCAAGCCAGCATTCTCCCCTAAAAGTGATCTGGCTGGTAGTAGTCACACCATCTACAACATCACCAAGGATCGCCCTAATGGGGGTGCTACAGACGTGAAAAGTACACAATTGTTCATTACTCCTAAACCATTAGGCATAAGCTCAAGTGTTTTATATGTTGAAATCATTGGTTCAAGGTGAAAAAATGGGGATTGGATTCAATTAACGCCCAGAGAAAATTTCAGACATTTTGGATTAAAAAAAAAAAAAAATAGTTTTGAGAACTAGTCCTATAGGTTTTTGGCCTGATTGGAACTAAACCGGTGCAGCAGAATTCTCGGGAGTCTGATTGTCATTAATTAACGGTTTGATTCACAGTTTTACGGAATAGCAACGCATTCTCACCCCAAGGCGTCACCTTTGACCATGCTTCAATATTTGACGTTTTAGGCGCCCTTTAGCGTCACTTACATGACGCGATCCTACGGCGTCATCTAACTGACGCTAAAGGAAAGCGTCTGTTAGAAGACGCGGTTAGGTTTAGGTGTGGGGTGGGGGTAGGGTACACGCGATCCTAGGGCGTCATCTTACTGACGCTAAAGGGCGCCTAAATCGTCAGATATTGAAGCATGTCCAAATGCTTCCCAAGGCGTCAGTTAGGTGACGCCTTGGGGGTGAGAATGGGCTGGGAATAGGCTAAACTTGTGAACGGAATGAGATATTTTCACCAAACTTGAAAATTGTCATACTGTGTCTTCATACAAAGTGCCATGCCTTTGAGGGCATTTGCGCATCTCGAAAAACTGTGGCCAACAGCAACCAATGAAGTTTGAGCAGCTATCAGACAAGGTTATCAGAGGCCGATCGGAACAAAACTCGCTTTGATTGTTTGACTCCAGCCCATTCTCACTCCCAAGGCGTCACCTAACTGACGCCTTGGGAAGCATTTGGACATGCTTCAATATCTGACGCTTTAGGCGCCCTTTAGCGTCAGTTAGATGACGCCCTAGGATCGCGTGTACCCTACCCCCACCCCATACCTAAACCTAACCGCGTCCTCTAACAGACGCTTTCCTTTAGCGTCAGTTAGATGACGCCGTAGGATCGCGTCATGTAAGTGACGCTAAAGGGCGCCTAAAACGTCAAATATTGAAGCATGGTCAAAGGTGACGCCTTGGGGTGAGAATGCGTTGTTGACTCACGATCATAGAGGGCTGTGAGAATTTTGAAAGCAATTGGCTACTGGGGGGCTCCTTTGTGTTTTTCACGTGAGTAAACAACGCATTCTCACCCCAAGGCGTCACCTTTGACCATGCTTCAATATTTGACGTTTAAGGCGCCCTTTAGCGTCACTTACATGACGCGATCCTACGGCGTCATCTAACTGACGCTTAAGGAAAGCGTCAGTTAGAGGACGCGGTTAGGTTTAGGTGTGGGGTGGGGGTAGGGTACACGCGATCCTAGGGCGTCATCTTACTGACACTAAAGGGCACCTAAAGCGTCAGATATTGAAGCATGTCCAAATGCTTCCCAAGGCGTCACCTAACTGACGCCTTGGGAAGCATTTGGACATGCTTGAGAATTGTGAGAATTGGCTGGAGCAAAAGATTGTATATCACGTGGTTTTTCGCACACGCTCATGCTATTTATACCACATGGTAGAATATCCTGGGGCGCCATTGCCAATCGAATCGTTCTTTAAACATTGGAAATTATTTCAAAAATCAACTTTGTCATGGTTTTTGTCTCAACCTTGATAAAACCACTGCAGCACAATTCTCGGGACTCTCTAGGTCAATTATTATATATATTGTTTTTACTTTGGTCTTTGGATAGATGTAGTTGGGTAATTTAGAAAATAGGCATGGCCAAGTGTACCCAAAAGCTTATCAGTCCTAAACGGAAACTTAGAACTTTGCATCGTTAGGTGAGCACATGCGGCATATGATTCTAATGCAAACTTTTATGGATATTGGCCCGTTGGTGGGGCCATAACTGTTAAAAAGCTTTAAAAACCATATATTTCCTATGGTGAATTGCCTGTATTGGCTGTAAATGCATCTTTTCCAACAATGATCTAAGTGCTTACATGCTTGCTAAATAAAACATATCTTTTTATGCACGTAAAAGGCATCAAAGTGCTTGAACCTCAATAATTGCTGCTATATTTTTTCATATAAGTTGGAGGGTTCAGAGTGTGAAGATTATTTGAGAGAAATGGAAAGGAAAATAACTAGAGGCACTGCAATGACGTATTAGTGTAATTAACAGAGGGACCAATTAACGCTTTTCTCAGTTTGAAAATTTTCTCAAGAGACAACTACCTCTTCGAGAGAGAGAGAGAGAGAGAGAGAGAGAGAGAGAATGACACAAGAGAGAAAGTGAAATCCTGAATGTGACATTATAAATAAAATGTGCAATAATTATGTACAAATGTATTTTTTTATACTAATCAATATGTGTATTTTTTACAGAAAGCAGTGTTTTACATATCTGAGAGCTTCTGCTCATGTTTGATTTTTTTTTTTTTTTTTTTTTTAGGAGAGGAAACATAGAGGTAGAAAAGTGAAGTGGAGATCTACCATGGAGTCTGTGTGAGGGAGGAGACATTTCACGAGGTTATGTATTTGCTGAATCATCACATTTCTCTGTTTGTTTGTTGTTGTTGTTTTTTTGCTTTTTTTTCTCTCAGAAGTATGAACTTTGTGAGCTGCTATGTGAATTAGATAAAATGATGATTTATAAGGATGGATGTATAGAAAAGTAAAATAGGAAATCCATATTTCTGGATGATCTTAAAGGTTAAGCATGTAATTTCGAGCCATATATCAGTATAAAATGGAATTGCCAAAATAATAATTGTTTCCGAACAGGTTTTAAAGGGATAGTTCACTTTGAAATTAATTTTTGATATGTTTTAGCTTACCTCAAGTGCATCCAAGATGTAGGTGTGTTTGTTTTAGCAGTATTTTCAATTTTGATATTTTTAGGTCAAAGAGTTCATGTCTATCAGTCACATAATGGAAGTCTATGGGGTCCACCTCAAAGAGCATGCAGAGAGAAGTCCAAATTAAACGTGATGATTTAATGACTCGTAAATGTAAGTACACATTGATGGCCCAAGACACGAAACGAGCGGTTTGTGTGAGAATACGAACAGTTTTTATATTGTTTTTACTAGGGCTGGGTATTGAGACAAATTTCACAATTCGATTCAATTTCGATTCACAAGCTTGCAATTGGATTCGATTTCGATTACGATTCAATTCGATTCAATATCGATTATTTTGGATATCAGTTACAATAAATGGCATTTTTTCTCAAGGGAATCAAATCTCTTAACTAATGCTGTAAACTATAGGAGTCTAGTTGTAGCCTACTAGGCTTCATTAGCCTATATGAAGGTAATAATGAATGAATCACTTAAATTACACTTTTACTTATTTTTATAATAAGAAGATTATATGAAATATAAACATTTAAATGGTGGCTGTCATAAAAAACTTGCCAGATTTATTCAAATATGAAGGTAATAATAAATGAATCACTTAAATTACACTTTTATTTATTTTTATAATAAGAAGATTTTATGAAATATAAACATTTAAATGGTGGCTATATATTTAGCAAAATGCTCCTCTCTGTAGTTATTTTTTCCTAGCTGACTAACGAGTTGATGTGGGTTTTCTGAGGTAAATATGACGATACATTGATTACAAGCTGTTTACTGATGTCTTTCCACGGTTGAAACGCTAATTGAGCGAATCAATGTGACATGATACGAATTTCGATAAGTTGTACTCTATCTTTTAACACACTTTCAGATGCTCATTCATGTTTATTTCGCGCTGTGACTGGTATTTTTAAGCCGGAAGAGAGATCAGCGCTGCTGCTTCTCATCAGCTGCGTCAGAGCGATCTCACGCCACAGCGCCAAAACCCTATTTATGTTTTGAATTTCTAAAGAAAATGGACATAATTTGAAAATTGAGACTTTGCTTCATATCAATAGTAACAAAGGACAAAGATTATTGCGATTTTTTTTATGCGCGCAGCCGCGATACAATATCCCATTCATTCAAATGAAACAGGATGAATAATCGATTCTTGAGACTTAAGAATCGATATCGGTTCGTAAAAATGAGAATCGATTAATATCGAGAAATCGATATTTATTACCCAGCCCTAGTTTTTACCTCTGGTTAACCACAGCCACAAAGCGCCCACGCCCCTAGAGTACTTGGACGTGGCTGTGGTTTCAAGAGGTAAAATCTATATAAAAACATTTCTTTTAGTCACACAAACCTCTCATTTCATAACTTAGGCCATCAATGTGTATTTACATTTACAAGTCATTAAATCATGTTTAATTTCAGCCCATTCTCACTCCCAAGGTGTCACCTAACTGACGCCTTGGGAAGCATTTGGACATGCTTCAATATCTGACGCTTTAGGCGCCCTTTAGCGTCAGTTATATGACGCCCTAGGATCGCGTGTACCCTACCCCCACCCCACACCTAAACCTAACCGCGTCCTCTAACAGACGCTTTCCTTTAGCGTCAGTTAGATGACGCCGTAGGATCGCGTCATGTAAGTGACGCTAAAGGGCGCCTAAAACGTCAAATATTGAAGCATGGTCAAAGGTGACGCCTTGGGGTGAGAATGCGTTGTTAATTTGGACTTCTCTCTGCATGCTCTTTGAGGTGGACCCAGGGTGAACCCATAGACCTCCATTATATGACTGATAGACACCAACGGTTTGACCTAAAAATATCAAAATTGAAAATACTGCGGAAGCAAAGACATCTTGGATGCCCTTGAGGTAAGCTAAAACATATCAAAAATTAATTTCAAAGTTAACTATCCCTTTAAAAACTGTCACTAATGGTTGAAGTCAGCCTATAAATTTAGTATTTTAACATTGATAAAAACGACTCACTCCACATTTAAAAAGTTCTATTGTATCACTCTGTGAAAGATTATGATTTTGTTGATTATTTCTTCTGAAAAACATAAATATGCAGTTCTTGAAGATTCAGTGGCATTAGAATGTCTGGAGTTTGTGAGCGTAGCAAGTGGGATCGATGTAGATATTCATTGTTGGCCCCACTGCACTTGCAGTCCATTTAATGTCTCTGTTCCACCACCCTGCGTTCGGCTGATAACACTTACCACACTTCGCTTGTTTCAATACAAAACAACTTTAATTAAATCAGGCCATGGCCAAGGTTAGGTTCTCTCAAAGATCCCATAGTGTGAAACACTATCCTAATGGAGTCTACAGCATTATTACTCTGTAAGGAAGTGTGGAAAGGTATAATTTATTATCAAACAACATATTACAGAATCATACAGCGTCATAGAGCACAGTATCTGATAGCTTCTATAACCAGCAGACTCCTTATGTAAAAAACGTTCTGATATAGGACTACCTTATATATTTAGAGAAAGTGTCAAGTAAAACGAATGATTTGACATGGGATGCAGTGGTGTGTTTTATCATGAAGTCCATGAATGAATTACAGTTTATTCTCCATTAAAGATACTGCAAACAGACAGTGCTATCTGACACGAGTAGCTTAACTCAGTGTAACTCGAGGCCAGAGAGATCATCCCCATCTCCAAAGCTATTATCGCACCCTGACAGCATCAGACTAAATATTGTCACAATGTTGTGGGTTCATCCAATAAATCTACACTGACTGAGCCTTAGGGATCAGAGCATCTCTCTCTCTCTCTCTCTCTCTCTCTCTCTCTCTCTCTCTCTCTCTCTCTCTCTCTCTCTCTCTCTCTCTCTCTCTCTCTCTCTCTCACACACACACACACACACACACACATACCTGCCTCTTTGACTCACGTCACTTGTCATGTTTGATGCAACAACTCTCTATTTTTTTATTTTTTTATTTCTTTTTTTACATTCATAGATCCATACAAATCCGAGCTTTCTTAGTAAAGAGCAAAATGTTAACAGTTATTCAATTATTTCACACCCTAGCATTTTTAATGCTGTATATCAGGGCAATAAGAAATCATTTTGCTGCTCCAATCCACAGTGTACCACACAGCTTTGTTTTAGTAAATGGGGAAAGACTGTGTATATTTTGCACTTTATGTGCTGATGTACTATAAATTTTGTGAAAAATCACATGCTCTGCAGGATTACTCTCAATAGATGTGGGAAAGGCCCTTTACTTTTCTCCCTCTGTTCTGTTCTGAAAAAAAAATTGTTAAAACACTATAGTATGTAAAAAATAAATAAATAAATAAATTAAAAAAAATAAAAAAAATGAGAAGAAATGTAAATACAAAATGTAATAATAATAATAAAAAATAATAATAATAGGTACAACTTTACGATAAAGTAAAGCTAATGCAGTTAGTCAATGCATTCATTAAAATTCATTTGTAACAATCTTTGATAACATTAGTTACAGTAATAAAAACACAACAACTCAGTGTTAGTATCACGGCTCCACCTTCACTCCTTTAAAATGATCCACATCACCGGAGTTGTAATCACAGCCACCTGTCACCAATCACCATTAATTTGCATCACCACTACTTATATGCCCACAACACACACGTTTGTCTAGTCTACTAATACTATTAGGACAACATACTGGAAGATTACCATATACTTACAGCTGTGATTGTCTTCCTATCTATTCTCTTTGGATTTCCTCTTCAGTTTCTCTCATATTCCCACTAAACTTTTTGATTAACAATTTCATTGTATACTTAACATCTCTCTATGAGTCTGTTCCCTGACAGTTGTTACATGTCAGCTCAGGTCCGATATAATATTAACAGATACAACTTTTGATTGTAATCATGTAAAATAAATAAATGATTTAGAATTATGATTAGTGTTAACTAATGTTAACAAATGAAACATTGTTTTAAAGTGTTACCAAATATTAAAAGAACAATAATGATTATAAAATATAAAAATTTTTAATATTGTATAAAAAAAAGTAATGTAATATGTACAGTAAAATAGCTTGTGTCTGTTCTTGGTTAACCTTCATATTGAGAGGAAAACCATAATGTCTATGGAGAGTTCCCACAAAGATATAAAGTGTCCCTGGTAATCCCTGTGTTATGAGGACCAAATGTCCCCACAAAGATGGAAATACCAGTCAGAAACCAGAAGTTTTACCTTGTTTGTAACATTTTTGGTCCCATGAAGATATAAATCATACAGAATGATCTTTTTTGAAAATATTTTCACTATAGTGGTCTCATTTGTTGATTCTGTCTGTCTCCTTGGTGGCCTCCACCTCATGCTCCTTTTCTCCAATTAATGATGAAATCAATCTGTGCGATAACCATTTGGACAGATGTCACACTAATGATGCCAATAAGAGAAGGACAGAGATGATTGTGATGACATGACCATTGGTGACCACATTGACACGGGCAGTGATAAAGACGTCAAGGATGATGTCTATGGGAATTTACCTCCAATCAATATGTCTAAAGACACAGATCTCAGAACTATTTTCTCCATTCGTGACACTTTATTGTGCGATTATTCGTTTAGATTTGACAGGAAAGATAAAGGACAAAAGAGATATAAATCTACTAAGTCTATAAAGTCAAAGGAAAACGGGAAAGATGAATAAAGGATAGATAATTAAAGGATATAAAAAGAAAGACTTGAAGGTAAGGCTAAGTCAACTTCATTAAGAAATGCAACAAAATGCATGGTTTGAAAAAACCGGTGTCCACGACCACTTCAATCAGTCACTGAGCTTTTACTTAAGTCATTGGCTCAACGCAGCTATACTAACCCATCAGATGTGCTATATTCCACATTGTCATGCATCACATGTCAGAGGAATAATTCAATCCATCTCCATCCTTCCATTTTCTCTTCCCCATTCCCTCCCTCATTGCGATCCTTCATCCTGCACTGATTAATGTTAATTTCATCATACGTCTTTTTCAGCTCAATAAACTCTCCCTCCCTCCCTAAATCAAATTGTTACTGATCATACTTGACTGCTGAGCTACTATCATGCCCCCCTTGCCATGTCATAACCATGGCCTGTCATACACTGTCCTCATCCCTCCTATTCCACAGCCTTCTATTTCATTAGAAGTCAAAATCATTAATTTAATTGAACAGCAAATAGTCAATACTAGCATTAAAGGGACAGTTCATGTTGATGTAATGGAAACCTGCCTGTTGTTTACTCACCCTCACATGTTCATGACATTCCAAACCCATATAACTTTCTTCTGTGAAACACCAGAGGAAAAGTCTTAATAATATTCTGAACTGGAGCTCTCAAACTTCAAAAAGGGCATAAAAGCTCCATAAAAGTATCTTGATTAAATTATCGTTCCATATATGTTTTTTTTTTTTTTTTACTTCTATTTCTTTAGGCTTGCTCACTGAGATGTTTGTATGCCACTTTCCTTTATGAAGTAATATGTATTGTGAAATGCACTAGACATATGAACTGAATTGAAATACTGTAAATACTTTGTCATAATTAAGTACAGCTAATTAATTAACTGGCGGGGATACTGATTAATGAGGTTTTGATGGCAAGCCAGAGTAAATCGCACCATACTGAGACACCATCAAAACAGAGAAATTTGAAAAAGAAATACTTTATGTTTTCGTTTAACATGATGATGTTGGCCAAGGTCTGGATATGCTGACACTCTTCTTCTGTCTTTATTTGTCTTTCTCGTCCACATACACCACCAAAGTGATGGGCTTGAGTACACAGCATGTATTGATTGAGCTACGAGCACTAATGGAAATGATGCAGAGATTGAAAGGCAGTTCATTAGAATTGCTGTTTGATTAAAGAAAAGCTGATCGGTGGTACGTGTGTGTTTATGTGTGTGAGGAAAAAAGAGAGTATGAAAAGAATATGTTCAGCTTAGTATTTTAAAACAAAAAAAAGCTGTTTATTTAAAAGTATTTGAAGAGTTCAGATGCAAAAGCCTCTAAGTGCCATTTGAAATTTTCTTCTAGAATGATCATTTTTATCAAGCTTGTATATTTAAGTTCAGTGATATCACTTAAATGGCAATGATAATTACCTATTAATTGTTATTTAAGTGAAATTACTGAACTTAAATATACAAGTTTGACAAAAATCATCATTAAAGAAGAAAATTTCAAATGGCATTTAGAGGCTTTTGCATCTGAACTCTTCATTTATTCTCCATCAATTTAAATGAAAATGTTTACCATATACTGATGACCTGCATCACCTCAAAACAATGTAAGAGTGACTTAAATAAATAAGTCATACCCCAAAATTAAAATTATATTTTACTGTACATTACTCAAAATGTTTCAAAACTGTATGTTGTTTGATGTTTTGTTTTTTTAAATCAAGCTCAGAAAAATGACAATATCATAAAACTACTTGTGGAGCCCAACAATAGCTGAAATGAAATTTGAAAATGAAAGTGTATAGCAAAGTATAAGTATATAACAGCTTCAATTTTGTTAGTTTGTGTATGGCCTCAGAAGTGGCATCACTATTATGGCTTGCGTATAGTGCACATATTGTATGGATCACTTGTATGATAGTGATACGGTGTTTTTTTTTTTTTTTCGTGTTTTTTTTTTAAGTCTGGCATCTGCATTTACTATTATTACTATTATTTTTGAGTGAATTATCCTTTTAATAAGTCCGGTAGAAGCATTGCTTGTGCAGTTCCTTCCACTCACATTGGAATGGCCATATTTCCTGTGCACTATCTTGGGTCCGAGGAAATCGGTATGTTTAGCGATATCAATTCATACCTCCATTCTAACCCCCCGTTCCCTTCTCCTTTGGCTATAGGGGCATTGGAAAATGCTTGACCACCAGGGTAAGCTGCCTGTCAGAATGGAAACTGCTTGGTGCAGCAAGTCAGTGACTCAGAAAACTTAACTAAGTTTCTCTCCTTCTCCGCTCCATCCCCACCCCCCTCCATTCTCTATCTCTCCCCTCCTCTCTCGCTCTCACACTGCCTCCTTTTCGTCTCCCTTGAAATTTCTTTGAGAAGATTATCCGCAGGTAAGCTTGTTACCGTGGCGATCCTGCGTCAGCAGCTCTTGCTCTCGCACTGACCACTCTGGAAGTGTGTATCTATATGTGTGTGTGTGTGTGTGTGTGTGGTAGAAAGAGCAGGTCAGTAAGGATTCGGGGACAGGGTGTGTGTTCGTGTGTATGAGATGAGGGGCGATGCAGCTATAGCCAGCCTTCACTAACATAGTGTGACGACATCATAAGACAGGGTAAATGACTGTCCGGGTGTTTGAGACAGGGGTTCGGGGGAAGGAGTGAAGAAATAGATGGATGGAGGAATGAAGCGGTGAAGAGATAGAGGGATGAACGGGTGATACAAAGCTGTTCCCCAGAGCTCACAGTCTGTGGCCCACTTCATTGTAACCTCCTCTGAATGCCTCCACAGCAAGTCTCGCTTAGAAACACTGTGGATGAGCTCAGATTCACACACTCCTCTCAACAATAAATTAATGGAAGACAATAAATAAAAGAGGATATTTACTACCACTGGACTTTTACTCAGCTCACAGAGACCAATCTTTTGATTTGTTTAATGTGCTTTATTTCAGGAGAATGGTGAGGTGAGAGAGAAAGGCAGGTCACAGATTTTGTGGGTTATATATAGTCTATGTTAATGTAATTATCATTATTTAAAATTATGTAAAGCACCTTTTGACATTTGTTTTAATGAATATGCTAGTGTTTTTTTTTGTTTGTTTTTGTTTTTTAAGTGTGATGGCACAGTGGATAAGACACATGCCTTTGGTGTGAGAGACCCGGGTTCGAATCCACTGTGAGACACCAATGTGTCCCTGAGCAAGATACTTAACCCCAGTTGCTCCAGAGGCGTGCGACCTCTGACGTATACAGTATAACAAGTCGCTTTGGATAAAAGCGTCAGCTAAATGAATAAATGTAAATTAATATGCATAATTAACAGGATGGAAATAAAAACATTATACACATTTAGCTTACATGAAGGGACTTTTTGTATTTCTTTGATTGTATTGGTTTTATTTCTTTTCTTATATAGAACAGGATAATTATTTAAAAAAAAAAAGATTTTTATTTTAAAAAATGCTGGTGCTTGTGCTGTTGTTTTCCCACCATTTCCTGCCAGAAATGTTTATATATATATATATATATATATATATATATATATATATATATATATATTTCTGGCGGGAAAACAACAACACAACCATGAGTAAATATTTTATTATTATTTTTTTTTTATTATTATTTTTTATAAAAAATATTATATTATATTATATTACATTATATTATTTATATTATATTATATTATATTATATTATATTATATTATATTATATTATATTATATTATATTATATTATATTATATTATATTATATTATATTATTAATTAGGGTTTCTGTCTTTTAGGGTTTCATGTACCATATACAGTATCAATGAGTAATAGTTCAACGTGGTGTTTGTTTGTATGTTTGTTTGTGTTTGTGTGTACACATTAAGGCTGTATGTCAGTCCTCAGAGGGAGAGACTTATGAGAGGCTTTCTCTCCTGGCACTCCGTTGCAGCTTTGGGATTGCTGCTGCTCTTGGGAAGAGAAGAGAGAGATAAATGGACAGAGAGAAGGATGAAGGGGATCTATTCTTCCTGCGATGGAGAGGAAATCTGCACAAATCTTCCCTTGTTAGAGGAAGAGGGACAGAAAGAAAGAGACGGATCAGAGCTGAGCTCTCTCAGGAGGACAAACAGCTTTCTATTTCTGATCCTGACTGCACCTGGACAGCCACAGTCTTTCCCTCAAGCTGTATGACATAGTAAAGACAACAGCAAATAAACAACACTGCGGTGTATACTGACTGAGTAATGGATGAAACTTAGCAAAAAAAGGAGGTTTGGGGAAAAGAAAGGTTTTTATGGATCAAAAGATGAACCAAGACCAGTTTTATAGCAAACCGAAATAGCTTTCTGCATTAGCTATGCAATTAGCTTTCCCTCTAGTTCACCAGTGTTAATGAACAAAAGCCATATATCTGCTTTTGTGAACCTCAGAGGGAACCAGGGAACTCACTGACACGCAGGTGAGAAAATAACAGCGGTGGGCTCCTCGCTGCACATGTAGAACAGGGGGACAGACACATGCTGTCACACAGGGTGGAGGCAAAAGACTACCGCAGGGGAATTCACTTGTGCGCTCCACGAGGTGACGGTGCCTCTCTCTTGTTTCAGTGGTGAATATATTAACAGGTGGAGAAGAGCTGATTTGAATAGATTAGCAGATGAGATGCTCTGAAATGAGATGCTCTGTGTGAGAGTGAACTCTTTTGTCTTCTGGCTAAAGTAGGTGTCTTGTCAAATTTGGTTTGCTCCATGATATTTGGGTGTGTGAAATAAGGCGTGAGAGTTTGCTGTTATATTATGGTGATTTTGAGACTTTCTTTTTTGCATTATGTTATGCAAAAGTGTTTTAGAATTGAAATGTTAGTGATGTTTAGATATGAATAATCTGTCACATTGTTGTTTTCTATTTCGTCTCACACATCCGATGGAAAAAGGTGTGTGTGTGCGGTCGTATAAATGTGTGTAAAAGCAGAATCAAACAAAAGCTTTTGGGGACACCAAAAAAATATGGCATGCACATATGAATAATTGTAAAATAATAAATATTCTTCTATTCAATGAGGGCGCATTAAATTTTTGTAAGTGACAATAAAGGCTTTTGTATGGTTACAAAAACATATATTTAAAATAAATGCTGTTATTTTGAATATGTGCAAAAACAAAAGTGCAGCACAAAACTGTTTTCAACATTGATAAAAATATTAAATGATTTATTGAGCACCAAATCAGTAAAATTGGAATTATTTCTGAAAGATCATGTGACTGAGGACTGGAGTAATGACTTCTAAATAAATATCTTTTCAGGCGTGGGTTAGCTTCATTAATAATAATGATAGAAGTAGATATAATGATCAATGTGCATGTTCATGTGTATGGGAAACTTGTTTAGTTTTTTTTTCATGATACAACTGCGGCTAGAAAAAGACTGTGACGCATTTATGCTGACCGTTACAAATAGATTAACGAGCTAAAGATCTGGGGAATGTTAATTAATTTGATTATACGCAGTGGGCCACAGGCCTGTGGTGAAAGGAGAGCGAGGAGGGCTCAAGGAGTGGAGGGATGGAGGTATATTCTAATCTGGGATGGATAGGAAGATGTAATGGAGTTTTGGCAGACTGACCACACCGCACCTAATTTATAGCATGCACTGCCACATAGTCAATGCTATTTTAATTCACCCCCCATACTTAAGCGTCCACCCACCCCATCATTATCTCCTCTCATTAATGGAAATCTAATCATCCACCCATGAACACACACACACACACATATTTCATTTCATTCAACAAAGCCCATTCCTTATCGTTTGCTTATATTTGTATGTATGCACAGTATAACTTAGAGGTTGTGGTTCTTAACCTGCAGTGTTAATGACCATTAAAATAAATTTCACACTGTCCTGTACAGCACTCCATGTTCATCTTCATCTTGGTCTTTTCTTTTTGTTTCAATAAGTAGAAGGAGATTAAACATGTTACATTGTTCCTTCTAAATACATTTATTTTTGTTTAATTACTCACAGTGCTTCGAAATTGTGCATTAATGATTACAAATTGCATTACAATATGTTTAGTTAGTAACATGATATGTTACACCTTTTAGGTAATGTAATCTGACTACTTTTTGATTTCTTTTTAGATTACTTTTGATCTTGTTTATTACAAACACATTTTAAAAAGTCGTTGCCCTAAATCTTTGAGTACAATTAACTTAAGAAATATCAATTTAAATTATGTTAAACTGACTTAATGAGTTGAATCTTGTACAGCATAAAAAGTTGAAAAATCGATTAACTTATTTTTAAGAGTTAAATCAATGTAAAAACAAAATGTTGTCATAATGTTTTAATAACATTATTTTTTACAATGTACTTTGAATTATTTTGGACCATATTGATCTGAAAATACAAAGAGAGACAACAAAAAAAAAAATATTCTTCTCTTTTTATCAATGAAGTTCAATCAAAATCACCAAACTTTTTTCCCCAAACTGCTGTTGTGAAGGAACTGCAGGGTTTGATGAGTTGATGAAAAGCTAATAATGTATTAATTAAATCAAAACAATGTAAAATTAAAATAAATAATCTTAAACAATTAAAATAACACTTTTAAAAATAACACAAAAAAGATTAAATATTTTATATGTTTGCCTGAATGTTGTCACAGGTGGTGTCAAACAGACGAAGATGAAGAAGAGAGTTCCAACACAAAGTTGTAATCATAAGAATCCAATTAACAGGTTAAGCAACATGCACACTAAATGTAACTGTGACTGGACACTGAACAGAACACAGGCAGGAACATAAACACACAGAGATGATTAAGTAAAACACGAACAGCTGTGGTGATTAGTGTTACTGTGACTGATAATTGGCGGGAATACAAAGAAACACACATGATGAATGAAAACAAACTGGAACGTAACGTGAAATGTCATGTGACTATCAGAGAACCGTGTTGCAAATGTGTTGGTAAATTGTTGAAACGTTATCTAAAATTTCAGTTCAGTTAAGCAATTTTCAAATTTGTTTACAAGTTATATATTTTTTTTTCAAGTGAGTTATGTAATTTAATGTAATTTAAATTCAAATGACTTAAACATCCAAGTTGATTGTACTTTTTTTTTTTACAAGTACTTGAAGTAAGTATTTAAGGTCAGTGTGGTTCGGCTGACAACGAAATTTGGGAATAATAAACAAACAAACAAACATTAATAAACATGAAAATGGCAGTACACCTCCAAAGTTTTCCAGGTTGTAAATATATTTTCATCATCATGTCATCAATAGAAAAACTCTAATCTGCTAATGAGTATTTTAAAACGTTTACATAGCTACTTCATTTTTGGAATCTGATTATGCATTCAGTTACAAGGCTTAGCACAAATTTGCTCATTTTAAAATAGGCTTAATGCTGTCAGTCCAACTTGAAGACGGAGAAATTCTGTGGTGCAGTCCGTGTGTATGATGCCAGACTGTGACACACTATAAGGGTAGACTGTAACCAAGGTGACAAGGCCATGCAGGGCAGCAGAGCTACTGTCACGGCCCTTACATGCCCTGTAGTGGCAGCACCTAAAAAGCTACCAGTCACCACATATCTCCAAACAACATCTCCAACAGTCAGGAGCAATCCAGGCCGTGGTCAGGTGGAATAACAGAGTAGGACAAGAGAAGATGATGCGGGGAGGAGAAAGCATGTACAGTAGTTTGGCTTTCATGAGCAATTACAGAGAGTTCAGTATGGATTTCATTCCTTATCTTCAACAAAAGGATCAACACAGCTTCCTCTGTTGTCTTTGTCAATCTTATTTACTGTTAAGTAGACCTCCACTTGCCTGATCTCATTTGTTCATGGTTTTTCAGTTTTTTTCCCTACATTTCTCATGAAGAATTCAATAGGATCTGCATTTTAAAAGGCGCTAAAAACTTTGGAATGCCTCCGTGCCGCAACAGTAAAGAACACTGCTGACAGCTAGCGAAATATTATTTATCTCCTGTCACATCTTAAATGCAGATAAAAGTCATTCTGAGTGAGAATAATAGCCTGTGTTCATTGTTCCCTCCTTTGTTTTCCATTTCATCGTATGTATTAAATGCAGACAAAGGGCTCCGCCGCTTCTCTCCAGTCACTTGAAAGGTTGGATTATCATCGTGGCTTTGACAGGAGAAGCGTTCTAATGAAGAGACACTCTAGTGAGGGACTCTATGTGTGCGAGTGAGGATGAGACGGGTTGCGCGCGAAGCCCTTCAAATACTGTCTGTCCATTTCATCATGCCTCCTTCTGGTGAGATTCACCAGTCTGAGAGGATTGCCGCTCAAAAAACGGCTCAGTGTTAAAACTCCACACTCAAACTAAAATCTGTGGGGAAGAAAAAGAGATACAAATATATAGGCTACTATAAAAGTGAATGGTTACCAGGGGATTTTAGGCTTCAAAAACATTATTAAAGCATCATAAAAGTGTTCATATCATATCTAAGCTATCATTTGACTTCAGAAGATGTGGGATATAGAGCATGAGCCATGATGTGGACCACTTTTATGATGTTTTTATTGTGTTTTTGGGGAGCATTTTTTATGTAAACTAATCTTTCAAATCTGTGGAAGATTGAGATTAAGTGTGTTTTTAAACAATAAACTTTGCTTTAATTTAAAGCTATTGTATGTTGCATTATTTTATTTTACTCCATTAAGGTAATTCATCTGGGAACACTTTTTTTGTTTAGTTCATCTGAATCTAATGAATTTTTATAATTGACTATAATACATTTGTTAAGTTTTTACACTAGGCAAGCACATGTCTTTGCCATGCTTTCTTACCCTGCGTGAGCACTGCGCCATCTCTGCACAACTCACAGTAATCGCTCTGTAAGCACTTTATCAAAAACGCTTGTTCTTTTGGTCTTTTTTCTGCTTTCTTGTTGTTTTGTTGTTCTGATTTCCCCCCCTCTCCTTTGCTTGTAAAGAAAAAGAACAGTCCTGACACTCATTAAAAAAGAAAAAAAAAAGGCAAAACATCAAGCAGGGAAAAGCGAGCCCGTCTCTGCTCAACCTGCGGTCACAAAGCCGTCATCCAGAAAGAGACAAGCTTGTTAGCCACCACCCCCCTCCATCTACCTTGCTCGCGCTTTCTTTATACTTTTTTATTTCTCACATATCATCCCACATGAACATAATCAATTATGGATCAAATGTACTGTAAGGCAGGCTTTAATTTAGTTTACTGTTACATCTTTCTTTAATTCTTACCCTCTTTGCCTCTAAAAAGCAAAAGGATCTGAAGCTCAACACTGAGAGATGGTGCACTAAAAAGTACATTACAAAAACATTAAAAAAATGGTTGGGTGTAAAATCTGAGAAATAGTACATTGAATTTAAGGTCATGCATTCTAATAGCAGATTATACAAATTTATATCTCCATAGATTTACTGTTGAACATTGATTTTGGGGCTATTATCTATTTTCTGGAAGCACAACCAGGGTTTATAAATCCAAAATCATTGTGTGTGTGTGTGGTACAGAACTTATCTCCCTTTCAGTTCTCCAGCTGTTTTGGTGTAGCCGGAGATAACACCACAACGTCAACCCATCTCATCATCCTGCTGTCCCTCCTCCCTCCTTTCGTTCATCCTCCTATCCCCTCCATCAGTCTCTCATTCATAATTTATCAAGTAGGCTTTTTTTTCTGCAGACACAATCAGAGTGTGTGGCAGTGCAAACACTCTCTCCTGTTACCCGTTAGCCTCTTCCTACACCAGCAGGAAACAACTATCAATACAGACAGGAAGTGAGAGCAAGCGCTGACCCTTAAATGACACCTTAGCCTCTCTCTCTCTCTCTCTCTCTCTCTCTCTTTCTCTCTCTCTCTCTCTCTCTCTCTCTCTCTCTCTTGATCTGTCTCTCTCTCTCGATCTATCTTTCTCTCATCTCTTTCTTTATGCTCCTCAAAAACACACACTTACAGAACGAGGTGAATCTGTCACTGAGGATTTCGTTTATTTTGAAAGCTGCAAACTCTCTCTGTCTCTCTCTTAACACCCTTCTGAACCATACACACACACACACACACACAGGTGAGGTTGTCCTATAGGTGTCACATATCCCTGAGCTGGATGGTTCATCAGTACTGCTGTGTTTTCATTGGCCCTCTGTGCATCAGCCTTGATGGCTAAATAGGAGGACAGTCAGGCGTTCAGTCAAGGTACATTTACAGAACATTCAAATCTTATAAAGTATTATGGTCAACAGAAAATGGCACACTTCAATCACATGGTTTGTTCTATAAGATTGGCGTTTGTTGTAATGTTCTATGCAAGTTTTATCTAAATATATTTTTATCATTCAAAAAAATATTAATAACATCTTAATAACACTTTATTTTACGGAGTACTTACATGTTACATGTACTACTATTGTAATAGGAATACATTATGCACAATTGCATGCAGCAATTCCTAAACCAATCCATGGTCGTAACCCTACATAAGTACAGTACATGTTATTAATTAATATTAATCATACGTGATTTCACGTAAAGAAATACTATTAAACCTTGTGAGAAGTGTGAGAAAGGCGGTTAACTGCATTAAATATGCAATTGTACTTCAAATCTTAAAAATATACATTTTAAAAACTGTATTTGGAGAAAAAATATCAATGAAATAAAAGACAACTTACAGTAAGTGTAAGAGAGTACACTTTTATGACTGTTTTTTAACAGGGGGAGGTGCTGCTGTAATTTATAGTTTAAAATATAATTAATTAATATATATTTTCAAAACCACTAAGAAATCTAGTTTTAAATATACTTCTTTTGAATTGTTGGTGCTTAATGTAAAAATACAAAATATCACATTTGAAAATTTTGCTGGCTACTGTATACAGGCCCCCAGGGCACCATAAAGATTTTATCAAAGAATTTGCAGACTTTCTATCAGAATTAGTTTTGGCTGCAGATGAAGTTAATAGTTGGTGATTTTAATATACAGTACATGTAGATAATGAAAATGATGCATTAGGATTGGCATTTAAACACATTATGAACTCAATTGGCGTTAGACAACACGTGTCAGGACCTACTCCTTGTCGTAATCATACTTTAGATCCAATACTATCACATGGAATAAATGTTGATACTGTTGAAATTCGGCAGCAGAGCAATGACATCTCAGATCATTATCTAGTCTCATGTAAATTACATTTAGCCAAGGCTGTAAAGCCGACTTTGTGTAGTAAATATGCTAGACCTATAACTTCTGCCACTAAAGATTGCTTTATCAATGATCTTCCTAATCAATTTCATCGTCTCTGCATCCTGGATAGCTTAGAAGAACTTGACATTGCAACAGAAACTGTTAACTCTCTCTTTTCCAGCACTTTAGATGCAGTTGCTCCGTTGTGCTTAAAGAAGATAAAAGAAAATAGTCCAACGCTGTGGTACAACAAGCATACTCAGGCCCTTAAGAGAGCAGCCAGAAAAATGGAGCGCAAACTAGAGAAAACAAAAAGAGTTATTGCGGGTTTTGTGGAAAGATAGCTCAATTGCTTACCGAGAGGCCTTAAAAGCTGCTAGATCTGCTTATTTTTCAACCCTTTTAGAAGAAAATAAACATAATCCTAGGTATTTATTTGAAACAGTGGCTAAACTAATGAAAAAGAAAGCTTCAAGCCCAGAAGTGTCCAAGCAACACAGCAGTAATGACTTTATGAACTTCTTCACTTTTTTAACTATTTTAACTATGACAAATTTTTAACTATGCAACCGTCTACTACAGTATCAGATCAGGGAATGCATCGTAGGCTCCCTGAAGAAAAAAATTATCCATTTTTTTGCTATAGGAGAGGAAGAATTTTGCAAACTCGTTAATTCATCTAAATGTATGTATGCATCTATGTTATAACCCTATAACGACTAAGAAGGAGATGCCTCCAGATGTCATAGATCCTCTTTTTGTCTCCAGTATATGTACATACCAAAAACCTTTAAGCTGGCTATGATAAAACCGCTTGTAAAAAAACAAAACCAAAAAAAAACGCAACTTTACTTGATCATCCAAAATTAGTCAATTACAGGCCGATCTCGAATCTACCTTTTCTGTCAAAGACATTAGAAAAAACAGCATCCTCACAACTGTGTTGCTTTCTCGAAAGAAATGATATCTGCGAGGATTTTCAGTCCGGATTTAGACCGTACCACAGTACAGAGACAGTTCTCGTTAGAGTGATTTGATCATCCGATCGTGGTTGTATCTCCCTATTAGTGTTACTTGATCTTAGTGCTACATTTGACACAATTGACCACAACATTCTTTTAAATAGACCAGAAAACTATGTTGGCATTAGTTGAACTGCACTAGCATGGTTTAAAATCATACGTATCTGACCATTTTCAGTTTGTAGCAGTAAAGGAAGAGATTTCTTATCGATCACAATTTCAGGATGGCGTACAGTACCACACGGCTCAGTACTAGGACCGCTGCTGTTCAGTACATGCTGCCATTAGGAGATTTCATTAGGAAACATGGAATTAGCTTTTACTGTATACCAATGATACTCAGTTCTATATTTCTTCAAAATCTAACGAAACTTACCAATTCACAAAATTAACGGAATGCATAGCTGATATAAAAAAAAAATGGATGACTAATAATTTCCTTCTTCTAAATTCTGAAAAAACAGAGATTCTCATTATTGGACAAAAACGTCCACGTATTAACCTAGAATAAAACCGCAATGTTTTTTTTTATCTTAAACATATATATATATATATATATATATATATATATATAAATTACGTCATATGCCCTCATTGACAAATGCGTTCATCAAGACTAGATTACTGTAATGCTCTACTCGGTGGTTGCCCTGCTATCATGGATGGGACGTGAGGCAAGTACAAGGACATTTCACGAAGACAAGAAGTCCACATAGTCCTCAACCGGGCAGCAACCGAGTCAAGCGATCGGCGGGAGCTAAGCAGTGAAGAGAGTCTCTGATACTTAGTCTTGTCGGCGATCGGATCCACTTTCAAACGTGGGGTACGGTATTCTGTCACGGATGAGACGTGAAGCAAGTACAAAAAGATTTCACGAAGGCAAGAAGATCCAAATAACATTTATTTATTCCAGACGATGAATGGAACATGCACACATCAGGTTAAGCACACATCAGGTTTAACAAACATACAACTTGCCAAACCTACATTCAATACCGGACACCAGACAAGGAACAAGAGAGAACTAAATACACAGAGGGATGATTAACACATGACAAACAGCTGTGATGAAGGTGATCGGTGTCCATGGTGACTGATTAGCGGAGAACACAGACAAGGAGACATAGGTGAAGAGTGCAACTGTGACACCTGCACGCTTAATAAACAAACTACAGTACAGTAGCTCGAGTTCTTACCAGAACCAGGAAATATGACCATATTACAAAAGGATAGTGATAAAATAAAACAAAATTCTGTTTTAAATTTATAGACAAGACAAGTAGTTTGTTCAGCCATGGTTTTGTAGGGAATTACAAACCTGTGCATATTCAAATGCACACAATGTAACTATAGAATCAATTCTTAATACGCATGTGAACGCCATCATGCCATTTATCACAGGTTCGCATTTAAAGTCTGTTTAGAGACATTCATATACGTTTTTAGCTTACAGTACTGTAAATCCGGCCTCTCATAAACGCCAGAGGAGAACTGGCCCCAAACTGCCTAGGTTCTCCCAAGGTTTTCTTTTTCTCCATTCGGTCACCTGATGAAGTTTTAGGACACCATTAGGTCACTTGAAGGAGTTTTTCAGTTCCTTGTCACTGCTGCCTTTGGCTTGCTCAGTTGGGGATATTCAAATGAATTGACTAATCAGTAATACCATTGATCAGCTCTACCAAACGTAGATATTTTTCCACTAAGAAACCAACATTGTTATTATGTTTTGATATTGTGAAGCTGCTTTGATGCGATCTATATTGTGAAAAGCGCTACATAATTAGACTTTACTTGACTTGACTTAACACACACTTTTAAAAAGTGCACTTTGTAATGATGTAAAATGAAAAGTTTTACATTAAAGTAGATTTTAAATCAATGATAATATTTTGTCGTGCTTTAAATAAGTAGGCCTACTTGATTATAACTTGATTATAATACTTTAGTGCTACTCCATATTAAATGGTATATATGAAATAAATACAGTATGTGGTATATATGAAATATAATATGTGTGGTATATTAAATATACACAATTTAACATATTTTGTAATTACAACTTCATGAAAACAAATAGGTAATTAGTACATTTTTATACATGTCATACAATTTTTAAATGATATGTGCAATGGAAAGTTTACATGATCATAGCTATTCATTATTTAAACCACGGCTCATTCCTTGAACTGCTTTCAGAAACATACACAACCATAAGGTAACAAACTGAGACGCACGCACATGTATTCATTGCTCTCTCCCGCTGTGTGTGCATGTTCATAGAGTTAAGTTTTAATTAAGTTTAGTAATGTGACACTCTAAGATTTTGTAGTGTGTAACCACTTACGGCACAGCTGAGACAACTGAAGCACAGTGAGTGCAACAGGCCCTGTTCAACACTGAGGCTGCTAGGCAAAGCATCATACCTGTGGGGGTCGTTAAAGAACAGCACCAATGACTAATGCAGGAGTGTATGTGTGTATGTGTGTGTAAGTCTATGATCTGTGGTGATTACTGCTTTCCGGTGGTTAAAGAGAGAGAGAGTGAGGGACTAATATTTATTTACTCTGCTCTCAGTCAGTACCAGAGGGGAAGGAGAGGGAGGCTCATCAATTAACTCTCATGTCCTGACACAGAGCAGTTGCCATAAATATACATCTATATACGTAAATCAACAGCAGATTGTGTGAATGTAGAGAATGTGTAATATATTTAGACATAAAAGACATTTTATTCATCAAAGGATGCAGCAAAAAGTGTACCATATTAGTTTCCACAAAAATATCAAGCAGTTCATGCAACTTTTGCACATAGATAATATAAATGTTTCTTGACCACCAAATTAGCATATTAAATTGATTTCTGAAAGAGTGGAAACTGGAGTAATGACTTCTGAAAATTCAGCTTTGCCATAACAGGAAAACATTTTGGGTACATCAGTATACTGGGGGACTTCAACGCCCACGTGGGAAACTACAGTGACACCTGGAGGAGCGTGATTGGGAGGAACGGCCCCCCTGACCTGAACCCGAGCGATGTTATTGGACTTCTGTGCTAGTTACAGCTTGGCCATAACAAACACCATGTTCAAGAATAGGTGCACGTGGCACCAGGACACCCTAGGCCATATGTTGATGATTGAGTTTGTGGTAATTTCATCTGACATATGGCCATATGTCTTGGACATTCAGTTGAAGAGAGGGGCGGAGCTGTCTATGATCACCACCTGGTGGTAAGTTGGATCCAAAGAAGAGGGAGGAAGCTGGACAGACTCGGCGGACCCAAGGGTCTGCTGGGAACGTTTGGCCGAGTCTCCTGTCAGAGAGATCTTCAACTCCCACCTCCAGCTCGACCGGATCCCGAGGGTGGCTGGAGATATTGAGTCCGAGCGGACCATGTTCTCCTCCTCCATTTTCGAAGCGGCTGCTCTGAGCTGTAGCCGTAAGGTCTCTGGTGCCTGTCGAGGTGGCAATCCCCAAACCCAGTGTTGGACACCGGAAGTAAAGGATGCCGTTAACCTAAAGAAGGAGTCCTATCGGGCCTGGTTGGCTTGTGGGACTCCTGAGGCAGCTGATGGGTACCACCAAGCCAAGTGGACTGAAACCCGGGTGGTTGTGGAGGCAAAAACTCAGGCCTGGGAGGAGTTCGGTGAGGCCATGGAGAAGTACTATTGGCTTGCCTCGAAAAGATTCTGGCAAACTGTCCGGCGCCTCAGGAGAGTGAAGCAGTGCCCTACCAATGCTGTTTATAGTAATAATAATAATAGTACATTACATTTATATTGCGCTTTTCTCAGCACTCAAAGCGCTTTACATAGAGAGGGGAATCTCCTCAACCACCACCAGTGTGCAGCATCCACCTGGATAATGCGACGGCTGCCATAGTGCACCAGAACGCACACCACACACCAGCTTACTGGTGGAGAGGAGACAGTGATGAAGCCAATTAGTATATATGGGGATGATTAGGAGGCCATGATGGACAGAGGCCACTGGGCAAATTTGACCAGGATGCCGGGGTTACACCCCTACTCTTTCGAAAGACATCCTGGGATTTTTAATGACCACAGAGAGTCAGGACCTCGGTTTAACGTCTCATCCGAAGGACGGTGCTCTTTGACAGTATAGCATCCCCATTACTATACTGGGGCATTAGGACCCACACAGACCACAGGGTGAGCACCCCTGCTGGCTTCACTAACACCTCTTCCAGCAGCAACCTGGCTTTCTCAGAAGGTCTCCCATCCAGGTACTAACCAGGCTCAGCCCTGCTTAGCTTCAGTGGAGGTGGGCAGCTGTTGACCTCAACTGGGGATGTCGTCGTATGTTGGAAGGAATACTTTGAGGATCTCCTCAATCACGTCGGCACGTCTTCCATTGAGGAAGCAGAGGCTGAGGGCTCAGAGGTAGACTCGTCCATCACCCTAGCTGAAGTCACCGAGGTAGTCAAGAAACTCCTCTGTGGCAAGGCACAGGGGATGGATGATATCCGCCCTGAGTACCTCAAGTCTCTGGATGTTGTGGGGCTGTGTTGGCTGATACGCCTGCGGTCAGGGATGGGATCCGTCCTGAGCACCTCAAGTCGCTGGATGTTTTGGGGCTGTGTTTGCTGACACACCTCTACAGCATCGTGTTGCGGTCGGGGACAGTGCCTCTGGGATGGCAGACTGGGGTCGTGGTCCCTCTTTTTAAGAAGGGGGACTGGAGGGTGTGTTCCAACTACAGGGGGATCACACTTCTCAGCCTCCCTGGGAAAGTCAATGCCAGGGTACTGGAGATGAGAATACAGCAGATAGTGGAACCTCGGATTCAGAAGGAACAAGTGCGGCTTTCGTCCAGGCTGTGGAACACTGGACTAGCTCTATACCCTTTACAGAGTGCTGGAGGGTTCATGGGAGTTTGCCCAACCAATCCACATGGGCTTTGTGGATTTGGAGAAGGCATCTGACTGTGCCTCTTGCGGCAGCCTGTGGAGTGTGCTTCGGGAGTATGGGGTCCGGGGTCCTTTGCTAAGGGCTGTCCGATCCGTGTATGACCGAAGCAGGAGCTTGGTTCGCATTGCCGGCAGTAAGTCAGACTTCTTCTAAGGTAAAACATTTTCTTTCTCAAAAAGATCTTGAAATTGTCATTCATGCACTAATGTCTTCTAGACTGGACTACTGCAATTCTCTGTATGTCGGTCTTCCTCAAAGCACTCTATCTCGGCTTCAGATGGTCCAAAATGCAGCAGCCAGATTGCTGACAGGAACAAAAAACGGAAGCATATCACTCCTGTTCTTGCTTCACGGCACTGGCTCCCTGTCAAATTCGGAGTTGATTTTAAGGTTGTTCTTTTTGTTTATAAGGCCATACAAAATTCAGTCCCGGATTATATCTGTGAACTTATCCAGCCATATACAACCTATAGGTCATTAAGATCCTGTAACCAGCTTCTTTTATCAGTCCCTCGTTCATGTTGCAAATTCAAAGTTGACAGAGCTTTCGTGGTTGCTGCTCCTGAACTTTGGAACAGCTTATCTATTAATATCAGGGCCTCTCCATCGCTCAACGTTTTTAAATCTAGTTTAAAGAATCATTTTTATACTCTTGCATTTGAGTGATGCCGTCTATGTTACACTGTGTATTTGTATGTGTACTGTATGTAGAAATGTTTTTTTTAATAGTCTATTACTAGTAGTTTTTCTCTATTAACTTATTTGACCATATGTAAAGCACTTTGGATCAACAAATGCTGTGTTTATGTAGGGCTCTATAAATAAATTGACTTGACTTCTTTCCGGTACATGTTGGACTCTGGCAGGTTCTGTTCATAATCTTTATGGACAGAATTTCTAGGCCCAGCCAGGGGCTGGAGGGTGTCAGGTTTGGGGACCACACGATTTCGTCTCCGCTCTTTATGGATGATGTTGTCATGTTGGCCCCTTCCGACCAGGACCTTCAGCATGCACTGGGACGGTTTGCAGCCGAGTGTGAAGTGGCTGGGATGAGAATCAGCACCTCCAAATCCGAGGCCATGGTCCTCATTCGGAAAAGAGTGGATAGCTCACTTCAGGTCAAGTGGAGCAGTTTAAGTATCTTTGGGTTTTGTTCATGAGTGAGGGAAGGATGGACTGACAAGATTGACAGACGAACTGGTGCTCCTTCTGCAGTAATGCGGTCGATGTACAGGTATGTCGTAGTGAAGAAGCTCTCGATTTACCAGTCAATCTACTTTCCTACTCTCACCTTTGGTCATGAGCTTTGGGTCATTACCGAAAGGACAAGATCCCGCATACAGGTAGCCGGAATGAGCTTTCTCCGGAGGGTGGCTGGGCGATCCCTTAGAGATAGGGTGAGAAGCTCGGTCACTCGGGAGGAGCTCAGTGAAGAGCCGCTGTTCCTCCACATCAAGAGGTGTCAGCTGGGTTGGCTCGGGCATCTGTTCCAGATGCCTCCTGGACGCCTTCCCGGGAAGCTATTCCAGGCACGTCCCACTGGGAGGAGACCCTGGGGAAGAGGGACTTTGTCTCCCGGCTGGCCTGGGAATGCCTCGGTGTCCCCCCGGAAGAGCTGGAGGAAGTGTGTAGGGAGAGGGAAGTCTTAGACTTCTGCCCCCGTGACCTGGCCCTGGGTAACCGGAAGAAGATGGATGGATGGAATACATTTTTATTTAATAAATTAAAATTATTTTTTTAAACATTTAAATATATAAGAAAATAGAAAACTGTTATTTTAAATTGCAAAAATATTCCATAAAATTGCTGTTTTTATTGTTTCTGATCAAACATCAATAACATTAAAGGATTAGTTCAATTTTGAAAAAACTTTTGCTGATAATTTACTCACGCCCATGTCATCCAAGATGTCCATGACTGTACTTCCGGCTACGTCGCCCGTGACCTTTTGAACGTAATTACACATTACGTGACGTTACAAACGCACCTCACAGAATAGAGCAATGCTAGCATTTGTCCTTAGAAAAGTTACATTTTTTGGAATAAGTTTTGAAATAACCGATCTTATCGCATGATAAGACCCTTATTCGTCGTCTGGTGTTGTTTAAAGACATGTTAAGCTGCATCTGAAACTGTTATTAACTGTATTTTGGACCTTGGACCGTCTGGTTCCCATGTAAGTCCATTGTATGGAGAAAAATCCTGGAATGTTTTCATCAAAAAACCTTAATTTCTTTTCGACTGAGGAAAGAAAGACATGGACATCTTGGATGATATGGGGGTGAGTAAATTATCAGCAAAAGATTTTTCAAAAGTGAACTAATCCTTTAAAAAATTCAAACAGACACTGAACTTTTGAACTGTAGTGTACATGTGTCTGTCTCTCTCTCTCATGTGTCTGATTTTTTTCTGTTATCAAAAAGTACTGTAATTTTTGTTTAATAATTCTTACTTTAAACATTACTTTTAGATTATTGCATTAGATGTGTCATAAAAATACGTATTGTTTATACAGAGGGGGCTCTCCCTGTAAGTGCTGTAATTTGGCCACAGACTTTGGAAAAGTATCAAAATGGGTTATTTTAATAACGGAGGGAATCAATCTGTTTTAGTGTACCGGTAATAATTAATTTTAGGCCAAAACTAGTTCACCAGCTAAAGAGGGTTTGCTTATTAGCAGTGTCTCAATTCACTGTCTTTCTCTGTACTGTCTGTAAGAAGTACCATTTCTCTTTTTTTCCCTCTATCTCGCCTAAACTTGCTGCAGCATTCCCAGAGGAGGATTTTCTGGGAGCGAGTTGCATGTCTTTCACCCATAAACGGACGGCTACAAAGATGCTGTCTCAGCATGGGCTGCCCCACAGCAAAAATCAAAATATCAATAACCTCTTATAGCATTAAGGAAAATGCCTAAATCTTACGTGCTCTTTTTTCTCCTCTGTCTTTTTGCCAATATCACTCAACCACTTACACTTGGCACGAGCCCCGCTGGAGATTTTACGTACACATTAGACAGTTTCTCTCTCTCTCTCTCTCTCTCTCTCTCTCTCTCTCTCTCTTTGCGCAGGTCCATTTATTTGAACATGGCTGGATTGCAGCTTTACACTTACAGAGGAAATGAAAACATGCCTCTGTCTCTGTTTTTTTTTTTTTTTTTTTTTTCACCACAGAAAAGACTGTTTACAAATCTTTGGAATTTAAACAGAAAGTTCTAATCGTTTAGATGGGTTTAATCGTTAGATGTAGGGACAAATTATAGGGATGATCAGATAAAAACTAAACACAAATTAGCACAAACGCAATCACTCCTCTTTATAAAATATTAAATAAATATCCCCCATTGCTAAAGTTGTTTATGCTTTGAAAAAGTCTTTGGATGCTCAACAATGTATATTTTTTTAATAATTAGAAATAAAAAATAAATGTATTGTACACATACAAAAAATGTGTGTGTGTGTGTGTGTGTGTGTGTATATATATATATATATATAGGGCTGTCAAACGATTAATCGTGATTAATCGCATCCAAAATAAAAGTTTGTGTTTACATAATATATGTGGGTGCACTGTGTAGAATTATTTTGTATATATCTATATTTTATATATATAAATACACACACATGCATGTATATTTAAGAAAAAATATTATTTATATATAAAATATTTTTATTTATATATAATATAAATGATATATAATTTATATTATATATAATATAAATCATATATAATATAAATTATATATAAATCTATATACAGTATATACATGAAAATATTTCTTTAATATATACATGTGTGTGTATTTATATATATATATATATATATATATATATATATATAATTATACACAGTGAACCCACATAAACACAAACTTTTATTTTGGATGTGATTAATCACGATTAATCGTTTGACAGCTCTAATATATATATATATATATATATATATATATATATATATATATATATATATATATATATATATACCATATATACCATATATATGTTGTAGGCCTATTTGAATGGAATGCAGTGTAATTTCATACAATTATTTAAAAGTGAATATCTTGAAAGTATAGAATGTAAACTGCAAAAACACACCATAGAACACACAAACATACTAGATTCTATCATATGTTGTAATGTTTTATCCCCCACCCGCATATGAACAATTTAAAGTGTAGGTAAGGTGAATTTAAAGCAAACAATACTTCTCATAGTTGCATCTTGCTGATTCAGCTGATATTTCCTCCGCACTGGCGCCTGTCATTTCAGAGAATAGTGCAGAATGCATAGAGCCTCTGAGGTGTCACATGCTGGACAGCCCCCCGGTAACTGTATTATTTAATTTATAAATGGAAATAATATAACAAATGAAAACATGACATACAGTACTTATGTTACATTCAATAATACTAATAGTGCAATCAACTATAACTAAGAAAAAATGTTTTTTTGAGTCTATTAGCTTTGACCTTATCTTGTGTGGCACAAGAGGCATCAGTGGAAAAAGAAAGTAGTTCAGATTTCTACAATTTGATTATTAGGCCAAATAACCTGCAATGATGAATCACCGGTAATAAGACAGGAACTTACATCAAGAAAGTAAATCTGGTCAGTTATGATTTCATGTCGACTTTAAGAGAAAGGGCACATGTGATCTGAGAAGAAAAACTCAGATGAGATGTATGAGACTGACAAAGAGTAAGAGAAGGAGGCCCAGGGTGAATGGTGGTAAAGCTGAATGATTGCTTGGTGAGAATTATTATTGATGATTCAGGCAATGTGAATTATTAACGAGAGAGGAAAAGCATCTCTGAATGTGTCTTTGACATTGGATACTGACAGAGATCGATGCCGGGGCCAAGAGAGAGAGAGAGAGCAGAGGAGAGGATGGACAGAACAAAAGTGGTGGGTAAATCTCGAGCCTTGACACGAGAGGTACAGAGAACGAGTCAGAGTTTAACAAATATGTTTTATCAACTTCCTAAATATTGTCCTGACTCCTGACCTTTAAAGAGTATAGGTAGTTGAAATGTATAGTTTAGACATCCTTCATGTTGTTCCAACCCTGTTCCAACCCTTGCTTTGAGCTTCCCAAAACTTCCAAACATTTACCAGGAAGGTAGTAGTTAACACAACTATATATAAATATTTCAAGTCGGCTGAAGATATATAATAGCTCTGGATGATGAACAAACAAAATTTATGAAAATGCGTTGGTGATTGGGGTGGGTGGGGGGGGGGGCAATTTTAAATGTATAATCAGTACATTTAAGAGGGCTAAGCAAAGTCACAAATACTGTATGTTGTCATGTGTGTTTTCAACAAATGGAATTGAAAAAAAAGTCCCATTGGGCCTTTAGTTGTCACATTTTGATTGTGGCAAATTGTCACATTTTAAATTGTGTGTATATATATATATATATATATATATATATATAAGAATTATAGCTAATAATGATTGTATGTTTTGTGTTGCATGATTATTTTACTCTTTAATTTAAAGCCTGTTTAACTTGCCACATATGACAGCATGTATTTCTGTTGGGGTTAATATTTGTTTAATAAAGTGTACTTTTGTTCTGGGAAAAAAAAGGTGGAAATGTTCAATAGTTTTGTTGTTTTGAGATTGTACGGTGCAGAAATTGACTTTCTAAAATATTCACTGGAGTAAATTTGACAGCTATCAAGTCTCCGATAAACATTGGCATTGTTTTTTTCCCACATCTTCCTATTCATTAATGTATAGGTTTGTAATTTTCAGAATTAAAAATTAATTAATTAATACAGCCACAGAATTCATACACATTGAAAATATGCTGGTCTCGTTACATGACGTGCATGATTTTTGTTTTTTGTGCTGTACTGTATGAATGCAAATCAGCACATCTTAATCTATTTGCACTGAAGATCTATCTATATCTGTGTGTCTTTGCCTGTGTGGTTTTGTTGTCCAGGTGCACATCTGTCCTCAGGGTCAGAGGGTCAAAGTGAGGGGACAGATCCTCTGGGACAGTCTGCCACGGCCATTCAGCTATCCTGCCTCTTCTTTCTATGCTTTCCTTCTCTTTTCCGTCCACTCCATCCCCCGCCTGAGGACTGCTGTCATCCAGCGTGACACTAAGAGGGGACAGGGATCGCTTCCAATCACCCTCCATCAGCTTTTATTGCCATGATGACAGGCCGACAGGCTGATGGCGGTAAGCTGTCACCTCAGATTATCTGCACGCTGAAAACTGATGCTCTTCTAAATGTCCAGAGAACATTGGAAATCCCAAATATGCGTGTTCTCTCAATGTTCGTGCAAACCACTCACTAGACAGGAGTGATGTTGAGGTGGAACTTTTTTAAGAATTAAGATTTCGAATACTCTTGATTGTACTGCATATTTGTTCATTTAGTTATGTAATATTGCTAAGGTTGTATAGTACACCTGGAAATCTTTCGCTTTCTCTATTATGTTTAAAACACGTATAACTTTTATTTTTCAGTGGAACAACATTCCATACAATTAAATTGAATTGTGACCATCAAGTACGAATTTGAATGATTGTTGATTTTATTCTGTTTCTCACACAAAGATCATTTTTATATGACTTTCACAGTGCTTTTATGGTGCTATTTTGCCTTTTCTTGGAGCTTGATAACACCTTGTCACCATCTACTTTCATTAAATGGAACATTCTGCTAAATTTTTATTTTTAATTTCGACAGAAGATAGAAGGTCATACGTGTTTGGAACAACATGAGAGTGAATATAGGCCTATAAGTTGACAGAATCTATCGCTTTAAGTGTCCATTCGCATTGAGTGGGGGTTGGGTAAAAGGCTGGCTTCATACAAGATATGATCCGTTGAGTGGCTGTATGAAAACCATAAAAAAGCCTTTTTGCTGTTGATGTGTCTTAACTGACATGGCCATAAAAATGACCCAATGACATGTTAGGGTTCGACATCCTCCAATAACATGCACTCACGCAAACCCATTGCACAGTGTGTGCGCAGGGCAGGAGGGTTAATAGTCTGTCTTTCTTTACAGCACATTACTGGCTGGACACTCTGTTAGCAGTGATGTGGAGGTCAATCGTACTTGTCCCCTCACATTACAGCCATGGGGTGACAGAGAGAGACAAACACACACTCTCACACTATTAGAATGGAGCAGCCTGCCCCGTGTCTCCGTCTGATGGGGGAATCACTCACAAGCAATCAGGGGAAACCCTCACCACCAGTTCAGTCACAGACGTTAGATGTGTGTGTGTGTGTGTGCTGGACTAGGAGTTACACTGAGAGAGATTGAATTCACAGAAGATATGATGGACATTTTTTTTTTTTATTATTTGCTCCTGACATTTATATTGTATGACAGATAAATGCGCAGTGTAACACAAAATATCTATTTTTTACAGCGCTTAATCTTCACACTCTGTATTTTTCTAAAGCAGCTTTCTAGTATGCCTTAAAAGCCTCTAATGCATGGTCTAATAATTGGGACTTTACAATACGGTCTCATTTGTTAACATTTGTTAATGCATTAAAACAATAACAAATAATGAGAAATATATTCTTACAGCATTTATTACCTTTTTTAATGTTAGTTAAAAAATGCTCATGTTCATTTTAGTTCACAGTGCATTAACTAGTAACAGATACAAATTTTGATTTTTAAAAATGTACAAGTAAATGCTGAAATTATAATAACTAAGATTAATAAATGCTGTAAAAATATTGTTCATTGTTAGTTCATGTTAACTAGATAACTAACAAATTAAATCTTATTGTAAAGTATTGTCTATTGATCATATCATGTAAAACAGGCTCAAAGTATTTATGAAAAAAAATAATAATAATCAGGAGCGGTTGACATAAACATAAACCTGAGGGTAAAATAAAGAAAAGGAAAAAAACTGAATCCAGCCACACAATATTGAAAATAATAATAATAATAATAATAATAATAATAATAATAATTAAAAAAAATAAAATAAAAAAATAATGAGCAGGAGTGGTTGACAAACTTAACTTGGAAAAGCTTCCCAAAATAACATTAGAAGACCAGAAAAAAAATATTGGAGTAGTAGTATATGCTTTGGCACCCTGACCAACTTTCAGGTGTCAGTCCAGTAGCTTTTAGTGTGTCCTAAATAGAGCTCTGTCTCTGTCAGTCTGTACACCCAAGGGACCACGAGCATCAAAGAGAGGCATTTGACAGTGTGCGTGTGTGTGTGTGTGTGTGTGAGTTTGACTTCATTCTGTTTGCTGATGCCAACAGAAGTGGCATTGTCAGGCAATGTGACAGCTCTGTTCTTGAGTGTCTGTGTGTAAGTGTTTGTTTACATATGTCACACGGGCAGTATATGTCTTTGTATGAGAGAGTCAAAGAAAAAATGGAAAGTCGTAAGAGAAAGTAATCTTTTCAGTATTCTGATTCGTCCAATTCTCCTGTCATTGTCCCCATGCATTCTGACCTCTGTTTGATTAGAAATCCCTCGTTAAGACCCTGATGGATTGTTCCTCGTTTGGAAGCACTTTGCATATGCACCATTTGCCCTGTTTATGATGCATAAAGGCGGGGCCTTCCTCCACTCCCTCCCCAAAGTCAGCCATCAAGCCACGCCCTCGACCATAAAGCCAAGGTTAATCCCTATCCTCCATCTCCCGCCTCCATCCATCACCATGGAAATCTTACCGTGGCAATGGACTGCTCTATTACATTTGACATGGGGAGTGGGATGCAAGGGAAGCGTCGCTCCATTGTCTCCCAAAGCACCCATAAAGGGCATTTAAGGAGCCTGTGCGAGCACATCTCTCAGTATGAGTTAAGCAGCACAGACTACAAATGCATATGGAGCTGTACAGGTGCATGTTTATAGGTTGACACTGACAAATGGCAGATTAACATCAAGTCAAAAGTTTTGCCACTATAATTTCTGATCTTTTGACTTTTTTATCAGGTAAACATTATAGTGACAAGTTTTATCATCACAACAACAAACACAATGTAATTCATTTTTGGCATACCTATCTAGTACATCCTTAATTTAAAAAAATAACTGGCTTCATTATAATTATTTGCTATATACTTAATTTTCAATACAACACAAAACATTTCGGTTCAGAACACAAGGTCTATGAGCTTTTAAGTAGAGAAAATATTATCAAGAATTTTTACATGATATTTGCATATGTGAAAATAAGCACTGTTATAATTAATTTTTTATCTATTTTTAAGTAGCTATAAAATATTTCAGTTCAGTACATAGGACACATTCAGTAGTATAGAATATACAATCAAGATTTTTTACATGACATTTGCAAATATGAGACAAACAAAATCCAAACTGTAATCACAAAATGTATGTGGACAATAATAATCATGCAGTTTAGCTCCTTTGTATGTATACAGGAGAATAATTGAGAATAATTCAGTTAAAAAGATTTCACTTATTTGTACAAAAAAAAAAAAGGTTTACCATGGCAACACATTAAGCAGAAAAAATTAAGCAGAAAGAATGGTGTGGAAAGAAGAAGCTCCATTCCAACAGTACATTTCAGCCCATTCTCACCCCAAGGCATCACCTAACTGACGCCTTGGGAAGCATTTGACCATGCTTCAATATCTGACGCTTTTCCTTTAGCGTCAGTTTGATGACGCCGGATCGTGCCATATAACTGACGCTAAAGGGCGCCTAAAGCGTTGAATATTGAAGCATGGTCAAAAGGTGATGCCTTGGGGTGAGAATGTGTTGCACATTTTTTGGTATTAAGTTTTTTTTTTTTTTAAATCAATATAGACAGTTTTGTTCTACAGCAAGTGAGCATACTTGTTGTATAACAAAACCTACTTTTATTTCATGAGAAAGATACAGAAACTTTTTTCTCTTCTTCCATGTCACCTCGTCTCTTCATCTCTTTCTCTTTTTTCATTCTTTCCCTCTCTACTTCTGTATCGACTAGCCATCAAATCTCCCATCCTCGCAGCAGGCCATTTCTCCTTGTCTCAGCAGTCTACACCTCCCCCTCCATTACAGCTCATAATCTCATCTGAAAAGGCAAATGACCCTATGAAAGAGAGAGAGTGAGATGGTTGCGAACAGGAAGCATGTATGGAAAAAGAGCACATAGCGTGGACGTACAAAATGTGAGTAAAAGGAACTGCTTCTGAATATGCCTGACTGTGAAGAGGCGAGCAGATGAGAAAAGAGAGTGAAGAATTAGGATGGGGCAGGGAAATTGACCATGATATTATGTAGTAAATGCATTATTTTTGGAAACCACACATAACACTGTTTTATGCACTGAGGAATGAGCAAATATGTGACCTAAAATAACCTTATTTCATGACTATTTGACCTCTTATTGACTATGACTGCCACTTGGTCACTCTTATGCTAATCTGATGTTGCCTTCAAGATATCATTTATCTGATAATGACAGTCTGAATATAAGAAACTTATTCACACCCATTCTAAAGTTTGGGCACAAAAAAAAAAAAGATAATTAATAATAACAATAAACGCATGCATACTGTGTCCATGGTGATGTTTGTTTGAATTATGAAAAACCAACAGTCACCTCTGTATTGTTTAAAAACACTCTTTCTTTAACCCTTGTGCTGCATTAGATTTTTAACACCGTTGAGTGCATTAAGGACCAAAAATGGCCACATATTGAACATTGCCTAAAATATTATATATTATTATTATTTTCCACTTTTACCAAGTTAAATCTTTTAACCAGCATCAGTCCTCATCATAACTACCAAAAATGTATTCAATTTCAGGATTTTAACCCTTTAATTACCAGTTTTGTTTGCGAAACCATCGATTTGTATGAGGAAAAAACACAAAAATTCAATTATTTTCAATAAACTAAATGCAAAGAGAAAACTTTAGATTTGGATTATCACAGTCCCACTTTGCAAAAAATCCCACTTAGCGTGTTAGAGACCAAAAATGGCCACCTATTAAACATTGCCTATTGTCTAAAATAAGGTGCATTTCCACCCATAGGGAATAACCCGGTGAATATGTAGTGACGTCATCTGGTGGAATACACTATATAATGCAAATATAATGCTTTTGCTTCAAAATGAAAGGATGTTTGTGCAAAAATCATGTTTCATGTATTACTGACAGCCTCAGATTTAAACAACGTTTTAATGGGTTTCAATGGGCCATTTTTGGTCTTTATGGTGCTGAGTGTTACTATTTGATCTACACAGTGTGTGTTATACATATTTTGCAAAATGGGATCACATTTTTTACATGTATCCAAACAGTCACAATTTTGCCAAATGTCATACCATTTGCATTAAAACAGCCAAAATGGTCAAAGAAATTAAACTGCAAAAGACCAAAAAATGTCCCTAATGCAGCATAAGGGTTAAGTGAACAAAGTTTGGCTTGAAGCCTATAAATTGGTTATATTCATGTGCAGTGTGCCCCATATAGAATAAACAACTAGTGCAAGTAATGCTAAACCAGCTAGTTTACAGTTATCATTTTTCAATATGTGTGCTATGAGATTAGCTTATTGTAGCAAGTCATTGCACCACACAAATTAATTAAAATTAATTAAAAAGAGTTTCACATTAGAATGTTGCTAAGCGACTAAGAACTCTTAAAACATGAAATACAAAGCACACACACAGGTAAAATAGTCAAATTCTAATTACACTAGACACATTTTATTGATCATTTATAGTATTGAATAAAATATTAAATACATATTAAATATTTATCTTTTCTTGTGAAAAATAAGTTACTGACATTTTAGCAAGCATTTTAAAAGTGTTAAAGTAGTCCTACTTTAAAAAATACATAAGTGTGAACTATAATGCTTTCCGACACTTAATTCCATGTTGTTTTTAAGTTAATAAATATGTATGATAGTTTTAATTTATATTAAACCCAAGTTAAGTTTAACTTTAAAAGTGCTTTTTAACATACTTAAGTGGGAATTAAGTACATTGTTATGTAAAAAAAAATTCACAATTCTATAAAGTATTAAAGTGTACTGCAGAATGTACTGACAAGCATTTGTTAAACTAAGTTATTTATCTTGAAACTTGTATGGCATGTATTTAAAACGTAGACTCACTGTATTCCGGACATCACGGAATTCCGGACACTTGGCCGTTTCCCACAAAGTCTATAAATAAACACTTCACGGTCATTGCCCGTATCATGTTTGCCTCATCCTCTTTCGTTTCCGACCAACCCAGCTTATAGTTGTAAAAAATATATGCGTTATATATGTAACCCCTTTGAATTGTACAGTTTATATATATTTTTTTCCCTTTATTTATTCATTTGTACCTGCTTTTGATTTGTAAACCACAAAGGAACTCCTGTATTTTAGATGCAGTACTATCCTTAACCTCTAGAGGGAGATTAACGCTGTGGTATGTTGAAAGTCAGCGTATGTTGAAAATCAGATGAAGAAGCCTGCTGACTATGTACACACGAGGTTTTGCGTGTAGCTGTAAACAAGACTATCTAATCAACGGTTATGCAGTTCAATGTTCTAATTCTTCTATAAAGAGTAAATTAGTCAAAGTTGTTAATTTATCCAGTTGCTGAGGAAAACAACCAGTCGAAGCTTTGGTCACTGGTTTTTCATTTACACGAACTCTGGTGAGTTTTGCTTACTTCTACTTTCAAATTGATATTCTTTTTTCCTTTATATGTGTCTTAAAACCAATCAGAGTTATATATTATGGTTTAGAATGTATTTTTTGTATGTAAAATTAATACGGAGTCAAATCTGTCCATGCGTAATGCTGGTTTAACTGTTAGTTAAACTATTTCATTTTCTTCAAGTGTTATAAATGCAGCAAATGATAAGAGAAATGTTGTACAACTGACGAAATATTCAAATAAGAGAGATATATTGCATATTGGAATACTTTTATGTGTTTAAGTTGTTTATTTGCACTTATATTGTCACGTGTTGAATTAACACTGGTAATAACGGACATTTTGTGCAGCTATTAGAACATGTCCGTGTAAAAATTGTTTATATTGAGAAAAAAATGTTTAATGTGACTGCATTGTTTTATGCAGATTGGTTTTTTTGAATGCTGATTCGATTTGAGTGATCTTCTGTTTGAACGGCGAGCCAGACCCTGACCTACCACTCAAAGAATCGTCGTGGTCCATCACGGATGCACACCAGAGAGCTAAGCACATACATACTACCCGGGTAGCAACACAAAAGGCCTTTACACAAATACATTGAAGCTCTTTACACACACATGACCATTGGCGCTTAACACATGGATATTTGAGCACATCACACAAAGGATCCAGAAGAGACTGAGACTGTTTTATTTTGTTTCATTTTATTTCATTTTTGGGGGTATTTACATTCAATTTCTGGTTTGTGAGAATATTGTTTAAATACATTGAATGTGAATAATTGTAAATAAAATTGCCAGCTGTTAATTACTAAAAGTTGATTTGGTCCACCTTTTGCTTTAAATCCTCTCAGAGCCGAACCTAGGCTGAAATCTCGGTAGAGTGACAGATATAATACTACATTCGTTGTCCCTGTTACATATATAAGAAATGACTCCTTCTACCTGTCTGAAACACAGTGAGTAGAAATTCTCAGCCGTCTGGAACACAGTTAGTCAATGGCAGCAATTCCTACACAATGTCCCTTTAAGAACAGTGCGAAGAGAGCTTCATGGTGGAATGGGTTTTTATTGCCAAGCAGCTCCATCCAAGCCTTACATCAGCAAGTGCAATGCAAAGCATTGAATGCAGTGGTGTAAAGCATGCTACCAATGGACTCTAGAGCAGTAGAGACGTGTTCTCTGGAGTGATGAATCACACTCATCTGTCTGGAAAAACGATGGATGAGTCTGTTTTTGGCGGTTGCCAGGAGAATGGTACTTTCCTGACTGCATTGTGCCAAGTGTAAAGTTTGGTGGATGGTGGTTAGATGGTTTTTCAGGGGTTGGGCTTGGCCCCTTAGTTTCATTGAAAGGAACTCTTAATGGTTTAGCATACAGTACCAAGACATGTTGGACCATTTAATGCTCCCAACTTTGTGGGAACGTTTTGGGGATGGCCCCTTCCTGTTCCAACATGACTGTGCACCAGTGCACAAAGCAAGGTCCATAAAGACATGAATGAGCAAGTTTGGTGTGGAGGAAATTGACTGGCCTGCACAGAGTCCTGACCTCAACCCGATAGAACACCTTTGGGGTGAATTAGAATGGAGACTGCAGGTCGTTGTATCAAACATCATTACCTCACAAATTTGCTTCTAGAAGAATGGTCAAAAATTCCCATAAACACACTCCTAAACCTTGTGGAAAGCCTTCCCAGAAGACTTTGAAGCTGTTACAGCTGCAAAGAGTGGGCCAAGTCCAAAGGAAACACTGCATGGGATGTCATTAAAGTACATGTTAAGCCAAACGTTCCAAAACTTTTGGCAATATAGTGTAATTATAATTACACATTTGTAAAGATGAAGTTTCAACTATACATTGTCTGCCCTCCAGCGACTCCAGTCATGCTGGTGACAGTTTCAATAGAACCGCAGGTATCTCCCAATCTCCTGGATCTTGCGTTCAATCTGGCTGTTGCAACCAGAATGCATGTGTGGGACTCAGAAGGTGGTGAGTCAGTTACAAAATCAATGCCAATGTGGAACATTCGGAATGGGTAAGGTCACCAGCTTGTCTGCAGGTAGATGACAGGGAGTTTGTGAGATGGCATAGACTGAACAGGTCTTGACATATCGGGAGACATCCTTTGTCATATCAGCCACCAATACTTGTAACAGAGGAGTGAGAGAATGTCCAGAGCCTGAGAGGTATGGACTGAGCCCATGAGGGACAGGCGTAAGGCAGATGGTATGTAGACCCATCCCTCAGGACCTCCTGGAAGAGTGGGTTCAGTGCGTGAGGCCTCAGCAATTTGTTCATCCAATGACCACTGGATGGGACTCACAATGGCTGGAAGGAGTATAGGTTCACTCTGGGAAAGAAGGGAGAGAGCATCTGCTTTGAGGAACTTGTTTCCTGAGCAATAAGTGGCGAAGAAATTAAACTGAGTTAAGAACAGCGTCCAGCGTTGACACAGGTTTAACCGCTTGGCTTAACGGATGTATTCTAAATTGTGATGATCGGTAATCACTTCAAACTGATAATTGGCTCCCTCCAGCCAGTGTCTCCATTCATCTAAGGCTAATTTGATTGGCAATAGCACATGGTATCGCCGATGTCGTTACCGATGTCGTAGTTTTGCTCTGCCATGGACAGTTTTTCCGCACATGGAAAAAGGATTAGTGGATCATCCTGGAATATGGAGGTTGAGTTGGAGAGGCCATAAGGCACAAGAAGATATTCATAGTGGCCTGCAGGTGTTATCATGGTGTATGCAGGTCCAGCTTGGTCAAAATGCAAGCTCCCCTCAATTTCTAAAAGGAGGCTGGGACTAGATGAAGTGGATATCAGAATTCGATAGTTTGAGCATTCAGAGTGCGGTAATCAATACATGGCCTTAAGCCTCCGGTCTTCAGCCTCCATTCAGGGCGGCAGTGGCTCAGTGTTTCATGTGGGTTCTCTACAAACCGAAAGGTTGGTGGTTCAATCCTCGGTTCCACCTGACCAAGTGTCGAGGTGTCCATGAGCAAGACACCTAAACCCAGCTGCTCCCGACGAGCTGGATGGCGCCTTGTATGGCTGACACCGCCGTCGGTGTGTGAATGGGTGAATGTGAGGCAATATGTAAAGCGCTTTGGTGGCCATTAGGTCTATGAAAGCGTTATATAAATACAGTCCATCTACCATTTTTTGCCAACGAAGAGGAAGCCTGATGCGGCAGAGGAAGTTGATGGTCAGATGAACTTCTGCTTAAGGGCCTCCTCGATGTATTTCTCCATGGCCTTCTGTCCCAGAATGGATAAGGGATACATTTTACCTTTGGGTAAGGTTGCCCCAGGCAGCAGGTCAATTGAGCAGTCCCATGGCAAATGAGGTGGTAGTTCCATAGCCAACTGCTTACTGAATAGATCTTGGAAAGCCAGATAGTCGTGGGAAATTTCAGGTTTGATGTTGGACCCAGGGCTTTCAGTGGTGGTGGAGTTGAGTACGATGTTCTAGGCAGATGAGGGTTTGGATCGTTGTGAAGGACTCGAAGAAGGTTTCTTGATGGAAGACAGACAATTGTCAGCACAATACTCGCTACACCTGGTGATTTCCCTTGTATTCCAGTTCACCCACAGGGAATGTTGTGTCATCCTCGTCCCAAGTTGATATCCACAGTGAAACCTTCCAGTATTAGAAATGAGATCTGTTCCTGATGCAAACACCCAAAGTGGACCATCACGGTAAGAGTGCAGTACTTGATGTAGCAATGGCCCAGTGGGATGGAATTCAGATTAATCTTGTGTGAGCAGAGTTTTCTTTTCAGTTGGAGATTGTGAAGCAGGTCGAATTAAATTAAATATCCAGCAGATTCAGTATCTATGAGGGCTTGCGCTGTTTGGATGTAGTCACTATTACAGTCGTATGAGTTAAGGATGAAATTAAGGGTGTCCTTCTGCCCACAATAGAGGCACAGCCAATTTCAATTAAATTAAATTGTTTCAATTCACACCTCTTAGATAAGCTGTGAGTAAAGCTGTGGTTCACAGAGGTTGGCTCACAGAGGTTTTACCTTGACGTACACAAAAAAAAGTTCATTATGCACTGATTATAAGAAAGCTGTGGAACTGAATATCTCTTTAAAATGATTGGTGATGGCTCCATTTGATTGATTGCGCACACTACAATGCACGTCCAGAAAACTGATGTAAGCAGCTGTCAAAAAACTCAGTCGGCATGATATCAGAGCCAGGCGGACCGCACTTGGACACATTTCTAACCGGCATGCATCTCACGCTGATCACCGGTGATCGGTTCTGCACAGATTTTGCTCATCCCAAACAAGCCTATTGTGACAGGTGTGTTGAATTAGAACTGAGGGAGGCTAATCGAGTGGGTGGAGCTGAAGGGTCCGATGATGGTGCTGACTCTTTGATATTTTGTGCTAGTCAACACATCAAAATTACGCGAGTCGAGTTCCAGCGGGAGAGTAAACTCTGACCTGGCGCACAACATATTGACAAAGGCAGAAGCGAAGAGGATAGAGCGAAACAACATTACGTGAGTCGAGTTCCAGCGGAAGAGTAAACTCTGACCCAGCGCATGACGTATTGACAAAGGCAGAAGCGAAGAGGATAGAGTGAAACAACTCTAGTCATGAATTAGTCTAAAAGTCTAAAAGAAGAATTTTTATGGAGAAATGTCAGAGGAGCTTGAGTTTGTTGCCCAGCTCTATTTTTTTTAACAGCAAGAGGCGTCTACTCTCACCTAAGCTTCCGCTACTCCTACATCTTATGTCATACAACGAGTCATAGGTCACTCTTCCGCAGGAACAAGACTCGCGTATGGCCATTACCGGACGCCAGTGATTATAGTTTATGAAGTTTTAAATATAAATAGTTTTCTTACAAAAACGTATTGCTTCGTTTCAGAAGGCCTTTATTAACCCCCTGGAGCCGTATGGATTACTTTTATGATGGATGGATACGCTTTTTGGAGCTTCAAAAAGGCTTTATTTACTCCCATTATAAAGCCTGGAAGAGCCAGGCTATTTTTTAAAATAATTCAGATTGTGTTTGGCTGAAAGAAGAAAGTAATATACCCCTAGGATGGCTTGAGGGTGAGCAAATGATGGGATAATTTTCATTTTTGTGTGAACCCTTTAATTTCATTAATATATCTGCGAATATATTTTTTTTAAACATTGTTGTTGCTGCAAAGGATGCATGCAGTGTAATCTTAAATTTTGGCTAAAATGAGAAAGCATAATTATAATGGCTACTTTTGGAACAGACTTTAAATCGATAATGCATACAAGATGCCTGCATAGGCAGCTCACTATAGAGAGCAATTGAACATGTGTGCAGTTGAGAGAGAAAAGGAGAGGGGGATAGGAACATTACACAGATATTACCTACTCCTTAGCCTCTTGTCCCTTCGTCCCCTGACAGTCAGATCAGCCTGATGTTTGACAGCCCACCAGAGATCACACTGCTCCAATAACAGCGTAATTAATCCTGATGCTCCAACACACACATCCCTGCATACTATGTGACAGTCCACTTGAGATTACACAGCTTGAATAACAGAGTAATTAATTTTGACCCAAAACACACACACCCACACCCACACTCAGACAAGCATGCATGCATACATCCATGCAAAAGACTGGCTCACTGTTTGGCAGCCCACTTGAGATCCCACGGCTTCAATATCATAGTAATTAATCCATCGACCGGAGACACAGTGGGGTGATCAACTTGAATCAAAGATTGTCTTAACCTTTGACTCCCGCACTTCAGTCGCCATCGACAGGGAGGTGGGTGTGCCTGTGGTCCGACCTTCCTCCTTCATCGCCCGCTCTCTTCATCTCTCTCCTACTCTTGCTGCCTGTGACACTCTGATCAATTCCCCATCAAATCTTAATGCAGCGGTTTAACTCAAGTGTGGCATCTTAATTAGGGCGATAACTGCGCACTGTCAGGGTCATTGACTGCGCCTGCCGCCGACCAATGACTCTCATCGACAGGCTGCTAGCCCACAGAACGAGAGCAAGAGAGAGACAGGGCCAGGAATGATGAGACAAGGAGACACAAGAGACAAAGAAGTAGAAAGCAGAGAAAGAGGGACGTAGGATCCTCGAGACAGGCTTACGAAAAGCAGAACATTTTAGATATGTACATGCTGGCAGTACGGTTTTACGTGATATGATAAGCGATCGTTTTATTTAATCACCACAATTTACTGCAATGCTATTTTCCCTTAGTTGGTCAGAACAAAAGTGGATGTTACTTACTTGTTCAGATGACATTTTTCGGGAAAAAATTCTTCTGTTGGTCATTTATCCAAAAAGTATAATCTGTGATTGCATATGAAGAGTTCAGATGCAAAAGCCTCTAAATGCCATTTGAAATTTTCTTCTAAAATGACCATTTTTATCAAGCTTGTATATTTAAGTTCAGAAATTTCACTTAAATGACAATTAATACAGTAGGTTATCTTCATTGCCATTTAAGTGAAATTACTGAACTTAAATATACAAGCTTGATAAAAATTATCATTTTAGAAGAAAATTTCAAATGGCACTTAGAGGCTTTTGCATCTGAACTCTTCATATGTACTCACGTAAAGTTAACTCCGCAAATAACTGCAATTGCAGATTTCAAACAGAGATGGCGACAAAGAGGAAAAACTACGGACTGCAGCTTTAAATATTCAAGCTTGATAAAAGCTAATTTTAGAAGAAAATTTCAGATAGCACTTAGAGGCTTTTGCATCTGAAGTCTCCATATGTTAAATTATTCCTGTGATGGCAAAGATGAATTTTCAGCATCATTACTCATGATCCTTCAGAATCATTCAAATATGTTTATTTGGTGCTAAAGAAACGTTTTAGTTACGTTTGTAACCCTCGTTTCCTGAGTGGGGAACAGAGAAGTACCGTCAGATGACAACAAATGGGGTTTTGCTTAGAAAGCCTATCAAGTTTGAGTATTACAAAAGGAGCCAATGGCAAAGACATGGCATGGGTCTGCGGAATTTGCATGGCGCAACTCCGCCCCACCTCTTGGGTATAAAAAGAGAACACCGTCAACATGCAGATATGTTTCTACGCCGAGGAGCCAAGACTGAACTCGGCTGTTCCAGCGGTACAGCGGAAGTGGCAGGAAGACAGAACCTCTCTGTTCCCTACCCAGGGAACAAGAGCTATATACGTAACCGAGATGTTCCCTTTCTTTGTCACTCCGAGTTCCGTTGGAGTTCAGAGGAGATATACAATTACTGCCATCCCAGAGGGGGGGAATACACATATGATGAACACTGAGGAGACCAGCTGCAGGTGGAATATTTCAACCCCAGGGGTGGCAAGGTGGTTTGCCAAGGTAAAGACACATGCTCAGAGAGGCTTACAGTGGAAATACACATGTTGGGGTCACTCAGAATAGGGACCATTAACACGGGAGGCACCTAGCCAACGTGCAGGCAATAGACACTGACGTCGACGTCAGCAGTGCTGGAGGAACTCAGGGCTTGTGAGACTCACCTGAGGAGAATATCGCACATATCCAGTCCGTTGAGTGGAATGGCGAGCAAGCGAAAACACCTGAGTGGGTCCTTGTAACGGCTGGTTGAAGGATGTCACACTCCAGGAAGAGTGGGCAGTCACACCAAGGGGGCATGGTTGACCTTGCTGCTGGTAAGCCAAAGCAATGGCGTCCAACATCCAGTGAGACAGCCTTTGCTTGGAGAGAGCCTTTCCCTTCAGCTTCCCACCATAACCGACAAAGAGCTGGTCTGAGGTCCTTAAACACTGTGTTCTGTATACATAGGCGCAGATAGCACGTACTGGACAGAGCAGTGCCAAGGCTGGGTCTGTCTCCTCCAGGGGCAGCGCTTGCAGGTTCAACACCTGGTCCCGGAAGGGAGTGGTAGGAACCTTAGGCACATATCCAGGCCGGGGCCTCAGGATCACGTGAAAATAAGCCGGCCCGAATTCCAGCCATGCTTTACCAATGGAGAATGCATTCAGGTCCCCTACCCTCTTGATGGAGGCCAGTGCAACCAGGAGCGCTGTCACAGACAGGAACTTAAGCTCCACTGATTGCAAAAGCCCAGATGGGAGCACTCTGCAGGGCAGTTAGAACCACTAAGAACCCAAGAGAAGACGAGAGGGTGAAGAGGATTAAGTCTCTTTTCAGGAACCTGACGATCAGGTCGTGCTTCCCTATGGACTTACCTTACTGTATCATAGTGTGCGGCAATAGCGGCAACGTATACTTTGAAGGTGGAGGGAGACAGCCTTTGCTCCAACCCAACTTGAAGGAAGAAAAGAACGACACCAACCGAACATCTCCGGGGTCTCCTCGGCGAGAAGAGCATCAGTGACAAAGAGGTTCCACTTCAACGCGTAGGCATGTCTGGTGGACGATGCTCTGGCAGAAGTGATGGTAGCAACCACCATTAGTGGTAGAATACTCAAACCTGCCTCGTTCCATCCAGGAGACAATGTGGAGGTTCCAAAGACCCGGACGAGGGTGCCATAGGGTGCCCCGTCCCTGAGAAAGGAGGTCCTTCCTCAGAGGAATTGGCCAGGGAGGTGCTGTCGCGAGGAGTTTGGACAGATCAAACTGATCTATCTGTGCGTCCCAAAACTGAATGAATTGCCCCTTGTGGGATTAATAAAGTTGACTGAACTGAACTGAACTGAACAAAACTGGTCCCAAATTAGCTGATCCAACTGGGGATGGAGTCGGCATTCTCCAGGGAGGGGCTGAAGCTGTGAGAGCTAGTAGGCTGCACAGTTTAGGGCTCCGGGAATATAATGGCTCAAAGCAACCTCAGATGCTTCTGACTCCATATGAGGAGGTGGCAGGCGAGCTACGACATATGGCGAGAGCGTAGAACCACCTTGGTGGTTGATGTACGCTACAGTGGCGGTATAGTCTGATTGGACTAGTACGTGTTGACCCTTGAGCAACGCCCGGAAGCGGTGCAGAGCAAGATGTACTGACTTAATAACTTCAGTGGAACCGCACTCTTGGAGACTGTGCTAACTGAATCACATAGCCGAGCATGATGGTTCGCGCAGCCCAGCGAGACAGGTTGGGAAGCTCTGCCAGGGGTCTGCTCTGCCAGGTGTCTGGCGACAGAGGGGGATGAGAGTGGTATGACCCGGGGGCGCCACACACTGTCATCCGCGCCCTCTGGGGGCTCAGAGATGGGATGCAGCTCCTTGGAGAAGAGATTCTCCCCCGGCCCACCACCGGAGGAAGGAGAATTAATTTCTTTAATAAAACATTAAGAAAGATCTTACAGACCCCAACCTTTTGAAGGCTGCTGTAACCCGGTCCAAGACAGATGAACCACTCTAATGGGTTTTTTTTGTGTGTATGTGTGTGTGTGTGTGCTTTTGTTTTTGAATGACAAATCTTTAAAAATAAATAATAAATAAAATAAAATGCAAGGTACTTCCATAACGTGACATAGCTGTTCTGGACCATAGTTTGATTATATGTGACAGTAATAATCATGAAACATCATGTCGTTTATGGTGCATATTAACTTTAACGGCCCATGAGCTCATCTTGTGGCATGTGACATCAAATCCAATCATTTTTTCCCTATCAAAACGAATAGACAACTGAATCGATATAATGAGTTACTGTACATCCATTGAAATAATACATGTGATAAAGTGCATAAGTAAGCAAATATTACAAGAATAAAGAAAAATGTCTGAAGAAAACGGGAGATGCAGGGATCAAAAAAGAGACACGTGTGATAAATAGGACAAAGTGAAGCGTTTTATTTTGAGTCTATCTCGCTGTCCTCCCCAATGGATCAAGAGAGGAATTCTCTTTTTCACATTAAGCAGCAATTTGCTCACTGCTGGTTTGTGTTAGTGAACTGGCAGAGAGAGAAAGTGAAGGATGGACTGAGAGGGAGAGTTCTCTTCTTTTTATGTGACAAATAAAGAAATCAATAAATCATTGCTGGCTTTGACAGGTGGTGGCAAGGCGGGCCATTTATCATTGAGTATTTATGAAGTTGTCGCCAGTACCCCCGCCCCCCTCCTCCATCTGAAATATTTAAACATGTGCGTGTGTGGAGAGCACCGGTCTACTGAGCTGCAGCGAGAAGAGCGATAGAGAGAGAGAATGAAAGAGAGAGATGGTAGATATTCAAGCGTGTTGAACAGCCTGCGGCTTTTTCCTCCAGGGCTCCCTAACACACATTACACACTTCACACACATGGGCCGCTGCCGTCTGAATGCCCCCTTGAGTAGTGCTCAGGTCTTTAAAGGGTGTGGAACGTATTGCTGTGATCCCTCACTCTGTATTTGACCCCAGGGAGGAGGAGAAAAACCACATAGTCAAGAGTGTCAAGTTGAATTCCTGGAGGGATGTGTGTGGTCATCCCTCACTGAAGCCTCTCACTATAAGGCAGAAGATTTTTTTTAAATTACTTTCTGAAAGAATTGAATCAATTACAGTTTTATTATTATTATTTTACAATTACTAGGACCAATTTAATCCTTAGGTCATTTTTTCAAAACTCTTCACACTGTGAGAATAGCATCAGTCAATGGGCTAAACTGGATTGTTTTATCATCAGTTTTAGGGGAAGTTACATTTAAAATTTTACAATATTGTGTTCCTCACTAAAAAGGCAAGTAATTGCATTACTTAGTTACTTTTATGGAAAGAAATGCATTATGTTACCTAGGTCAACATTCTTAAAAAGAAACACAAATGTGATAAAGTGGATTATCGGGTTAGAAGCAAAGACATTGGTAAAGGATAATTGTATCATTTAACATATTTAATCATTGCAGGTTTGTGTAATATTCTGAGTTTGTGTTTCACCCTTTATCCATATGAAGGAATACTGAACCTTTTTTGTCCACTGAGACGAGAATAGCCATCATACATGTAGAGGTATCAGTCAGTAAATGGAAAAACAAACTAACCTGTGTTACTTATTTGAAAAAGTATAGCACAGACATTTTGTTGGAAGTATAAAAGTAATGTATTAATTTACTTAAAAAGCAACGCATTCTCACCCCAAGGCGTCACCTTTGACCATGCTTCAATATTTGACGTTTTAGGCGCCCTTTAGCGTCACTTACATGACGCGATCCTACGGCGTCATCTAACTGACGCTAAAGGAAAGCGTCTGTTAGAGGACGCGGTTAGGTTTAGGTGTGGGGTGGGGGTAGGGTACACGCGATCCTAGGGCGTCATCTAACTGACGCTAAAGGGCGCCTAAAGCGTCAGATATTGAAGCATGTCCAAATGCTTCCCAAGGCGTCAGTTAAGTGACGCCTTGGGGGTGAGAATGGGCTGTAAAAAGTCATCTGATTACGTAACATGTGCATTCAGTGACTTCTCCTTTCAAATGAAATAAATTCTTTTCTCTCAAATTCAAGCATCGCCAAAATGATATGTACTGTACCAACAGGTCAGTTTGCATGTTTGCATACTCTTTGCAAAACTGTTAAATATAGTTCAAATCTAAACATAACACAAAACTGAATATGACAACAATTTATAATATTCTGAAACAAACAAAAAAAAATCAAATAGCATCAAAAGAATTAGATGATTTAGAAGAATAAGATACAAACATAGTTCTAAAAATCATTCTAAATATAAAATCACCACAACTATAATGACAACGGCACAGAGAAACAATATCACTGGAATCAATTTCAGATTTTTTTCCAGCTGATGAATGATATTCTGAAATATTAAACAGTTGTGATGAACACATATGAAAATGGAGGTCTACATTTTCTAGATTTTAAAACATTAAATTACACTTTTAAAATTAATTCTATGAAACACTTCTTTAAATGCCACTCCTCAATTTCAAACTTTATCCGAATCATATATTCTCCCAGCTGGGTGGCCTACAGTTTCTTTTGTTATGCAATTATAACATTGAGAAATTATCTGGAAAACTCTCTTCATTGCATAAACAAATGCTTCTGGCTTGGTCTGTTATTTATAAACACAACTTTTCCCCACATATTTCATATGGAGCAATCATAATATTCTCTATAAAAACAAGTACTTTTTTTTTCAAAACTGGCATTATAACAATATTACATATGATCTTTTTAATGAAGGTGGGTGTCTATATACATATGGTCACGCCTAGAGAGTTTGCCATCGTTTTTGATGCTATTCCCACAGGTGTTATTGCATTGTTTAGAGGTTTTGAAAGCACTTTGTTTGACACACAACCTATTCTTGATCCCACTCAAACAATGGTGGGCAAGTTATGTCTAGTTCCATATTCTAGCAATAGGTCCATCCCGTGCTCTCTTTCATAAAGATATTGTAACCAAATCTTATGTAATTATCAATTGGAGCAATTTTGTGAATATTGTGGACTGGAGAAAAGTTAGTTTATTGCCAAATAAATACCTTATTGTAAATAAAGTCAGAGAAGTTTCATTTAATTCATTGATTCTATCCAGTGAAAAGTTACCTAGAGAAATTTAAAACTGACATTGACCTACAATGTGATTTTTGTAATGAACAAGATTAAACTACTGTAGACTTGTTTTGGGACTGCAACTATACCAAACTGATTTGGAAGAGCTTTTGCAGGTATATTACTGATTTTGTATACCCTATTTTTTTCTTTATTCTGAAAATATGTTTTATATAGTTTTATTAAGAGAAAAACTTTGGGAAAGAATCTTACATTATAAATCTATTTCTTGTAGCAAAATTTCATATTCATAAGTGCAAATTTTCAAATCATAAGCCATTATTCAAAGTCTTTCTCAATGAATTTCACCAATACCTTCAAACACTTTCTATTTCAGAGAAGACCAAAGCAAGGAAAACATTGTCTTGTTCTCTTCAAAATCCCCATTTAAAGTTGTTGAATTGTACTGTCATAACATTCTCTAATTGCTTCCGTTTTTTTTTTCTTTTAAAAAAGACATTCTGAAATATTATTACAATTTAAAATAAACATTTTCTGTATTAAAATGTAATTTAGTCCTGAATTAAATGTGAGTTTTCAGCTATTGTTCCAGTCTTCATGATTCTTCAGAAATCATTAACCAGATTTAGTACTCATTCGAAATTTATTATTTATATCAAGGCTGTTTAAGTTTAATTTATGTATGTATTTATTTATTTATTTATTTATTTATTTTTTTTTGTGGAAACCAAGATATTTTTTTTTCAGGATTATTTGGTGAATAAAAATTTCACTAGAGCAGCATTTATTATTATTATTATTATTATTATTATTTTATTTATTTTTTTATTTTTAAAAAAAAAACTACATTATGAACTTTCTTTCAAAAAAATTATACTGACTCTTAAACGGCCATGTGCACAAACTTCACTTAAGCATTGTCTCCACTGTGGCACCATTACTGCACTGCTGCAAATATCGACCCACTAAGGAAATATGAAAACAATGCACAACATAATATTCCTTTGGGAATAAAACAGGGGTTAAATAGCCCACTATTAAGGATGAGACTATATTTCAGGGTTTCTGAAATATGGTTTAAATCAATGAGTACTCAAAAGGCAAACACTGAGAAGTGAATGCATGCTAACATTTAGTCTAGAACTAAATGAACATGATGTTTACACAGCACACAAGCCTCTGCACTATATTTCTCTCAACATGGCGACAGTAGAGATGTCAGTCAATAAATGGGAAAACAAAGTAACTTTCATTACTTATTTAAAAAAGTAACTCAGATATTTTATTGTGAACTTAAGAGTAATATGTTACTTTACAAGAAAAAAAAAATATTAATGAGTACTCAAAATGCAAACGTTAAAAAATGAGTTCCAATTATGAATTATAATTCTTGTTGTGATATGTGGTGGTGTAGTATTACATGTGCAGTTAAACACTTCGTAATGATCTGAATTTCAGACAATGGTGGATTGGTGATTGTTGATTGATGATTGTGGATTCAGGAAATCATTTATTAATTGGTGGTTACTGGTTAGATAGAGGCTTAACATGGGAAAATCCCCATCCATTCAGATTATTTGTAGATAATCCTTATTATCCTATATTTAAATGATGACTTAAAGGTATTTAAAGAGATTAGTGTGTCTGGGTTTATTTTAATTTGCAGTTATGACCATAAATAGAAGATGTCTGTGACATAAAGTTAAATGAAATGTATGTGATCTTCTTCGGAAACAATATACTGCTTGCTTCACTGTCTGTCACCGTAACATTATCTTGCAACATTAATAAGTATATACATTACATTCAGCCTTAATATTTGTTAATATTCAGTTGCCTATATGTCAAACTTTTAGCATGCAACTGCAATGTTCCAGAATGTCATATAAAGACTGGAGGGCATTTAAAAGCCTCAGATGTTGTTTAGAATTGAAATGAAAAATAACAAAACAGCAATAAAAGAACTTTCTATAATCTTTGAGCATATGGGAAATGTTAGCTTAAGGCCTCCAAAAAAGACCTTTAAAAGAGCAGAAGCAAAGTGATCATGGGTGGTGCTGCAGGGCCCCTGAAACCAGCAAGGTGGAGGTGTAGTGATAAAAGATTTCACAAGAACAAAAAAGAACAGACGATGGAGCGAAAAACAAAGACTTAAGACATGCAGGAAAAAAACAAACTAAGTAAGAGGATGAAATAGGAAGAGTGAGAGCTGGAGGCAATGCTGAGATTTAAACCCATTCTGTCTGAGGCTCCATCGGATAATGAGCTGACTAAGCAGATAGAAAGAAAAAGAGAAAGAGAGAGCACTCGCTGTTGCCAACGTGATCTCATGAGAATACGTATGTGTTTGTACGTAAAGTGTCGTTCTACCATATGTATACATAATTACGTTTTATATGTGCAGAAATGTATAATACTGACGTATTACTAAACGTATAATACTAAACGTATAGTACTAAAACGTAAAATATTTACGTATTGACAGCACAAAAACGTAATTCATTTACGTATGAACAAATCCACCGACGTACACATTTGTACGCATCACAGTTTATGCATATTAATATCGTAGCATTATGTTTTGACTCTATTGCATTCCAATAATACTCAAGACTAAGATGGCTCCTGTCTGTATACACAAAGTGAACTGTCTTCATAAAGTATCTTCTTATTAAACGGTCTGTACTTACAAAGTTCTCAATGCTTCGTTTTGCATGTATGGACCCTCATTATGTTACTGTGTTAGGGGCTATTTTGAGCCTTGTTAGTGGTATAAACTAGCGATTTCTTTTTACTTAGTCAATGCCCCCATTACTAGCATTATACGCTAAACAGTTTTTAGAGATAAAACTCTTTCCATTCGATTATCATGAAAACAAATCTCAGAGAACGATTGACTAGGTACCGATGTTTTATTAGACCAAAGGTTCATTGTTCGCCGGAGTTCTCCTTTAATACAAATGTATAGGGAAAAGCCGTAACACCAAAGATGGCGGTTGTATGAAAATGCCTCGCCCCTCCCGCTGGACAGCCAATCATCTGCTTTTAACGGTACTAAAAAGTAAGTTTTCTATCTTTGTAAAAATGTAAAATACCTACGTATTAACGATGAGACCAGGCTGCTGTTGCAGATAGAAGAGTAAATGTATATTAGCTTGCATTAACGTTCCGTCTGTTAATTTATATTATTATTTTTACTTAAGTCTTAATATCTCCATGTTTTTTTTTTTTTTTTTATTCTTCGTAGAGATCTACTGAATAATTTCGTTCTCCTTTGTCTGGTGTTTTTCTGATTCCTCAAGTTGCTCATATCAATTTCCCAGTCCCGTGTTCCCTTCTCACAGCACTGCTGGCCCCATGACCCCTTTTATATCCGGGCCCTTATCTCGCCACTTCCATCCGGCCCCAGCTGCCAGACCCTTGACTCTTTAAGTCCCATGCACTCTCACTTTCTCTGTACGTACATAAATCATTTGGAAAACTGTAAAATATCATATCAATTCTATAGGAAGATATCAATCAGTTCTACTGTATTGAGACCAGCGTTAGAAATTATTAGTTAAAAAAATGGTGTTGCTTTTTATCAGTTATCATTTGTAATATTACATTATCTTGTATTTTTAAAGTATTTTGAAGTATTACAGTATATGACACAGTCCAGCAGTCAGGGATTGACTGTCAATTTTCATGACAAAAACGTATTTTTTGTGCTTATCAAGGACCAACAGAAAATAAATAGTTGGTGTGTTTAATAGCAATTAGGCTTGTGTCAGTTCGCAGTCAAATAGGCGACTTTCAATTCAAGTCATTTTTTTCAGCCACAAAGAAGCTGAGGGAAGCCTCACTGTTTAAGAGTAGGAGGCTTGCGCCAGGACCTGTCCCATTTCATCTCAGGTTAGACCACAGCATTATCATGAACCACAGTGACGGCTGTCAGCACATGCCCGTATATCTTGTGCAAGAGCATTTGGGAGAGGAGGAGAAGAAAGTCAATGCCTGAGACATACAGTATGCATAAAGATATTTGCATGGACATCCTTGAGTATTTAAAATTCATGTGTAGTGCCTTTAGTTTGTTTGTCTATTATTTATCAGGTTAGTTGATAAATGCCATTATTGCCTAAAAAAATCACCATGTTGATGATAATTTCTAAAAGGTAGCCTATGTTTGCTATAGGCTACTGTAAAACAAAATATACAGTGTTTGAAGTGTTTGGGAGATGTATTCATATTTTATCTTGCTATTATTTTCCATCAATCTTTTGTTCACTTTGTTCTCTTTTCATGATGATAGTGATTTTAACAATGGTCAACTGTAACATTACTTTTGCAACTTTTTAACATTAAGCTTAGCCTACACCTCATAACCTTTTCATTTGTCGACCATGATGGGTTCCATGTCCTTACCTTATAAGAATGTTTTGTAAAGCCTGCAACGAAGATAACAAAGATAATTAAGAATAAATATTTCAAATATCAGTTGTAAAAAATAAAAGGTGTTAAGAATTCATTTTTTATTTTTTTATTTTTTTCTGTGCATTTGTCTAATTCTTGGCCATTGCTGATTCTTGACGCACGTGTTTTTCTTGGTACCCTGTTTAACTATTGGTTTTGTTTGGGAACAGCTCCCTCATGTGGTCAAGAGCTGGATTATGGAAGCGGGTTTTATCAAGCATGTCTCGGTTTGGTTGGTTTTTGTTGTTGTTGTTGTTGTGTTTTTAAAAATGCTATGTCCAATTTCTAGGTCACTTTTTCAAGTGAGCAGTCTTTGAGGGCTAAACGGTGTATTATGTAGACTATCATTGCTTTCAATCCTTTGGTGCTAAATGCATTTAATGACCACTTTCAAATTATATTCATTCTTTTCTGAGACAGAATCACCAACGACATACTTAACTGTAGGCTAAGTTTGCACATATTTACATGCTTTTTTAGAAACTGTTAAAGAAAAACTAAATAAGACAGCAATTTACATTGAAAAATATTCAAATTATTCAGAAATTATATGAAGAGTTCAGATGCAAAAGCCTCTAAATGCCATTTGAAATTTTCTTCTAGAATGGTCATTTTTATCAAGCTTGTATATTTAAGTTCAGTAGTTTCACTTAAATGGCAATTAATAGGTAATCTTCATTGCCATTTAAGTGAAATTACTGAACTTAAATATACAAGCTTGATAAAAATGATCATTTTAGAAGAAAATTTCAAATGGCACTTAGAGGCTTTTGCATCTGAACTCTTCATATATATATATATAATTTCTGAATAATTTGAATATTTTTCAAATATTCAATCTCTCTAAATATTTAGATTTAGAGAGATTTGTCCAATCAAAACACATTTCCTACAATTTGAGCAGGAATTTACTGCATGCCTTCTGGCCCATGGTGGTAAAAAAAAAAAAAAAAACGAAACCGCATGCATTTTGCAGAAGAACATTGTTTTACTTGTGCTCCGATGAATATTACCCTTTCCAATAGATTATGCTTTACAGTGGAATCTGTTAGAGAGCTAGCCTACATATGGCAATTTATCTGCATAAAATACTTTTCTCACCTTTTGAGTATAAAAACGGCAACTCTGCATCTCTTTTACAACATATCAAATCCCTCAGTGTGCAACATATCTGAAAAACAAAGCCAGTGGTGATTCTTGTTTTAGTAGGCCTACAAACTCTGTTTTTGTCAACAGACTCTCCTCTATTCTGCATGGGTGGGGTGGGGTGTAAACAGGTGATTCCTTAGAGGTTCGCGATTTTATATGCTCCTCCATGTCAACCTTTCTCGTTCATTGTGACAACTATCTATGACACCCCCACACATTAAAAGTATAAGTATGGTAAAATAAGAATAATAAAATACATTCTAGGTCTAATGAAGTATGGGTCTAATTAATTTAAACTATTTTAGCCTATGTCCAATATGTCGAAAATACAAACGTTTCTTTGTCTCGGAACATTCAGTTATAAATAATTAAATGAATTATGGTCGCATATTTTCAATTCAAAAAGGCGAAATTTCATAAAAATGAAAAGTGATTTGCATCATATAGGTTATTGTTGGTTGATGAACTTTTTTTTCGTAAAACAGCTGTCTAATACTTACATTTTTTTTCCATGAACACCCAATAGAATCTGGTGACAGTCACAGAAAGAGAGTAAAGACTTCTTCCTTCTTTGATTTGATTGGCCATCTCAATCATTTCGAGATTGACGAGTAGGCTACATAAGGGAGAGAGTCTCTGTATTTAGCATAAACAGGAATTATAATTTTGTTCAAAATAGCATTAAATTTTTTTTTTCCACAGAGAATTTTACACCTAAACATCTGTTCATCCTGTTACCTTTGTTCTTCCTACTGTAGTCATTCTAACACCCCCCCCCCCACACACACACACACACACACACACACACCCACTACATATCTGTCTTTTCTGTTTGATTTTATACAGGGAATGACAGATAGCCATGATGACCTAGTATCTATATTCCCATCATGAATAAATGAGAGAGAGGCATACACACAGTTTAAAGGCATCCTCACTATCAAGGGGAGGGAGACACTTGGTGTCTTTACTCTTTGACAGTCACATTCATGCACATTTTATGGGATTGCTATGTAAAAACCTGGAAAATCCACTGTGCACTGATATAGTGAGCATAGCTTTTCTTTTTCCCCACAACAGTGTGAAGCGAGCATGTTTTGCCAACACTAACCACAAAGGTACATCTCAACTGTAGTCACTGTTGAATGTTGAATATTGTTGATTATTATGTGCTTTTTTTCATGCACATACATGGAGATGTTACCTAATACCATCCTGTATACATTTATTTTCTTATTTTAATTCTACATTTTTGGACAGATTTATTTAACTGTTCATATCCCCATGGTATCATATGCTTTATATGTCTATCTAAATGTGTGTTTTTACATGCTTGCAGGAGACAGTTTGTGTGTGGTGGGGGGATTTTTTGCTTGTTTGTATGTTTATTTGTTATTTATTTATTCTTGAGACTGGACAGCATGACCTCTAAATTATGAAGCAGGCCCCATTCTTTCTCTCAGTGAAAAATAACATCTGTCCTGCAAATGGAGAGCTTAGTGTGTCTGTATAATTTATGGTAAAAGCCTCCAGAGTATGACATAAAATATATATTGGGAAGTCCTCTGTAACAAATAAAAATAAAGCAAGAGATTGGGGCATAAAAGAAATGAAAGAGCTAGAGCATGTAGTGAACAGCAGGCAAACAGGATGACACCTTTTCACACCACGTGGAAAAGATTCACTAGAATTGGATCAGATTTCTGTGGACAACAAACAGATGACTTTTGCCTTCATTTAAGATAAATACCTGTATACACTTAATGAGTACTTTATTGTGACTCAACAATTATTAAGGTATACATGCAACCATGCATTGCCAATCACAACGTTGAATCAGAAAGGCAGCCATTAGCAAATCCCTCCTGCTCAGAAAGTATTAAAAGGTTCTCTCTGAAGGCTGTGACACATCAAGCCAATGTCAAAAAACGAACAAAAATCTGTTGAAGCCTCATGTTGGCTGCGTCTGGGCCAAATAATTGTGCTTGAACAGTCCAAAAGGACTACAGGCGACTGCCAACTAGCATGTGCGTTCTGAAATAATTGTATATCAGCACGTCTAATAGTTTATATGTATCATTCAAAGACTGCAGAAATACAAACAGTAAAGAAACCACTATTTGCTTACATTTTGAATATCAACCAAACTGATCGCTTTCTTCATTGCAGGTAGCTCATGTTTAAAATATTTGAGCATTGGAAAGCTCAGATTAGATGACGTAAAAAAATAGCCTTCTGTCTGTGCCGTCTTGACTTCTTTGCTCGCTTTTATCACTTTTGATTTTATTCTCATGCACTGACTCTTTCGCCAAACCAAACAGCCTACAGAGTGATCTCACTGATTGCCCTATGCCGATTCAACATGCTGAATCAGGCAAACTGCCACCGACGTGAGTCCGATTAGAGCTGATGAGTAGAAGACAGCAAAACTAGCCCGACAGATGCTCAATGACAGCTGACGCTCTGCAAGAAAGGAATTTCGGGGAGTTCAACAGCATCAACGACCAAGCTCTTGCCCATCATTTTCAAGACCTTCTGCTTCAACTTCAAAACCTTCTCTTCAGAAATAATCCATCTGCATGTTCCAGATTGTCTTGGTCTAAGTCAGTGTTGCGTTGCGCGTGGTTCATAATGCTATTTTAAGCGCAAGTGCTTGGCCATAATGTAGCGGGTGCACAACGCGCATACACTTTGATTCTCTCATCAACACAGATGCAGCAGTTTTTATTTTTGCAAATCATACATTATAACAAGGAAAAATATTACTTTAACACTTGAGGGAAATCATTGGGGTGTCCATGAAGATGTAAAAAAAATGTTGGCCTAAATCTAGCTTACACATTTGCCCAAAGTTTTCAGGCTAATTGTAGTACTGGTCGGGCGCAAGAGTCATTTATCCCACCGTAAAAAAGCAACAGCACCTAAGACCCACCCACAAAGTTACTTGATATTTGCGTATCAGATCGTTAAAATAGGGCCCCTTGTGTTTATTGTTGATGAAACTCTATGGCGAACAAATCAATGCCAATAATAACCGAGCGCACAACTGACGCTGACGTGCGCGGTAAATGATTTCCACGAGAGGACACAGATCTACACACAAGGAATCTGGAACTCGCGAGCTCATCCAAAAACCGTGCGCCCGCATGACATCTCCTTTGCATGCAATACAAGCCATTGCAAGCCTCACTGTCAAATACACATTTTGAATAAATAATTGTTCCTAGGTGAAGGAAGTAAACGTTTCTCAATGGAGAGAGGCCAGACTCCCTGTACAAATGAAATGTACAAGAGTCTAGTTGAACCAGGCTAGCTTTTGCTGGCTCGAACTGTTTTATTTTTGGAAGTCAAGGGGTGGGACTTACTGTTTTAATAACCTCAAATGTCATTGGTTACTTCCCCTTTTCCGGAAGTCAGTTGTGGTTGGACGCCTGTCCAATGACCAGTAAGTCACTTGACTTGAAACATGAGACATCACTTAATTTGTTTTATTTATTGTGGTCTATTAATGTGTAATATGATTTAATGCATTGTTAATGTAGAATAGATTCTTCCCAGATACTTTATTAACAGGAAGTCTTACTAGTGATTGCATTGTGTTGTTAAGAGATATTTACAGACTGTAATGAAGTGGTACCCCTTACGTTTTTTTTTTTTTTCGGGTGAAAAATTAAGTTTCTCCAATCTTCCCAAAACTCTGGATTCTGATAGAGGGCCATGAGACTTAGACCTGAGTGCCAAAATGGAGGCTCTAGCCCCTTCCAGAGCTGAGATATCGAAACTCAAAAATTCGGCCCGAAAAAAAAAACGACAGTGGTACCCCTTAAGTTTTTTTTTTTCGGGCGAAAAATTAAGTTTCTCCAATCTTCCCAAAACTCTGGATTCTGATAGAGGGCCATGAGACTTAGACCTGAGTGCAAAAATGGAGGCTCTAGCCCCTTCCAGAGCTGAGATATCGAAACTCAAAAATTCGGCCTGAAAAAAAAACGACAGTGGTACCCCTTACGTTTTTTTTTTTTTTTCGGGTGAAAAATTAAGTTTCTCCAAACTTCCCAAAACTCTGGATTCTGATAGAGGGCCATGAGACTTAGACCTGAGTGCAAAAATGGAGGCTCTAGCCCCTTCCAGAGCTGAGATATCGAAACTCAAAAATTCGGCCTGAAAAAAAAACGACAGTGGTACCCCTTACGTTTTTTTTTTTCGGGTGAAAAATTAAGTTTCTCCAATCTTCCCAAAACTCAGGATTCTGATAGAGGGCCATGAGACTTAGACCTGAGTGCAAAAATGGAGGCTCTAGCCCCTTCCAGAGCTGAGATATCGAAACTCAAAAATTCGGCCCGAAAAAAAAAAACGACAGTGGTACCCCTTACGCTTTTTTTTTTCGGGTGAAAAATTAAGTTTCTCCAATCTTCCCAAAACTCTGGATTCTGATAGAGGGCCATGAGACTTAGACCTGAGTGCAAAAATGGAGGCTCTAGCCCCTTCCAGAGCTGAGATATCGAAACTCAAAAATTCGGCCCGAAAAAAAAACCGACAGTGGTACCCCTTACGTTTTTTTTTTTCGGGTGAAAAATTAAGTTTCTCCAATCTTCCCAAAACTCTGGATTCTGATAGAGGGCCATGAGACTTAGACCTGAGTGCAAAAATGGAGGCTCTAGCCCCTTCCAGAGCTGAGATATCGAAACTCAAAAATTCGGCCTGAAAAAAAAACGACAGTGGTACCCCTTACGTTTTTTTTTTTTCGGGTGAAAAATTAAGTTTCTCCAATCTTCCCAAAACTCTGGATTCTGATAGAGGGCCATGAGACTTAGACCTGAGTGCAAAAATGGAGGCTCTAGCCCCTTCCAGAGCTGAGATATCGAAACTCAAAAATTCGGCCCGAAAAAAAAAACGACAGTGGTACCCCTTACGTTTTTTTTTTTTCGGGTGAAAAATTAAGTTTCTCCAATCTTCCCAAAGCTCTGGATTCTGATAGAGGGCCATAAGACTTAGACCTGAGTGCAAAAATGGAGGCTCTAGCCCCTTCCAGAGCTGAGATATCGAAACTCAAAAATTCGGCCCGAAAAAAAAAAACGACAGTGGTACCCCTTACGTTTTTTTTTTTTCGGGCGAAAAATTAAGTTTCTCCAATCTTCCCAAAACTCTGGATTCTGATAGAGGGCCATGAGACTTAGACCTGAGTGCAAAAATGGAGGCTCTAGCCCCTTCCAGAGCTGAGAAATCGAAACTCAAAAATTCGGCCCGAAAAAAAAACGACAGTGGTACCCCTTACGTTTTTTTTTTTGGGTGAAAAATTACGTTTCTCCAATCTTCCCAAAACTCTGGATTCTGATAGAGGGCCATGAGACTTAGACCTGAGTGCAAAAATGGAGGCTCTAGCCCCTTCCAGAGCTGAGATATCGAAACTCAAAAATTCGGCCGAAAAAAAAAACGACAGTGGTACCCCTTATGTTTTTTTTTTTCGGGCGAAAAATTAAGTTTCTCCAATCTTCCCAAAACTCTGGATTCTGATAGAGGGCCATGAGACTTAGACCTGAGTGCAAAAATGGAGGCTCTAGCCCCTTCCAGAGCTCAGATATCGAAACTCAAAAATTCAGCCCAAAAAAAACCGACAGTGGTACCCCTTACGTTTTTTTTTTTCGGGTGAAAAATTAAGTTTCTCCAATCTTCCCAAAACTCTGGATTCTGATAGAGGGCCATGAAACTTAGACCTGAGTGCAAAAATGGAGGCTCTAGCCCCTTCCAGAGCTGAGATATCGAAACTCAAAAATTCGGCCCGAAAAAAAACGACAGTGGTACCCCTTACGTTTTTTTTTTCAGGTGAAAAATTAAGTTTCTCCAATCTTCCCAAAACTCTGGATTCTGATAGAGGGCCATGAGACTTAGACCTGAGTGCAAAAATGGAGGCTCTAGCCCCTTCCAGAGCTGAGATATCGAAACTCAAAAATTCGGCCCGAAAAAAAAAACCCACAGTGGTACCCCTTACGTTTTTTTTTTTCGGGTGAAAAATTAAGTTTCTCCAATCTTCCCAAAACTCTGGATTCTGATAGAGGGCCATGAGACTTAGACCTGAGTGCAAAAATGGAGGCTCTAGCCCCTTCCAGAGCTGAGATATCGAAACTCAAAAATTCGGCCCGAAAAAAAAACGACAGTGGTACCCCTTAAGTTCTTTTTTTTTTCGGGCGAAAAATTAAGTTTCTCCAATCTTCCCAAAACTCTGGATTCTGATAGAGGGCCATGAGACTTAGACCTGAGTGCAAAAATGGAGGTTCTAGCCCCTTCCAGAGCTGAGATATCGAAACTCAAATATTCGGCCGAAAAAAAAAACGACAGTGGTACCCCTTATGTTTTTTTTTTCAAGCGAAAAATTAAGTTTCTCCAATCTTCCCAAAACTCTGGATTCTGATAGAGGGCAATGAGACTTAGACCTGAGTGCAAAAATGGAGGCTCTAGCCCCTTCCAGAGCTGAGATATCGAAACTCAAAAATTCGGCCCGAAAAAAAAAACGACAGTGGTACCCCTTAAGTTCTTTTTTTTTCGGGCGAAAAATTAAGTTTCTCCAATCTTCCCAAAACTCTGGATTCTGATAGAGGGCCATGAGACTTAGACCTGAGTGCAAAAATGGAGGCTCTAGCCCCTTCCAGAGCTGAGATATCGAAACTCAAAAATTCGGCCCGAAAAAAAAACGACAGTGGTACCCCTTACGGTTTTTTTTTTCGGGTGAAAAATTAAGTTTCTCCAATCTTCCCAAAACTCTGGATTCTGATAGAGGGCCATGAGACTTAGACCTGAGTGCAAAAATGGAGGCTCTAGCCCCTTCCAGAGCTGAGATATCGAAACTCAAAAATTCGGCCCGAAAAAAAAAAACGACAGTGGTACCCCTTACGTTTTTTTTTTTCGGGCGAAAAATTAAGTTTCTCCAATCTTCCCAAAACTCTGGATTCTGATAGAGGGCCATGAGACTTAGACCTGAGTGCAAAAATGGAGGCTCTAGCCCCTTCCAGAGCTGAGATATCGAAACTCAAAAATTCGGCCGAAAAAAAAAACGACAGTGGTACCCCTTACGTTTTTTTTTTTCGGGCGAAAAATTAAGTTTCTCCAATCTTCCCAAAACTCTGGATTCTGATAGAGGGCCATGAGACTTAGACCTGAGTGCAAAAATGGAGGCTCTAGCCCCTTCCAGAGCTGAGATATCGAAACTCAAAAATTCGGCCCGAAAAAAAAACGACAGTGGTACCCCTTACGTTTTTTTTTTCGGGTGAAAAATTAAGTTTCTCCAATCTTCCCAAAACTCTGGATTCTGATAGAGGGCCATGAAACTTAGACCTGAGTGCAAAAATGGAGGCTCTAGCCCCTTCCAGAGCTGAGATATCGAAACTCAAAAATTCGGCCCGAAAAAAAAAACGACAGTGGTACCCCTTACGTTTTTTTTTTCGGATGAAAAATTAAGTTTCTCCAATCTTCCCAAAACTCTGGATTCTGATAGAGGGCCATGAGACTTAGACCTGAGTGCAAAAATGGAGGCTCTAGCCCCTTCCAGAGCTGAGATATCGAAACTCAAAAATTCGGCCCGAAAAAAAACCCACAGTGGTACCCCTTACGTTTTTTTTTTTTTTTCGGGTGAAAAATTAAGTTTCTCCAATCTTCCCAAAACTCTGGATTCTGATAGAGGGCCATGAAACTTAGACCTGAGTGCAAAAATGGAGGCTCTAGCCCCTTCCAGAGCTGAGATATCGAAACTCAAAAATTCGGCCCGAAAAAAAAACGACAGTGGTACCCCTTACGTTTTTTTTTTCGGGTGAAAAATTAAGTTTCTCCAATCTTCCCAAAACTCTGGATTCTGATAGAGGGCCATGAGACTTAGACCTGAGTGCAAAAATGGAGGCTCTAGCCCCTTCCAGAGCTGAGATATCGAAACTCAAAAATTCGGCCCGAAAAAAAAAAACGACAGTGGTACCCCTTACGTTTTTTTTTTTCGGGCGAAAAATTAAGTGTCTCCAATCTTCCCAAAACTCTGGATTCTGATAGAGGGCCATGAGACTTAGACCTGAGTGCAAAAATGGAGGCTCTAGCCCCTTCCAGATCTGAGAAATCAAAACTCAAAAATTCGGCCCGAAAAAAAAACGACAGTGGTACCCCTTACGTTTTTGTTTTTTTTCGGGTGAAAAATTAAGTTTCTCCAATCTTCCCAAAACTCTGGATTCTGATAGAGGGCCATGAGACTTAGACCTGAGTGCAAAAATGGAGGCTCTAGCCCCTTCCAGACCTGAGATATCGAAACTCAAAAATTCGGCCGAAAAAAAAAACGACAGTGTTTTTTTTATGTTTTTTTTTTCGGGCGAAAAATTACGTTTCTCCAATCTTCCCAAAACTCTGGATTCTGATAGAGGGCCATGAGACTTAGACCTGAGTGCAAAAATGGAGGCTCTAGCCCCTTCCAGAGCTGAGATATCGAAACTCAAAAATTCGGCCCGAAAAAAAAAAACGACAGTGGTACCCCTTACGTTTTTTTTTTTTCGGGCGAAAAATTAAGTTTCTCCAATCTTCCCAAAACTCTGGATTCTGATAGAGGGCCATGAGACTTAGACCTGAGTGCAAAAATGGAGGCTCTAGCCCCTTCCAGAGCTGAGATATCGAAACTCAAAAATTCGGCCCGAAAAAAAAACCACACTGGTACCCCTTACGTTTTTTTTTTTTTCGGGTGAAAAGTTAAGTTTCTCCAATCTTCCAAAAACTCTGGATTCTGATAGAGGGCCATGAGACTTAGACCTGAGTGCAAAAATGGAGGCTCTAGCCCCTTCCAGAGCTGAGATATCGAAACTCAAAAATTCGGCCCGAAAAAAAAAAACGACAGTGGTACCCCTTACGTTTTTTTTTTCGGGTGAAAAATTAAGTTTCTCCAATCTTCCCAAAACTCTGGATTCTGATAGAGGGCCATGAGACTTAGACCTGAGTGCAAAAATGGAGGCTCTAGCCCCTTCCAGAGCTGAGATATCGAAACTCAAAAATTCGGCCCGAAAAAAAAAACGACACTGGTACCCCTTACGTTTTTTTTTTTTTCGGGTGAAAAGTTAAGTTTCTCCAATCTTCCCAAAACTCTGGATTCTGATAGAGGGCCATGAGACTTAGACCTGAGTGCAAAAATGGAGGCTCTAGCCCCTTCCAGAGCTGAGATATCGAAACTCAAAAATTCGGCCCGAAAAAAAAAACGACAGTGGTACCCCTTACGTTTTTTTTTTCGGGTGAAAAATTAAGTTTCTCCAATCTTCCCAAAACTCTGGATTCTGATAGAGGGCCATGAGACTTAGATCTGAGTGCAAAAATGGAGGCTCTAGCCCCTTCCAGAGCTGAGATATCGAAACTCAAAAATTCGGCCCGAAAAAAAAAACGACAGTGGTACCCCTTACCTTTTTTTTTTTCGGGCGAAAAATTAAGTTTCTCCAATCTTCCCAAAACTCTGGATTCTGATAGAGGGCCATGAGACTTAGACCTGAGTGCAAAAATGGAGGCTCTAGCCCCTTCCAGAGCTGAGATATCGAAACTCAAGAATTCGGCCCGAAAAAAAAACGACAGTGGTACCCCTTACGTTTTTTTTTTTCGGGTGAAAAATTAAGTTTCTCCAATCTTCCCAAAACTCTGGATTCTGATAGAGGGCCATGAGACTTAGACCTGAGTGCAAAAATGGAGGCTCTAGCCCCTTCCAGAGCTGAGATATCGAAACTCAAAAATTCGGCCGAAAAAAAAAACGACAGTGGTACCCCTTATGTTTTTTTTTTCGGGCGAAAAATTAAGTTTCTCCAATCTTCCCAAAACTCTGGATTCTGATAGAGGGCCATGAGACTTAGACCTGAGTGCAAAAATGGAGGCTCTAGCCCCTTCCAGAGCTGAGATATCGAAACTCAAGAATTCGGCCCGAAAAAAAAACGACAGTGGTACCCCTTACGTTTTTTTTTCGGGTGAAAAATTAAGTTTCTCCAATCTTCCCAAAACTCTGGATTCTGATAGAGGGCCATGAGACTTAGACCTGAGTGCAAAAATGGAGGCTCTAGCCCCTTCCAGAGCTGAGAAATCGAAACTCAAAAATTCGGCCCGAAAAAAAAACGACAGTGGTACCCCTTACGTTTTTTTTTTTCGGGTGAAAAATTAAGTTTCTCCAATCTTCCCAAAACTCTGGATTCTGATAGAGGGCCATGAGACTTAGACCTGAGTGCAAAAATGGAGGCTCTAGCCCCTTCCAGAGCTGAGATATCGAAACTCAAAAATTCGGCCCGAAAAAAAAACGACAGTGGTACCCCTTACGTTTTTTTTTTTCGGGTGAAAAATTAAGTTTCTCCAATCTTCCCAAAACTCTGGATTCTGATAGAGGGCCATGAGACTTAGACGTGAGTGCAAAAATGGAGGCTCTAGCCCCTTCCAGAGCTGAGATATCGAAACTCAAAAATTCGGCCCGAAAAAAAAACGACAGTGGTACCCCTTACGTTTTTTTTTTTCGGGTGAAAAATTAAGTTTCTCCAATCTTCCCAAAACTCTGGATTCTGATAGAGGGCCATGAAACTTAGACCTGAGTGCAAAAATGGAGGCTCTAGCCCCTTCCAGAGCTGAGATATCGAAACTCAAAAATTCGGCCCGAAAAAAAAACGACAGTGGTACCCCTTACGTTTTTTTTTTTCGGGTGAAAAATTAAGTTTCTCCAATCTTCCCAAAACTCTGGATTCTGATAGAGGGCCATGAGACTTAGACCTGAGTGCAAAAATGGAGGCTCTAGCCCCTTCCAGAGCTGAGATATCGAAACTCAAAAATTCGGCCCCAAAAAAAAAAACGACAGTGGTACCCCTTACGTTTTTTTTTTCGGGCGAAAAATTAAGTTTCTCCAATCTTCCCAAAACTCTGGATTTTGATAGAGGGCCTTGAGACTTAGACCTGAGTGCAAAAATGGAGGCTCTAGCCCCTTCCAGAGCTGAGATATCGAAACTCAAGAATTCGGCCCGAAAAAAAAAACGACAGTGGTACCCCTTACGTTTTTTTTTTCGGGTGAAAAATTAAGTTTCTCCAATCTTCCCAAAACTCTGGATTCTGATAGAGGGCCATGAGACTTAGACCTGAGTGCAAAAATGGAGGCTCTAGCCCCTTCCAGAGCTGAGATATCGAAACTCAAAAATTCGGCCGAAAAAAAAAACGACAGTGGTACCCCTTATGTTTTTTTTTTCGGGCGAAAAATTAAGTTTCTCCAATCTTCCCAAAACTCTGGATTCTGATAGAGGGCCATGAGACTTAGACCTGAGTGCAAAAATGGAGGCTCTAGCCCCTTCCAGAGCTGAGATATCGAAACTCAAAAATTCGGCCCGAAAAAAAAACGACAGTGGTACCCCTTACATTTTTTTTTTTCGGGTGAAAAATTAAGTTTCTCCAATCTTCCCAAAACTCTGGATTCTGATAGAGGGCCATGAAACTTAGACCTGAGTGCAAAAATGGAGGCTCTAGCCCCTTCCAGAGCTGAGATATCGAAACTCAAAAATTCGGCCCGAAAAAAAAAAAACGACGGTGGTACCCCTTACCTTTTTTTTTTTCGGGCGAAAAATTAAGTTTCTCCAATCTTCCCAAAACTCTGGATTCTGATAGAGGGCCATGAGACTTAGACCTGAGTGCAAAAATGGAGGCTCTAGCCCCTTCCAGAGCTGAGATATCGAAACTCAAAAATTCGGCCCGAAAAAAAAACGACAGTGGTACCCCTTACGTTTTTTTTTTTCGGGTGAAAAATTAAGTTTCTCCAATATTCCCAAAACTCTGGATTCTGATAGAGGGCCATGAGACTTAGACGTGAGTGCAAAAATGGAGGCTCTAGCCCCTTCCAGAGCTGAGATATCGAAACTCAAGAATTCGGCCCGAAAAAAAAACGACAGTGGTACCCCTTACGTTTTTTTTTTTTCGGGTGAAAAATTAAGTTTCTCCAATCTTCCCAAAACTCTGGATTCTGATAGAGGGCCATGAGACTTAGACCTGAGTGCAAAAATGGAGGCTCTAGCCCCTTCCAGAGCTGAGATATCGAAACTCAAAAATTCGGCCCCAAAAAAAAAAACGACAGTGGTACCCCTTACGTTTTTTTTTTCGGGCGAAAAATTAAGTTTCTCCAATCTTCCCAAAACTCTGGATTTTGATAGAGGGCCTTGAGACTTAGACCTGAGTGCAAAAATGGAGGCTCTAGCCCCTTCCAGAGCTGAGATATCGAAACTCAAGAATTCGGCCCGAAAAAAAAAACGACAGTGGTACCCCTTACGTTTTTTTTTTCGGGTGAAAAATTAAGTTTCTCCAATCTTCCCAAAACTCTGGATTCTGATAGAGGGCCATGAGACTTAGACCTGAGTGCAAAAATGGAGGCTCTAGCCCCTTCCAGAGCTGAGATATCGAAACTCAAAAATTCGGCCGAAAAAAAAAACGACAGTGGTACCCCTTATGTTTTTTTTTTCGGGCGAAAAATTAAGTTTCTCCAATCTTCCCAAAACTCTGGATTCTGATAGAGGGCCATGAGACTTAGACCTGAGTGCAAAAATGGAGGCTCTAGCCCCTTCCAGAGCTGAGATATCGAAACTCAAAAATTCGGCCCGAAAAAAAAACGACAGTGGTACCCCTTACATTTTTTTTTTTCGGGTGAAAAATTAAGTTTCTCCAATCTTCCCAAAACTCTGGATTCTGATAGAGGGCCATGAAACTTAGACCTGAGTGCAAAAATGGAGGCTCTAGCCCCTTCCAGAGCTGAGATATCGAAACTCAAAAATTCGGCCCGAAAAAAAAAAAACGACGGTGGTACCCCTTACCTTTTTTTTTTCGGGCGAAAAATTAAGTTTCTCCAATCTTCCCAAAACTCTGGATTCTGATAGAGGGCCATGAGACTTAGACCTGAGTGCAAAAATGGAGGCTCTAGCCCCTTCCAGAGCTGAGATATCGAAACTCAAAAATTCGGCCCGAAAAAAAAACGACAGTGGTACCCCTTACGTTTTTTTTTTTCGGGTGAAAAATTAAGTTTCTCCAATATTCCCAAAACTCTGGATTCTGATAGAGGGCCATGAGACTTAGACGTGAGTGCAAAAATGGAGGCTCTAGCCCCTTCCAGAGCTGAGATATCGAAACTCAAGAATTCGGCCCGAAAAAAAAACGACAGTGGTACCCCTTACGTTTTTTTTTTCGGGTGAAAAATTAAGTTTCTCCAATCTTCCCAAAACTCTGGATTCTGATAAAGGGGCATGAGACTTAGACCTGAGTGCAAAAATGGAGGCTCTAGCCCCTTCCAGAGCTGAGATATCGAAACTCAAAAATTCGGCCCGAAAAAAAAAAACGACAGTGGTACCCCTTACGTTTTTTTTTTCGGGCGAAAAATTAAGTTTCTCCAATGTTCCCAAAACTCTGGATTCTGATAGAGGGCCATGAGACTTAGACGTGAGTGCAAAAATGGAGGCTCTAGCCCCTTCCAGAGCTGAGATATCGAAACTCAAAAATTCGGCCCGAAAAAAAAACGACAGTGGTACCCCTTACGTTTTTTTTTTTCGGGTGAAAAATTAAGTTTCTCCAATCTTCCCAAAACTCTGGATTCTGATAGAGGGCCATGAAACTTAGACCTGAGTGCAAAAATTGAGGCTCTAGCCCCTTCCAGAGCTGAGATATCGAAACTCAAAAATTCGGCCCGAAAAAAAAACGACAGTGGTACCCCTTACGTTTTTTTTTTTCGGGTGAAAAATTAAGTTTCTCCAATCTTCCCAAAACTCTGGATTCTGATAGAGGGCCATGAGACTTAGACCTGAGTGCAAAAATGGAGGCTCTAGCCCCTTCCAGAGCTGAGATATCGAAACTCAAAAATTCGGCCCCAAAAAAAAAAACGACAGTGGTACCCCTTACGTTTTTTTTTTCGGGCGAAAAATTAAGTTTCTCCAATCTTCCCAAAACTCTGGATTTTGATAGAGGGCCTTGAGACTTAGACCTGAGTGCAAAAATGGAGGCTCTAGCCCCTTCCAGAGCTGAGATATCGAAACTCAAGAATTCGGCCCGAAAAAAAAAACGACAGTGGTACCCCTTACGTTTTTTTTTTTCGGGTGAAAAATTAAGTTTCTCCAATCTTCCCAAAACTCTGGATTCTGATAGAGGGCCATGAGACTTAGACCTGAGTGCAAAAATGGAGGCTCTAGCCCCTTCCAGAGCTGAGATATCGAAACTCAAAAATTCGGCCGAAAAAAAAAACGACAGTGGTACCCCTTATGTTTTTTTTTTCGGGCGAAAAATTAAGTTTCTCCAATCTTCCCAAAACTCTGGATTCTGATAGAGGGCCATGAGACTTAGACCTGAGTGCAAAAATGGAGGCTCTAGCCCCTTCCAGAGCTGAGATATCGAAACTCAAAAATTCGGCCCGAAAAAAAAACGACAGTGGTACCCCTTACGTTTTTTTTTTTCGGGTGAAAAATTAATATTCTCCAATCTTCCCAAAACTCTGGATTCTGATAGATGGCCATGAGACTTAGACCTGAGTGCAAAAATGGAGGCTCTAGCCCCTTCCAGAGCTGAGATATCGAAACTCAAAAATTCGGCCCGAAAAAAAAAAACGACAGTGGTACCCCTTACGTTTTTTTTTTTTTCGGGCGAAAAATTAAGTTTCTCCAATCTTACCAAAACTCTGGATTCTGATAGAGGGCCATGAGATTTAGACCTGAGTGCAAAAATGGAGGCTCTAGCCCCTTCCAGAGCTGAGATATCGAAACTCAAAAATTCGGCCCGAAAAAAAAAACGACAGTGGTACCCCTTACGTTTTTTTTTTTCGGGTGAAAAATTAAGTTTCTCCAATCTTCCCAAAACTCTGGATTCTGATAGAGGGCCATGAGACTTAGACCTGAGTGCAAAAATTGAGGCTCTAGCCCCTTCCAGAGCTGAGATATCGAAACTCAAAAATTCGCCCGAAAAAAAACCGACAGTGGTACCCCTTACGTTTTTTTTTTTCTGTGAAAAATTAAGTTTCTCCAATCTTCCCAAAACTCTGGATTCTGATAGAGGGCCATGAGACTTAGACCTGAGTGCAAAAATTGAGGCTCTAGCCCCTTCCAGAGCTGAGATATCGAAACTCAAAAATTCGGCCCGAAAAAAAAAAACGACAGTGGTACCCCTTACGTTTTTTTTTTTCGGGCGAAAAATTAAGTTTCTCCAATCTTCCCAAAACTCTGGATTCTGATAGAGGGCCATGAGACTTAGACCTGAGTGCAAAAATGGAGGCTCTAGCCCCTTCCAGAGCTGAGATATCGAAACTCAAAAATTCGGCCCCAAAAAAAAAACGACAGTGGTACCCCTTACGTTTTTTTTTTCGGGCGAAAAATTAAGTTTCTCCAATCTTCCCAAAACTCTGGATTTTGATAGAGGGCCTTGAGACTTAGACCTGAGTGCAAAAATGAAGGCTCTAGCCCCTTCCAGAGCTGAGATATCGAAACTCAAGAATTCGGCCCGAAAAAAAAACGACACTGGTACCCCTTACGTTTTTTTTTTTTCGGGTGAAAAATTAAGTTTCTCCAATCTTCCCAAAACTCTGGATTCTGATAGAGGGCCATGAGACTTAGACCTGAGTGCAAAAATGGAGGCTCTAGCCCCTTCCAGAGCTGAGATATCGAAACTCAAAAATTCGGCCCCAAAAAAAAAACGACAGTGGTACCCCTTACGTTTTTTTTTTCGGGCGAAAAATTAAGTTTCTCCAATCTTCCCAAAACTCTGGATTTTGATAGAGGGCCTTGAGACTTAGACCTGAGTGCAAAAATGAAGGCTCTAGCCCCTTCCAGAGCTGAGATATCGAAACTCAAGAATTCGGCCCGAAAAAAAAAACGACAGTGGTACCCCTTACGTTTTTTTTTTTCGGGTGAAAAATTAAGTTTCTCCAATCTTCCCAAAACTCTGGATTCTGATAGAGGGCCATGAGACTTAGACCTGAGTGCAAAAATGGAGGCTCTAGCCCCTTCCAGAGCTGAGATATCGAAACTCAAAAATTCGGCCGAAAAAAAAAACGACAGTGGTACCCCTTATGTTTTTTTTTTCGGGCGAAAAATTAAGTTTCTCCAATCTTCCCAAAACTCTGGATTTTGATAGAGGGCCTTGAGACTTAGACCTGAGTGCAAAAATGAAGGCTCTAGCCCCTTCCAGAGCTGAGATATCGAAACTCAAAAATTCGGCCCGAAAAAAAAACCGACAGTGGTACCCCTTACGTTTTTTTTTTTCGGGTGAAAAATTAATATTCTCCAATCTTCCCAAAATCTGGATTCTGATAGATGGCCATGAGACTTAGACCTGAGTGCAAAAATGGAGGCTCTAGCCCCTTCCAGAGCTGAGATATCGAAACTCAAAAATTCGGCCCGAAAAAAAAAAACGACAGTGGTACCCCTTACGTTTTTTGTTTTTTTCGGGCGAAAAATTAAGTTTCTCCAATCTTACCAAAACTCTGGATTCTGATAGAGGGCCATGAGATTTAGACCTGAGTGCAAAAATGGAGGCTCTAGCCCCTTCCAGAGCTGAGATATCGAAACTCAAAAATTCGGCCCGAAAAAAAAAACGACAGTGGTACCCCTTACGTTTTTTTTTTTCGGGTGAAAAATTAAGTTTCTCCAATCTTCCCAAAACTCTGGATTCTGATAGAGGGCCATGAGACTTAGACCTGAGTGCAAAAATTGAGGCTCTAGCCCCTTCCAGAGCTGAGATATCGAAACTCAAAAATTCGGCCCGAAAAAAAAACGACAGTGGTACCCCTTACGTTTTTTTTTTTTTTCTGTGAAAAATTAAGTTTCTCCAATCTTCCCAAAACTCTGGATTCTGATAGAGGGCCATGAGACTTAGACCTGAGTGCAAAAATTGAGGCTCTAGCCCCTTCCAGAGCTGAGATATCGAAACTCAAAAATTCGGCCCGAAAAAAAAACGACAGTGGTACCCCTTACGTTTTTTTTTTTCGGGCGAAAAATTAAGTTTCTCCAATCTTCCCAAAACTCTGGATTCTGATAGAGGGCCATGAGACTTAGACCTGAGTGCAAAAATGGAGGCTCTAGCCCCTTCCAGAGCTGAGATATCGAAACTCAAAAATTCGGCCCGAAAAAAAAACGACACTGGTACCCCTTACGTTTTTTTTTTTCGGGTGAAAAATTAAGTTTCTCCAATCTTCCCAAAACTCTGGATTCTGATAGAGGGCCATGAGACTTAGACCTGAGTGCAAAAATGGAGGCTCTAGCCCCTTCCAGAGCTGAGATATCGAAACTCAAAAATTCGGCCCGAAAAAAAAAACGACAGTGGTACCCCTTACGTTTTTTTTTTTTCGGGTGAAAAATTAAGTTTCTCCAATCTTCCCAAAACTCTGGATTCTGATAGAGGGCCATGAGACTTAGACCTGAGTGCAAAAATTGAGGCTCTAGCCCCTTCCAGAGCTGAGATATCGAAACTCAAAAATTCGCCCGAAAAAAAACCGACAGTGGTACCCCTTACGTTTTTTTTTTTCTGTGAAAAATTAAGTTTCTCCAATCTTCCCAAAACTCTGGATTCTGATAGAGGGCCATGAGACTTAGACCTGAGTGCAAAAATTGAGGCTCTAGCCCCTTCCAGAGCTGAGATATCGAAACTCAAAAATTCGGCCCGAAAAAAAAAAACGACAGTGGTACCCCTTACGTTTTTTTTTTCGGGCGAAAAATTAAGTTTCTCCAATCTTCCCAAAACTCTGGATTCTGATAGAGGGCCATGAGACTTAGACCTGAGTGCAAAAATGGAGGCTCTAGCCCCTTCCAGAGCTGAGATATCGAAACTCAAAAATTCGGCCCCAAAAAAAAAACGACAGTGGTACCCCTTACGTTTTTTTTTTCGGGCGAAAAATTAAGTTTCTCCAATCTTCCCAAAACTCTGGATTTTGATAGAGGGCCTTGAGACTTAGACCTGAGTGCAAAAATGAAGGCTCTAGCCCCTTCCAGAGCTGAGATATCGAAACTCAAGAATTCGGCCCGAAAAAAAAACGACACTGGTACCCCTTACGTTTTTTTTTTTTCGGGTGAAAAATTAAGTTTCTCCAATCTTCCCAAAACTCTGGATTCTGATAGAGGGCCATGAGACTTAGACCTGAGTGCAAAAATGGAGGCTCTAGCCCCTTCCAGAGCTGAGATATCGAAACTCAAAAATTCGGCCCCAAAAAAAAAACGACAGTGGTACCCCTTACGTTTTTTTTTTCGGGCGAAAAATTAAGTTTCTCCAATCTTCCCAAAACTCTGGATTTTGATAGAGGGCCTTGAGACTTAGACCTGAGTGCAAAAATGAAGGCTCTAGCCCCTTCCAGAGCTGAGATATCGAAACTCAAGAATTCGGCCCGAAAAAAAAAACGACAGTGGTACCCCTTACGTTTTTTTTTTCGGGTGAAAAATTAAGTTTCTCCAATCTTCCCAAAACTCTGGATTCTGATAGAGGGCCATGAGACTTAGACCTGAGTGCAAAAATGGAGGCTCTAGCCCCTTCCAGAGCTGAGATATCGAAACTCAAAAATTCGGCCGAAAAAAAAAACGACAGTGGTACCCCTTATGTTTTTTTTTTCGGGCGAAAAATTAAGTTTCTCCAATCTTCCCAAAACTCTGGATTTTGATAGAGGGCCTTGAGACTTAGACCTGAGTGCAAAAATGAAGGCTCTAGCCCCTTCCAGAGCTGAGATATCGAAACTCAAAAATTCGGCCCGAAAAAAAAACCGACAGTGGTACCCCTTACGTTTTTTTTTTTCGGGTGAAAAATTAATATTCTCCAATCTTCCCAAAATCTGGATTCTGATAGATGGCCATGAGACTTAGACCTGAGTGCAAAAATGGAGGCTCTAGCCCCTTCCAGAGCTGAGATATCGAAACTCAAAAATTCGGCCCGAAAAAAAAAAACGACAGTGGTACCCCTTACGTTTTTTGTTTTTTTCGGGCGAAAAATTAAGTTTCTCCAATCTTACCAAAACTCTGGATTCTGATAGAGGGCCATGAGATTTAGACCTGAGTGCAAAAATGGAGGCTCTAGCCCCTTCCAGAGCTGAGATATCGAAACTCAAAAATTCGGCCCGAAAAAAAAAACGACAGTGGTACCCCTTACGTTTTTTTTTTTTCGGGTGAAAAATTAAGTTTCTCCAATCTTCCCAAAACTCTGGATTCTGATAGAGGGCCATGAGACTTAGACCTGAGTGCAAAAATTGAGGCTCTAGCCCCTTCCAGAGCTGAGATATCGAAACTCAAAAATTCGGCCCGAAAAAAAAACGACAGTGGTACCCCTTACGTTTTTTTTTTTTTTCTGTGAAAAATTAAGTTTCTCCAATCTTCCCAAAACTCTGGATTCTGATAGAGGGCCATGAGACTTAGACCTGAGTGCAAAAATTGAGGCTCTAGCCCCTTCCAGAGCTGAGATATCGAAACTCAAAAATTCGGCCCGAAAAAAAAAACGACAGTGGTACCCCTTACGTTTTTTTTTTTCGGGCGAAAAATTAAGTTTCTCCAATCTTCCCAAAACTCTGGATTCTGATAGAGGGCCATGAGACTTAGACCTGAGTGCAAAAATGGAGGCTCTAGCCCCTTCCAGAGCTGAGATATCGAAACTCAAAAATTCGGCCCGAAAAAAAAACGACACTGGTACCCCTTACGTTTTTTTTTTTCGGGTGAAAAATTAAGTTTCTCCAATCTTCCCAAAACTCTGGATTCTGATAGAGGGCCATGAGACTTAGACCTGAGTGCAAAAATGGAGGCTCTAGCCCCTTCCAGAGCTGAGATATCGAAACTCAAAAATTCGGCCCGAAAAAAAAAACGACAGTGGTACCCCTTACGTTTTTTTTTTTCGGGTGAAAAATTAAGTTTCTCCAATCTTCCCAAAACTCTGGATTCTGATAGAGGGCCATGAGACTTAGATCTGAGTGCAAAAATGGAGGCTCTAGCCCCTTCCAGAGCTGAGATATCGAAACTCAAAAATTCGGCCCGAAAAAAAAAAACGACAGTGGTACCCCTTACCTTTTTTTTTTTCGGGCGAAAAATTAAGTTTCTCCAATCTTCCCAAAACTCTGGATTCTGATAGAGGGCCATGAGACTTAGACCTGAGTGCAAAAATGGAGGCTCTAGCCCCTTCCAGAGCTGAGATATCGAAACTCAAAAATTCGGCCCGAAAAAAAAAACGACAGTGGTACCCCTTACGTTTTTTTTTTTCGGGTGAAAAATTAAGTTTCTCCAATCTTCCCAAAACTCTGGATTCTGATAGAGGGCCATGAGACTTAGACCTGAGTGCAAAAATGGAGGCTCTAGCCCCTTCCAGAGCTGAAATATCGAAACTCAAAAATTCGGCCCGAAAAAAAAAACGACAGTGGTACCCCTTACGTTTTTTTTTTTCGGGCGAAAAATTAAGTTTCTCCAATCTTCCCAAAACTCTGGATTCTGAGAGAGGGCCATGAGACTTAGACCTGAGTGCAAAAATGGAGGCTCTAGCTCCTTCCAGAGCTGAGATATCGAAACTCAAGAATTCGGCCCGAAAAAAAAACGACAGTGGTACCCCTTACGTTTTTTTTTTTCGGGTGAAAAATTAAGTTTCTCCAATCTTCCCAAAACTCTGGATTCTGATAGAGGGCCATGAGACTTAGACCTGAGTGCAAAAACGGAGGCTCTAGCCCCTTCCAGAGCTGAGATATCGAAACTCAAAAATTCGGCCCGAAAAAAAAAACGACAGTGGTACCCCTTACGTTTTTTTTTTTCGGGCGAAAAATTAAGTTTCTCCAATCTTCCCAAAACTCTGGATTCTGATAGAGGGCCATGAGACTTAGACCTGAGTGCAAAAATTGAGGCTCTAGCCCCTTCCAGAGCTGAGAAATCGAAACTCAAAAATTCGGCCCGAAAAAAAAAACGACAGTGGTACCCCTTACGTTTTTTTTTTTCGGGTGAAAAATTAAGTTTCTCCAATCTTCCCAAAACTCTGGATTCTGATAGAGGGCCATGAGACTTAGACCTGAGTGCAAAAATGGAGGCTCTAGCCCCTTCCAGAGCTGAGATATCGAAACTCAAAAATTCGGCCCGAAAAAAAAACGACAGTGGTACCCCTTACGTTTTTTTTTTTCGGGTGAAAAATTAAGTTTCTCCAATCTTCCCAAAACTCTGGATTCTGATAGAGGGCCATGAGACTTAGACCTGAGTGCAAAAATGGAGGCTCTAGCCCCTTCCAGAGCTGAGATATCGAAACTCAAAAATTCAGCCCGAAAAAAAGTACCCCTTACGTTTTTTTTTTTTCGGGTGAAAAATTAAGTTTCTCCAATCTTCCCAAAACTCTGGATTCTGATAGAGGGCCATGAGACTTAGACCTGAGTGCAAAAATTGAGGCTCTAGCCCCTTCCAGAGCTGAGATATCGAAACTCAAAAATTCGGCCCGAAAAAAAAAACGACAGTGGTACCCCTTATGTTTTTTTTTTTTCGGGCGAAAAATTAAGTTTCTCCAATCTTCCCAAAACTCTGGATTCTGATAGAGGGCCATGAGACTTAGACCTGAGTGCAAAAATGGAGGCTCTAGCCCCTTCCAGAGCTCAGATATCGAAACTCAAAAATTCGGCCGAAAAAAAAAACGACAGTGGTACCCCTTATGTTTTTTCTTTTCGGGCGAAAAATTAAGTTTCTCCAATCTTCCCAAAACTCTGGATTCTGATAGAGGGCCATGAGACTTAGACCTGAGTGCAAAAATGGAGGCTCTAGCCCCTTCCAGAGCTGAGATATCGAAACTCAAAAATTCGGCCCGAAAAAAAAACGACAGTGGTACCCCTTACGTTTTTTTTTTTTTTTTTCAGTGAAAAATTAAGTTTCTCCAATCTTCCCAAAACTCTGGATTCTGATAGAGGGCCATGAGACTTAGACCTGAGTGCAAAAATTGAGGCTCTAGCCCCTTCCAGAGCTGAGATATCGAAACTCAAAAATTCGGCCCGAAAAAAAAAAAACGACAGTGGTACCCTTTACGTTTTTTTTTTTCGGGCGAAAAATTAAGTTTCTCCAATCTTCCCAAAACTCTGGATTCTGATAGAGGGCCATGAGACTTAGACCTGAGTGCAAAAATGGAGGCTCTAGCCCCTTCCAGAGCTGAGATATCGAAACTCAAAAATTCGGCCCGAAAAAAAAACGACACTGGTACCCCTTACGTTTTTTTTTTCGGCTGAAAAATTAAGTTTCTCCAATCTTCCCAAAACTCTGGATTCTGATAGAGGGCCATGAGACTTAGACCTGAGTGCAAAAATGGAGGCTCTAGCCCCTTCCAGAGCTGAGATATCGAAACTCAAAAATTCGGCCCGAAAAAAAAAACGACAGTGGTACCCCTTACGTTTTTTTTTTTCGGGTGAAAAATTAAGTTTCTCCAATCTTCCCAAAACTCTGGATTCTGATAGAGGGCCATGAGACTTAGATCTGAGTGCAAAAATGGAGGCTCTAGCCCCTTCCAGAGCTGAGATATCGAAACTCAAAAATTCGGCCCGAAAAAAAAAAACGACAGTGGTACCCCTTACCTTTTTTTTTTTCGGGCGAAAAATTAAGTTTCTCCAATCTTCCCAAAACTCTGGATTCTGATAGAGGGCCATGAGACTTAGACCTGAGTGCAAAAATGGAGGCTCTAGCCCCTTCCAGAGCTGAGATATCGAAACTCAAAAATTCGGCCCGAAAAAAAAACGACAGTGGTACCCCTTACGTTTTTTTTTTCGGGTGAAAAATTAAGTTTCTCCAATCTTCCCAAAACTCTGGATTCTGATAGAGGGCCATGAGACTTAGACCTGAGTGCAAAAATGGAGGCTCTAGCCCCTTCCAGAGCTGAGATATCGAAACTCAAAAATTCGGCCCGAAAAAAAAAAACGACAGTGGTACCCCTTACGTTTTTTTTTTTCGGGCGAAAAATTAAGTTTCTCCAATCTTCCCAAAACTCTGGATTCTGATAGAGGGCCATGAGACTTAGACCTGAGTGCAAAAATTGAGGCTCTAGCCCCTTCCAGAGCTGAGATATCGAAACTCAAAAATTCGGCCCGAAAAAAAAACGACAGTGGTACCCCTTACGTTTTTTTTTTTCGGGCGAAAAATTAAGTTTATCCAATCTTCCCAAAACTCTGGATTCTGATAGAGGGCCATGAGACTTAGACCTGAGTGCAAAAATGGAGGCTCTAGCCCCTTCCAGAGCTGAGATATCGAAACTCAAAAATTCGGCCCGAAAAAAAAACGACACTGGTACCCCTTACGTTTTTTTTTTTTCGGGTGAAAAATTAAGTTTCTCCAATCTTCCCAAAACTCTGGATTCTGATAGAGGGCCATGAGACTTAGACCTGAGTGCAAAAATGGAGGCTCTAGCCCCTTCCAGAGCTGAGATATCGAAACTCAAAAATTCGGCCCGAAAAAAAAAACGACAGTGGTACCCCTTACGTTTTTTTTTTTCGGGTGAAAAATTAAGTTTCTCCAATCTTCCCAAAACTCTGGATTCTGATAGAGGGCCATGAGACTTAGATCTGAGTGCAAAAATGGAGGCTCTAGCCCCTTCCAGAGCTGAGATATCGAAACTCAAAAATTCGGCCCGAAAAAAAAAAACGACAGTGGTACCCCTTACCTTTTTTTTTTTCGGGCGAAAAATTAAGTTTCTCCAATCTTCCCAAAACTCTGGATTCTGATAGAGGGCCATGAGACTTAGACCTGAGTGCAAAAATGGAGGCTCTAGCCCCTTCCAGAGCTGAGATATCGAAACTCAAAAATTCGGCCCGAAAAAAAAAACGACAGTGGTACCCCTTACGTTTTTTTTTTTCGGGTGAAAAATTAAGTTTCTCCAATCTTCCCAAAACTCTGGATTCTGATAGAGGGCCATGAGACTTAGACCTGAGTGCAAAAATGGAGGCTCTAGCCCCTTCCAGAGCTGAAATATCGAAACTCAAAAATTCGGCCCGAAAAAAAAAACGACAGTGGTACCCCTTACGTTTTTTTTTTTCGGGCGAAAAATTAAGTTTCTCCAATCTTCCCAAAACTCTGGATTCTGATAGAGGGCCATGAGACTTAGACCTGAGTGCAAAAATGGAGGCTCTAGCTCCTTCCAGAGCTGAGATATCGAAACTCAAGAATTCGGCCCGAAAAAAAAACGACAGTGGTACCCCTTACGTTTTTTTTTTTCGGGTGAAAAATTAAGTTTCTCCAATCTTCCCAAAACTCTGGATTCTGATAGAGGGCCATGAGACTTAGACCTGAGTGCAAAAACGGAGGCTCTAGCCCCTTCCAGAGCTGAGATATCGAAACTCAAAAATTCGGCCCGAAAAAAAAAACGACAGTGGTACCCCTTACGTTTTTTTTTTTCGGGCGAAAAATTAAGTTTCTCCAATCTTCCCAAAACTCTGGATTCTGATAGAGGGCCATGAGACTTAGACCTGAGTGCAAAAATTGAGGCTCTAGCCCCTTCCAGAGCTGAGAAATCGAAACTCAAAAATTCGGCCCGAAAAAAAAAACGACAGTGGTACCCCTTACGTTTTTTTTTTTCGGGTGAAAAATTAAGTTTCTCCAATCTTCCCAAAACTCTGGATTCTGATAGAGGGCCATGAGACTTAGACCTGAGTGCAAAAATGGAGGCTCTAGCCCCTTCCAGAGCTGAGATATCGAAACTCAAAAATTCGGCCCGAAAAAAAAACGACAGTGGTACCCCTTACGTTTTTTTTTTTTCGGGTGAAAAATTAAGTTTCTCCAATCTTCCCAAAACTCTGGATTCTGATAGAGGGCCATGAGACTTAGACCTGAGTGCAAAAATGGAGGCTCTAGCCCCTTCCAGAGCTGAGATATCGAAACTCAAAAATTCAGCCCGAAAAAAAGTACCCCTTACGTTTTTTTTTTTCGGGTGAAAAATTAAGTTTCTCCAATCTTCCCAAAACTCTGGATTCTGATAGAGGGCCATGAGACTTAGACCTGAGTGCAAAAATTGAGGCTCTAGCCCCTTCCAGAGCTGAGATATCGAAACTCAAAAATTCGGCCCGAAAAAAAAAAACGACAGTGGTACCCCTTATGTTTTTTTTTTTCGGGCGAAAAATTAAGTTTCTCCAATCTTCCCAAAACTCTGGATTCTGATAGAGGGCCATGAGACTTAGACCTGAGTGCAAAAATGGAGGCTCTAGCCCCTTCCAGAGCTCAGATATCGAAACTCAAAAATTCGGCCGAAAAAAAAAAACGACAGTGGTACCCCTTATGTTTTTTCTTTTCGGGCGAAAAATTAAGTTTCTCCAATCTTCCCAAAACTCTGGATTCTGATAGAGGGCCATGAGACTTAGACCTGAGTGCAAAAATGGAGGCTCTAGCCCCTTCCAGAGCTGAGATATCGAAACTCAAAAATTCGGCCCGAAAAAAAAACGACAGTGGTACCCCTTACGTTTTTTTTTTTTTTTCGGTGAAAAATTAAGTTTCTCCAATCTTCCCAAAACTCTGGATTCTGATAGAGGGCCATGAGACTTAGACCTGAGTGCAAAAATTGAGGCTCTAGCCCCTTCCAGAGCTGAGATATCGAAACTCAAAAATTCGGCCCGAAAAAAAAAAAACGACAGTGGTACCCTTTACGTTTTTTTTTTTCGGGCGAAAAATTAAGTTTCTCCAATCTTCCCAAAACTCTGGATTCTGATAGAGGGCCATGAGACTTAGACCTGAGTGCAAAAATGGAGGCTCTAGCCCCTTCCAGAGCTGAGATATCGAAACTCAAAAATTCGGCCCGAAAAAAAAACGACACTGGTACCCCTTACGTTTTTTTTTTCGGCTGAAAAATTAAGTTTCTCCAATCTTCCCAAAACTCTGGATTCTGATAGAGGGCCATGAGACTTAGACCTGAGTGCAAAAATGGAGGCTCTAGCCCCTTCCAGAGCTGAGATATCGAAACTCAAAAATTCGGCCCGAAAAAAAAAACGACAGTGGTACCCCTTACGTTTTTTTTTTTCGGGTGAAAAATTAAGTTTCTCCAATCTTCCCAAAACTCTGGATTCTGATAGAGGGCCATGAGACTTAGATCTGAGTGCAAAAATGGAGGCTCTAGCCCCTTCCAGAGCTGAGATATCGAAACTCAAAAATTCGGCCCGAAAAAAAAAAAACGACAGTGGTACCCCTTACGTTTTTTTTTTCGGGTGAAAAATTAAGTTTCTCCAATCTTCCCAAAACTCTGGATTCTGATAGAGGGCCATGAGACTTAGACCTGAGTGCAAAAATGGAGGCTCTAGCCCCTTCCAGAGCTGAGATATCGAAACTCAAAAATTCGGCCCGAAAAAAAAAAACGACAGTGGTACCCCTTACGTTTTTTTTTTTCGGGCGAAAAATTAAGTTTCTCCAATCTTCCCAAAACTCTGGATTCTGATAGAGGGCCATGAGACTTAGACCTGAGTGCAAAAATTGAGGCTCTAGCCCCTTCCAGAGCTGAGAAATCGAAACTCAAAAATTCGGCCCGAAAAAAAAACGACAGTGGTACCCCTTACGTTTTTTTTTTTTCGGGTGAAAAATTAAGTTTCTCCAATCTTCCCAAAACTCTGGATTCTGATAGAGGGCCATGAGACTTAGACCTGAGTGCAAAAATGGAGGCTCTAGCCCCTTCCAGAGCTGAGATATCGAAACTCAAAAATTCGGCCCGAAAAAAAAAACGACAGTGGTACCCCTTACGTTTTTTTTTTTTCGGGCGAAAAATTAAGTTTCTCCAATCTTCCCAAAACTCTGGATTCTGATAGAGGGCCATGAGACTTAGACCTGAGTGCAAAAATGGAGGCTCTAGCCCCTTCCAGAGCTGAGATATCGAAACTCAAAAATTCGGCCCGAAAAAAAAAAACGACACTGGTACCCCTTACGTTTTTTTTTTCGGGTGAAAAATTAAGTTTCTCCAATCTTCCCAAAACTCTGGATTCTGATAGAGGGCCATGAGACTTAGACCTGAGTGCAAAAATGGAGGCTCTAGCCCCTTCCAGACCTGAGATATCGAAACTCAAAAATTCGGCCCGAAAAAAAAAACGACAGTGGTACCCCTTACGTTTTTTTTTTTCGGGTGAAAAATTAAGTTTCTCCAATCTTCCCAAAACTCTGGATTCTGATAGAGGGCCATGAGACTTAGATCTGAGTGCAAAAATGGAGGCTCTAGCCCCTTCCAGAGCTGAGATATCGAAACTCAAAAATTCGGCCCGAAAAAAAAAACGACAGTGGTACCCCTTACCTTTTTTTTTTCGGGCGAAAAATTAAGTTTCTCCAATCTTCCCAAAACTCTGGATTCTGATAGAGGGCCATGAGACTTAGACCTGAGTGCAAAAATGGAGGCTCTAGCCCCTTCCAGAGCTGAGATATCGAAACTCAAAAATTCGGCCCGAAAAAAAAACGACAGTGGTACCCCTTACGTTTTTTTTTTCGGGCGAAAAATTAAGTTTCTCCAATCTTCCCAAAACTCTGGATTCTGATAGAGGGCCATGAGACTTAGACCTGAGTGCAAAAATGGAGGCTCTAGCCCCTTCCAGAGCTGAGATATCGAAACTCAAGAATTCGGCCCGAAAAAAAAACGACAGTGGTACCCCTTACGTTTTTTTTTTTCGGGTGAAAAATTAAGTTTCTCCAATCTTCCCAAAACTCTGGATTCTGATAGAGGGCCATGAGACTTAGACCTGAGTGCAAAAATGGAGGCTCTAGCCCCTTCCAGAGCTGAGATATCGAAACTCAAAAATTCGGCCCGAAAAAAAAAAAACGACAGTGGTACCCCTTACGTTTTTTTTTTTCGGGCGAAAAATTAAGTTTCTCCAATCTTCCCAAAACTCTGGATTCTGATAGAGGGCCATGAGACTTAGACCTGAGTGCAAAAATTGAGGCTCTAGCCCCTTCCAGAGCTGAGAAATCGAAACTCAAAAATTCGGCCCGAAAAAAAAAACGACAGTGGTACCCCTTACGTTTTTTTTTTTCGGGTGAAAAATTAAGTTTCTCCAATCTTCCCAAAACTCTGGATTCTGATAGAGGGCCATGAGACTTAGACCTGAGTGCAAAAATGGAGGCTCTAGCCCCTTCCAGAGCTGAGATATCGAAACTCAAAAATTCGGCCCGAAAAAAAAACGACAGTTGTACCCCTTACGTTTTTTTTTTTCGGGTGAAAAATTAAGTTTCTCCAATCTTCCCAAAACTCTGGATTCTGATAGAGGGCCATGAGACTTAGACCTGAGTGCAAAAATGGAGGCTCTAGCCCCTTCCAGAGCTGAGATATCGAAACTCAAAAATTCGGCCCGAAAAAAAAACGACAGTGGTACCCCTTACGCTTTTTTTTTTCTGGCGAAAAATTAAGTTTCTCCAATCTTCCCAAAACTCTGGATTCTGATAGAGGGCCATGAGACTTAGATCTGAGTGCAAAAATGGAGGCTCTAGCCCCTTCCAGAGCTGAGATATCGAAACTCAAAAATTCGGCCCGAAAAAAAAAACGACAGTGGTACCCCTTACCTTTTTTTTTTTCGGGCGAAAAATTAAGTTTCTCCAATCTTCCCAAAACTCTGGATTCTGATAGAGGGCCATGAGACTTAGACCTGAGTGCAAAAATGGAGGCTCTAGCCCCTTCCAGAGCTGAGATATCGAAACTCAAAAATTCGGCCCGAAAAAAAAACGACAGTGGTACCCCTTACGTTTTTTTTTTCGGGCGAAAAATTAAGTTTCTCCAATCTTCCCAAAACTCTGGATTCTGATAGAGGGCCATGAGACTTAGACCTGAGTGCAAAAATGGAGGCTCTAGCCCCTTCCAGAGCTGAGATATCGAAACTCAAGAATTCGGCCCGAAAAAAAAACGACAGTGGTACCCCTTACGTTTTTTTTTTTCGGGTGAAAAATTAAGTTTCTCCAATCTTCCCAAAACTCTGGATTCTGATAGAGGGCCATGAGACTTAGACCTGAGTGCAAAAATGGAGGCTCTAGCCCCTTCCAGAGCTGAGATATCGAAACTCAAAAATTCGGCCCGAAAAAAAAAAACGACAGTGGTACCCCTTACGTTTTTTTTTTTCGGGCGAAAAATTAAGTTTCTCCAATCTTCCCAAAACTCTGGATTCTGATAGAGGGCCATGAGACTTAGACCTGAGTGCAAAAATTGAGGCTCTAGCCCCTTCCAGAGCTGAGAAATCGAAACTCAAAAATTCGGCCCGAAAAAAAAAACGACAGTGGTACCCCTTACGTTTTTTTTTTTCGGGTGAAAAATTAAGTTTCTCCAATCTTCCCAAAACTCTGGATTCTGATAGAGGGCCATGAGACTTAGACCTGAGTGCAAAAATGGAGGCTCTAGCCCCTTCCAGAGCTGAGATATCGAAACTCAAAAATTCGGCCCGAAAAAAAAACGACAGTTGTACCCCTTACGTTTTTTTTTTTCGGGTGAAAAATTAAGTTTCTCCAATCTTCCCAAAACTCTGGATTCTGATAGAGGGCCATGAGACTTAGACCTGAGTGCAAAAATGGAGGCTCTAGCCCCTTCCAGAGCTGAGATATCGAAACTCAAAAATTCGGCCCGAAAAAAAAACGACAGTGGTACCCCTTTTTTTTTTTCGGGTGAAAAATTAAGTTTCTCCAATCTTCCCAAAACTCTGGATTCTGATAGAGGGCCATGAGACTTAGACCTGAGTGCAAAAATGGAGGCTCTAGCCCCTTCCAGAGCTGAGATATCGAAACTCAAAAATTCGGCCCCAAAAAAAAAAAACGACAGTGGTACCCCTTACGTTTTTTTTTTCTGGCGAAAAATTAAGTTTCTCCAATCTTCCCAAAACTCTGGATTCTGATAGAGGGCCATGAGACTTAGACCTGAGTGCAAAAATTGAGGCTCTAGCCCCTTCCAGAGCTGAGATATCGAAACTCAAAAATTCGGCCCGAAAAAAAAAAAACGACAGTGGTACCCCTTACGTTTTTTTTTTCGGGCGAAAAATTAAGTTTCTCCAATCTTCCCAAAACTCTGGATTCTGATAGAGGGCCATGAGACTTAGACCTGAGTGCAAAAATGGAGGCTCTAGCCCCTTCCAGAGCTGAGAAATCGAAACTCAAAAATTCGGCCCGAAAAAAAAATGACAGTGGTACCCCTTACGTTTTTTTTTTTCGGGTGAAAAATTAAGTTTCTCCAATCTTCCCAAAACTCTGGATTCTGATAGAGGGCCATGAGACTTAGACCTGAGTGCAAAAATGGAGGCTCTAGCCCCTTCCAGAGCTGAGAAATCGAAACTCAAAAATTCGGCCCGAAAAAAAAAAACGACAGTGGTACCCCTTATGTTTTTTTTTTCGGGCGAAAAATTAAGTTTCTCCAATCTTCCCAAAACTCTGGATTCTGATAGAGGGCCATGAGACTTAGACCTGAGTGCAAAAATGGAGGCTCTAGCCCCTTCCAGACCTGAGATATCGAAACTCAAAAATTCGGCCGAAAAAAAAAACGACAGTGGTACCCCTTATGTTTTTTTTTTCGGGTGAAAAATTAAGTTTCTCCAATCTTCCCAAAACTCTGGATTCTGATAGAGGGCCATGAGACTTAGACCTGAGTGCAAAAATGGAGGCTCTCGCCCCTTCCAGAGCTGAGATATCGAAACTCAAAAATTCGGCCCGAAAAAAAAACGACAGTGGTACCCCTTACGTTTTTTTTTTCGGGTGAAAAATTAAGTTTCTCCAATCTTCCCAAAACTCTGGATTCTGATAGATGGCCATGAGACTTAGACCTGAGTGCAAAAATGGAGGCTCTAGCCCCTTCCAGAGCTGAGATATCGAAACTCAAAAATTCGGCCCGAAAAAAAAAACGACAGTGGTACCCCTTACGTTTTTGTTTTTTTTTTCGGGCGAAAAATTAAGTTTCTCCAATCTTACCAAAACTCTGGATTCTGATAGAGGGCCATGAGACTTAGACCTGAGTGCAAAAATTGAGGCTCTAGCCCCTTCCAGAGCTGAGATATCGAAACTCAAAAATTCGGCCGAAAAAAAAAACGACAGTGGTACCCCTTATGTTTTTTTTTTCGGGCGAAAAATTAAGTTTCTCCAATCTTCCCAAAACTCTGGATTCTGATAGAGGGCCATGAGACTTAGACCTGAGTGCAAAAATGGAGGCTCTAGCCCCTTCCAGAGCTGAGATATCGAAACTCAAAAATTTGGCCCGAAAAAAAAAAACGACAGTGGTACCCCTTACGTTTTTTTTTTTTTCGGGCGAAAAATTAAGTTTCTCCAATCTTCCCAAAACTCTGGATTCTGATAGAGGGCCATGAGACTTAGACCTGAGTGCAAAAATTGAGGCTCTAGCCCCTTCCAGAGCTGAGAAATCGAAACTCAAAAATTCGGCCCGAAAAAAAAAAACGACAGTGGTACCCCTTACGGTTTTTTTTTTCGGGTGAAAAATTAAGTTTCTCCAATCTTCCCAAAACTCTGGATTCTGATAGAGGGCCATGAGACTTAGACCTGAGTGCAAAAATGGAGGCTCTAGTCCCTTCCAGAGCTGAGATATCGAAACTCAAAAATTCGGCCGAAAAAAAAAACGACAGTGGTACCCCTTATGTTTTTTTTTTTCGGGCGAAAAATTAAGTTTCTCCAATCTTCCCAAAACTCTGGATTCTGATAGAGGGCCATGAGACTTAGACCTGAGTGCAAAAATGGAGGCTCTCGCCCCTTCCAGAGCTGAGATATCGAAACTCAAAAATTCGGCCCGAAAAAAAAACGACAGTGGTACCCCTTACGTTTTTTTTTTCGGGTGAAAAATTAAGTTTCTCCAATCTTCCCAAAACTCTGGATTCTGATAGATGGCCATGAGACTTAGACCTGAGTGCAAAAATGGAGGCTCTAGCCCCTTCCAGAGCTGAGATATCGAAACTCAAAAATTCGGCCCGAAAAAAAAAAACGACAGTGGTACCCCTTACGTTTTTTGTTTTTTTTTTCGGGCGAAAAATTAAGTTTCCCCAATCTTACCAAAACTCTGGATTCTGATAGAGGGCCATGAGACTTAGACCTGAGTGCAAAAATGGAGGCTCTAGCCCCTTCCAGATCTGAGAAATCGAAACTCAAAAATTCGGCCCGAAAAAAAAACGACAGTGGTACCCCTTACGTTTTTTTTTTTCGGGTGAAAAATTAAGTTTCTCCAATCTTCCCAAAACTCTGGATTCTGATAGAGGGCCATGAGACTTAGACCTGAGTGCAAAAATGGAGGCTCTAGCCCCTTCCAGACCTGAGATATCGAAACTCAAAAATTCGGCCGAAAAAAAAAACGACAGTGGTACCCCTTATGTTTTTTTTTTTCGGGTGAAAAATTAAGTTTCTCCAATCTTCCCAAAACTCTGGATTCTGATGGAGGGCCATGAGACTTAGACCTGAGTGCAAAAATGGAGGCTCTCGCCCCTTCCAGAGCTGAGATATCGAAACTCAAAAATTCGGCCCGAAAAAAAAACGACAGTGGTACCCCTTACGTTTTTTTTTTCGGGTGAAAAATTAAGTTTCTCCAATCTTCCCAAAACTCTGGATTCTGATAGATGGCCATGAGACTTAGACCTGAGTGCAAAAATGGAGGCTCTAGCCCCTTCCAGAGCTGAGATATCGAAACTCAAAAATTCGGCCCGAAAAAAAAAAACGACATTGGTACCCCTTACGTTTTTGTTTTTTTTTCGGGCGAAAAATTAAGTTTCTCCAATCTTACCAAAACTCTGGATTCTGATAGAGGGCCATGAGACTTAGACCTGAGTGCAAAAATTGAGACTCTAGCCCCTTCCAGAGCTGAGAAATCGAAACTCAAAAATTCGTCCCGAAAAAAAAAACGACAGTGGTACCCCTTACGTTTTTTTTTTTCGGGTGAAAAATTAAGTTTCTCCAATCTTCCCAAAACTCTGGATTCTGATAGAGGGCCATGAGACTTAGACCTGAGTGCAAAAATGGAGGCTCTAGTCCCTTCCAGAGCTGAGATATCGAAACTCAAAAATTCGGCCGAAAAAAAAAACGACAGTGGTACCCCTTATGTTTTTTTTTTCGGGCGAAAAATTAAGTTTCTCCAATCTTCCCAAAACTCTGGATTCTGATAGAGGGCCATGAGACTTAGACCTGAGTGCAAAAATGGAGGCTCTCGCCCCTTCCAGAGCTGAGATATCGAAACTCAAAAATTCGGCCCGAAAAAAAAACGACAGTGGTACCCCTTACGTTTTTTTTTTTTCGGGTGAAAAATTAAGTTTCTCCAATCTTCCCAAAACTCTGGATTCTGATAGAGGGCCATGAGACTTAGACCTGAGTGCAAAAATGGAGGCTCTAGCCCCTTCCAGAGCTGAGATATCGAAACTCAAAAATTCGGCCGAAAAAAAAACGACAGTGGTACCCCTTATGGTTTTTTTTTTCGGGCGAAAAATTAAGTTTCTCCAATCTTCCCAAAACTCTGGATTCTGATAGAGGGCCATGAGACTTAGACCTGAGTGCAAAAATGGAGGCTCTAGCCCCTTCCAGAGCTGAGATATCGAAACTCAAAAATTCGGCCCGAAAAAAAAACGACAGTGGTACCCCTTACGTTTTTTTTTTCGGGTGAAAAATTAAGTTTCTCCAATCTTCCCAAAACTCTGGATTCTGATAGAGGGCCATGAAACTTAGACCTGAGTGCAAAAATGGAGGCTCTAGCCCCTTCCAGAGCTGAGATATCGAAACTCAAAAATTCGGCCCGAAAAAAAAACGACAGTGGTACCCCTTACGTTTTTTTTTTTCGGGTGAAAAATTAAGTTTCTCCAATCTTCCCAAAACTCTGGATTCTGATAGAGGGCCATGAGACTTAGACCTGAGTGCAAAAATGGAGGCTCTAGCCCCTTCCAGAGCTGAGATATCGAAACTCAAAAATTCGGCCCGAAAAAAAAAAACGACAGTGGTACCCCTTACGTTTTTTTTTTTCGGGTGAAAAATTAAGTTTCTCCAATCTTCCCAAAACTCTGGATTCTGATAGAGGGCCATGAGACTTAGACCTGAGTGCAAAAATGGAGGCTCTAGCCCCTTCCAGAGCTGAGATATCGAAACTCAAGAATTCGGCCCGAAAAAAAAACGACAGTGGTACCCCTTACGTTTTTTTTTTTTCGGGTGAAAAATTAAGTTTCTCCAATCTTCCCAAAACTCTGGATTCTGATAGAGGGCCATGAGACTTAGACCTGAGTGCAAAAATGGAGGCTCTAGCCCCTTCCAGACCTGAGATATCGAAACTCAAAAATTCGGCCGAAAAAAAAAACGACAGTGGTACCACTTATGTTTTTTTTTTCGGGTGAAAAATTAAGTTTCTCCAATCTTCCCAAAACTCTGGATTCTGATAGAGGGCCATGAGACTTAGACCTGAGTGCAAAAATGGAGGCTCTAGCCCCTTCCAGAGCTGAGATATCGAAACTCAAAAATTCGGCCCGAAAAAAAAACGACAGTGGTACCCCTTACGTTTTTGTTTTTTTTTTGGGCGAAAAATTAAGTTCCTCCAATCTTACCAAAACTCTGGATTCTGATAGAGGGCCATGAGACTTAGACCTGAGTGCAAAAATTGAGACTCTAGCCCCTTCCAGAGCTGAGAAATCGAAACTCAAAAATTCGGCCCGAAAAAAAAACGACAGTGGTACCCCTTACGTTTTTTTTTTTCGGGTGAAAAATTAAGTTTCTCCAATCTTCCCAAAACTCTGGATTCTGATAGAGGGCCATGAGACTTAGACCTGAGTGCAAAAATGGAGAGCTCTAGCCCCTTCCAGAGCTGAGATATCGAAACTCAAAAATTCGGCCGAAAAAAAAAACGACAGTGGTACCCCTTATGTTTGTTTTTTTCGGGCGAAAAATTAAGTTTCTCCAATCTTCCCAAAACTCTGGATTCTGATAGAGGGCCATGAGACTTAGACCTGAGTGCAAAAATGGAGGCTCTCGCCCCTTCCAGAGCTGAGATATCGAAACTCAAAAATTCGGCCCGAAAAAAAAACGACAGTGGTACCCCTTACGTTTTTTTTTTTCGGGTGAAAAATTAAGTTTCTCCAATCTTCCCAAAACTCTGGATTCTGATAGAGGGCCATGAGACTTAGACCTGAGTGCAAAAATGGAGGCTCTAGCCCCTTCCAGAGCTGAGATATCGAAACTCAAAAATTCGGCCGAAAAAAAAAACGACAGTGGTACCCCTTATGTTTTTTTTTTTCGGGCGAAAAATTAAGTTTCTCCAATCTTCCCAAAACTCTGGATTCTGATAGAGGGCCATGAGACTTAGACCTGAGTGCAAAAATGGAGGCTCTCGCCCCTTCCAGAGCTGAGATATCGAAACTCAAAAATTCGGCCCGAAAAAAAAAACGACAGTGGTACCCCTTACGTTTTTTTTTTTCGGGTGAAAAATTAAGTTTCTCCAATCTTCCCAAAACTCTGGATTCTGATAGATGGCCATGAGACTTAGACCTGAGTGCAAAAATGGAGGCTCTAGCCCCTTCCAGAGCTGAGATATCGAAACTCAAAAATTCGGCCCGAAAAAAAAAACGACAGTGGTACCCCTTACTTTTTTTTTTTTTCGGGCGAAAAATTAAGTTTCTCCAATCTTACCAAAACTCTGGATTCTGATAGAGGGCCATGAGACTTAGACCTGAGTGCAAAAATGGAGGCTCTAGCCCCTTCCAGATCTGAGAAATCGAAACTCAAAAATTCGGCCCGAAAAAAAAACGACAGTGGTACCCCTTATGTTTTTTTTTTTCGGGCGAAAAATTAAATTTCTCCAATCTTCCCAAAACTCTGGATTCTGATAGAGGGCCATGAGACTTAGACCTGAGTGCAAAAATGGAGGCTCTAGCCCCTTCCAGAGCTGAGATATCGAAACTCAAAAATTCGGCCCGAAAAAAAAACGACAGTGGTACCCCTTACGTTTTTTTTTTTCGGGTGAAAAATTAAGTTTCTCCAATCTTCCCAAAACTCTGGATTCTGATAGAGGGCCATGAGACTTAGACCTGAGTGCAAAAATGGAGGCTCTAGCCCCTTCCAGAGCTGAGATATCGAAACTCAAAAATTCGGCCCGAAAAAAAAACGACAGTGGTACCCCTTACGTTTTTTTTTTTTCGGGTGAAAAATTAAGTTTCTCCAATCTTCCCAAAACTCATGATTCTGATAGAGGGCCATGAGACTTAGACCTGAGTGCAAAAATTGAGGCTCTAGCCCCTTCCAGAGCTGAGATATCGAAACTCAAAAATTCGGCCGAAAAAAAAAACGACAGTGGTACCCCTAACGTTTTTTTTTTTCGGGCGAAAAATTAAGTTTCTCCAATCTTCCCAAAACTCTGGATTCTGATAGAGGGCCTTGAGACTTAGACCTGAGTGCAAAAATGGAGGCTCTAGCCCCTTCCAGAGCTGAGATATCGATACTCAAAAATTCGGCCCGAAAAAAAAACGACAGTGGTACCCCTTACGTTTTTTTTTTTTCGGGTGAAAACTCTGGATTCTGATAGAGGGCCATGAGACTTAGACCTGAGTACAAAAATGGAGGCTCTAGCCCCTTCCAGAGCTGAGATATCGAAACTCAAAAATTCGGCCCGAACAAAAAAACGACAGTGGTACCCCTTACGTTTTTTTTTTTCGGGTGAAAAATTAAGTTTCTCCAATCTTCCCAAAACTCTGGATTCTGATAGAGGGCCATGAGACTTAGACCTGAGTGCAAAATGGAGGCTCTAGCCCCTTCCAGAGCTGAGATATCGAAACTCAAAAATTCGGCCCGAACAAAAAAACGACAGTGGTACCCCTTACGTTTTTTTTTTTTCCGGTGAAAAATTAAGTTTCTCCAATCTTCCCAAAACTCTGGATTCTGATAGAGGGCCATGAGACTTAGACCTGAGTGCAAAATGGAGGCTCTAGCCCCTTCCAGAGCTGAGATATCGAAACTCAAAAATTCGGCCCGAAAAAAAAACGACACTGGTACCCCTTACGCTTTTTTTTTTCGGGCGAAAAATTAAGTTTCTCCAATCTTCCCAAAACTCTGGATTCTGATAGAGGGCCATGAGACTTAGACCTGAGTGCAAAATGGAGGCTCTAGCCCCTTCCAGAGCTGAGATATCGAAACTCAAAAATTCGGCCCGAACAAAAAAACGACAGTGGTACCCCTTACGTTTTTTTTTTTTCCGGTGAAAAATTAAGTTTCTCCAATCTTCCCAAAACTCTGGATTCTGATAGAGGGCCATAAGAGTTAGACCTGAGTGCAAAAATGGAGGCTCTAGCCCCTTCCAGAGCTGAGATATCGAAACTCAAAAATTCGGCCCGAAAAAAAAACGACAGTGGTACCCCTTACGTTTTTTTTTTTTTCGGTGAAAAATTAAGTTTCTCCAATCTTCCCAAAACTCTGGATTCTGATAGAGGGCCATGAGACTTAGACCTGAGTGCAAAAATTGAGGCTCTAGCCCCTTCCAGAGCTGAGATATCGAAACTCAAAAATTCGGCCCGAAAAAAAAACGACAGTGGTACCCCTTACGTTTTTTTTTTTTCGGTGAAAAATTAAGTTTCTCCAATCTTCCCAAAACTCTGGATTCTGATAGAGGGCCATGAGACTTAGACCTGAGTGCAAAAATGGAGGCTCTAGCCCCTTCCAGAGCTGAGATATCGAAACTCAAAAATTCGGCCCGAAAAAAAAACGACAGTGGTACCCCTTACGTTTTTTTTTTTCGGTGAAAAATTAAGTTTCTCCAATCTTCCCAAAACTCTGGATTCTGATAGAGGGCCATGAGACTTAGACCTGAGTGCAAAAATGGAGGCTCTAGCCCCTTCCAGAGCTGAAATATCGAAACTCAAAAATTCGGCCCGAAAAAAAAAACGACAGTGGTACCCCTTAGGTTTTTTTTTTTCGGGCGAAAAATTAAGTTTCTCCAATCTTCCCAAAACTCTGGATTCTGATAGAGGGCCATGAGACTTAGACCTGAGTGCAAAAATGGAGGCTCTAGCCCCTTCCAGAGCTGAGATATCGAAACTCAAAAATTCGGCCCGAAAAAAAAACGACAGTGGTACCCCTTACGTTTTTTTTTCCGGGTTAAAAATTAAGTTTCTCCAATCTTCCCAAAACTCTGGATTCTGATAGAGGGCCATGAGACTTAGACCTGAGTGCAAAAATGGAGGCTCTAGCCCCTTCCAGAGCTGAGATATCGAAACTCAAAAATTCGGCCCGAAAAAAAAAAACGACAGTGGTACCCCTTACGTTTTTTTTTTTCGGGCGAAAAATTAAGTTTCTCCAATCTTCCCAAAACTCTGGATTCTGATAGAGGGCCATGAGACTTAGACCTGAGTGCAAAAATGGAGGCTCTAGCCCCTTCCAGAGCTGAGATATCGAAACTTAAAAATTCGGCCCGAAAAAAAAAACGACAGTGGTACCCCTTAAGTTCTTTTTTTTCGGGCGAAAAATTAAGTTTCTCGAATCTTCCCAAAACTCTGGATTCTGATAGAGGGCCATGAGACTTAGACCTGAGTGCAAAAATGGAGGCTCTAGCCCCTTCCAGAGCTGAGATATCGAAACTCAAAAATTCGGCCCGAAAAAAAAACGACAGTGGTACCCCTTACGTTTTTTTTTTTTCGGTGAAAAATTAAGTTTCTCCAATCTTCCCAAAACTCTGGATTCTGATAGAGGGCAATGAGACTTAGACCTGAGTGCAAAAATTGAGGCTCTAGCCCCTTCCAGAGCTGAGATATCGAAACTCAAAAATTCGGCCTGAAAAAAAAAACGACAGTGGTACCCCTTACGTTTTTTTTTTCGGGCGAAAAATTAAGTTTCTCCAATCTTCCCAAAACTCTGGATTCTGATAGAGGGCCATGAGACTTAGACCTGAGTGCAAAAATGGAGGCTCTAGCCCCTTCCAGAGCTGAGATATCGAAACTCAAAAATTCGGCCCGAAAAAAAAACGACACTGGTACCCCTTACGTTTTTTTTTTCGGGTGAAAAATTAAGTTTCTCCAATCTTCCCAAAACTCTGGATTCTGATAGAGGGCCATGAGACTTAGACCTGAGTGCAAAAATGGAGGCTCTCGCCCCTTCCAGAGCTGAGATATCGAAACTCAAAAATTCGGCCCGAAAAAAAAACGACAGTGGTACCCCTTACGTTTTTTTTTTTCGGGTGAAAAATTAAGTTTCTCCAATCTTCCCAAAACTCTGGATTCTGATAGATGGCCATGAGACTTAGACCTGAGTGCAAAAATGGAGGCTCTAGCCCCTTCCAGAGCTGAGATATCGAAACTCAAAAATTCGGCCCGAAAAAAAAAACGACAGTGGTACCCCTTACGTTTTTTTTTTTTTTTCGGGCGAAAAATTAAGTTTCTCCAATCTTACCAAAACTCTGGATTCTGATAGAGGGCCATGAGACTTAGACCTGAGTGCAAAAATGGAGGCTCTAGCCCCTTCCAGATCTGAGAATTCGAAACTCAAAAATTCGGCCCGAAAAAAAAACGACAGTGGTACCCCTTACGTTTTTTTTTTCGGGTGAAAAATTAAGTTTCTCCAATCTTCCCAAAACTCTGGATTCTGATAGAGGGCCATGAGACTTAGACCTGAGTGCAAAAATGGAGGCTCTAGCCCCTTCCAGACCTGAGATATCGAAACTCAAAAATTCGGCCGAAAAAAAAAACGACAGTGGTACCCCTTATGTTTTTTTTTTTCGGGTGAAAAATTAAGTTTCTCCAATCTTCCCAAAACTCTGGATTCTGATAGAGGGCCATGAGACTTAGACCTGAGTGCAAAAATGGAGGCTCTCGCCCCTTCCAGAGCTGAGATATCGAAACTCAAAAATTCGGCCCGAAAAAAAAACGACAGTGGTACCCCTTACGTTTTTTTTTTTCGGGTGAAAAATTAAGTTTCTCCAATCTTCCCAAAACTCTGGATTCTGATAGATGGCCATGAGACTTAGACCTGAGTGCAAAAATGGAGGCTCTAGCCCCTTCCAGAGCTGAGATATCGAAACTCAAAAATTCGGCCCGAAAAAAAAAACGACAGTGGTACCCCTTACGTTTTTGTTTTTTTTTCGGGCGAAAAATTAAGTTTCTCCAATCTTACCAAAACTCTGGATTCTGATAGAGGGCCATGAGACTTAGACCTGAGTGCAAAAATTGAGGCTCTAGCCCCTTCCAGAGCTGAGAAATCGAAACTCAAAAATTCGGCCCGAAAAAAAAACGACAGTGGTACCCCTTACGTTTTTTTTTTTCGGGTGAAAAATTAAGTTTCTCCAATCTTCCCAAAACTCTGGATTCTGATAGAGGGCCATGAGACTTAGACCTGAGTGCAAAAATGGAGGCTCTAGCCCCTTCCAGAGCTGAGATATCGAAACTCAAAAATTCGGCCGAAAAAAAAAACGACAGTGGTACCCCTTATGTTTTTTTTTTCGGGCGAAAAATTAAGTTTCTCCAATCTTCCCAAAACTCTGGATTCTGATAGAGGGCCATGAGACTTAGACCTGAGTGCAAAAATGGAGGCTCTAGCCCAGGGGTCCCCAACTGGCGGACCGGGGTCCAGGTCCGGACCCCAATACCTTTTTATCCGGACCTCTAAACATTTTTATTAAAAAGTTTATGAAAAAAAATAAAATTATTTTTTACCGAAAGTAATTTTTGAACAGGCGTGCGCGCGGGCAGCTATGTGTGTCAGGTCCTTTGCAAGAGCCGGGTTCTGGAGAGATCACAAACTTTGGCTTGTACACACATTACTATGATATTTGTGAATTGATTATTATGGCTTTGTCAAATGAGAAAAGTGGACTCTGAAAACCGCATCTTTCGAGATGAGTGGACTGAAGTGTACGCGTTCATTTTTACAGCTCTACGAGGCCCATGTGTCTTATTTGTTCGGAGTCTGTTGCTGTTGTTATAAGTGGAAACATCAAGCGGAATTTCGAGACAAGACACACAACTTTCAATGAAAATTATCTGCCAATAAAAATTATGCTTCCTGTTGCTGTTATTTATGATGAAAAGTTTGACGTTTGAATATTTGCACTAAAATGAAATAATACTTGAATGAATTTCAACAAAATCAGTTGAATACATTTAAAGATAAAGATTTTATTGTCAAAGATTTTGTCAATTTGTTGACATGGTTACAATTTAATAAAATGAAAGAACTTATTTTGCCGGGTGTTTTTGCATGTCCGGACCCTCGTTTACTGGGCTCATTGGGTTAGTGGACCTCTTGCCAATTTAGTTAAGGACCCCTGCTCTAGCCCCTTCCAGAGCTGAGAAATCGAAACTCAAAAATTCGGCCCGAAAAAAAAAAACGACAGTGGTACCCCTTACGTTTTTTTTTTTTCGGGCGAAAAATTAAGTTTCTCCAATCTTCCCAAAACTCTGGATTCTGATAGAGGGCCATGAGACTTAGACCTGAGTGCAAAAATTGAGGCTCTAGCCCCTTCCAGAGCTGAGAAATCGAAACTCAAAAATTCGGCCCGAAAAAAAAAAACGACAGTGGTACCCCTTACGTTTTTTTTTTTCGGGTGAAAAATTAAGTTTCTCCAATCTTCCCAAAACTCTGGATTCTGATAGAGGGCCATGAGACTTAGACCTGAGTGCAAAAATGGAGGCTCTAGTCCCTTCCAGAGCTGAGATATCGAAACTCAAAAATTCGGCCGAAAAAAAAAACGACAGTGGTACCCCTTATGTTTTTTTTTTTCGGGCGAAAAATTAAGTTTCTCCAATCTTCCCAAAACTCTGGATTCTGATAGAGGGCCATGAGACTTAGACCTGAGTGCAAAAATGGAGGCTCTCGCCCCTTCCAGAGCTGAGATATCGAAACTCAAAAATTCGGCCCGAAAAAAAAACGACAGTGGTACCCCTTACGTTTTTTTTTTTTCGGGTGAAAAATTAAGTTTCTCCAATCTTCCCAAAACTCTGGATTCTGATAGATGGCCATGAGACTTAGACCTGAGTGCAAAAATGGAGGCTCTAGCCCCTTCCAGAGCTGAGATATCGAAACTCAAAAATTCGGCCCGAAAAAAAAAACGACAGTGGTACCCCTTACGTTTTTTGTTTTTTTTTTCGGGCGAAAAATTAAGTTTCTCCAATCTTACCAAAACTCTGGATTCTGATAGAGGGCCATGAGACTTAGACCTGAGTGCAAAAATGGAGGCTCTAGCCCCTTCCAGATCTGAGAAATCGAAACTCAAAAATTCGGCCCGAAAAAAAAACGACAGTGGTACCCCTTACGTTTTTTTTTTCGGGTGAAAAATTAAGTTTCTCCAATCTTCCCAAAACTCTGGATTCTGATAGAGGGCCATGAGACTTAGACCTGAGTGCAAAAATGGAGGCTCTAGCCCCTTCCAGACCTGAGATATCGAAACTCAAAAATTCGGCCGAAAAAAAAAACGACAGTGGTACCACTTATGTTTTTTTTTTTCGGGTGAAAAATTAAGTTTCTCCAATCTTCCCAAAACTCTGGATTCTGATAGAGGGCCATGAGACTTAGACCTGAGTGCAAAAATGGAGGCTCTAGCCCCTTCCAGAGCTGAGATATCGAAACTCAAAAATTCGGCCCGAAAAAAAAACGACAGTGGTACCCCTTACGTTTTTTTTTTTCGGGTGAAAAATTAAGTTTCTCCAATCTTCCCAAAACTCTGGATTCTGATAGATGGCCATGAGACTTAGACCTGAGTGCAAAAATGGAGGCTCTAGCCCCTTCCAGAGCTGAGATATCGAAACTCAAAAATTCGGCCCGAAAAAAAAAACGACAGTGGTACCCCTTACGTTTTTGTTTTTTTTTTGGGCGAAAAATTAAGTTCCTCCAATCTTACCAAAACTCTGGATTCTGATAGAGGGCCATGAGACTTAGACCTGAGTGCAAAAATTGAGACTCTAGCCCCTTCCAGAGCTGAGAAATCGAAACTCAAAAATTCGGCCCGAAAAAAAAACGACAGTGGTACCCCTTACGTTTTTTTTTTTCGGGTGAAAAATTAAGTTTCTCCAATCTTCCCAAAACTCTGGATTCTGATAGAGGGCCATGAGACTTAGACCTGAGTGCAAAAATGGAGAGCTCTAGCCCCTTCCAGAGCTGAGATATCGAAACTCAAAAATTCGGCCGAAAAAAAAAACGACAGTGGTACCCCTTATGTTTGTTTTTTTCGGGCGAAAAATTAAGTTTCTCCAATCTTCCCAAAACTCTGGATTCTGATAGAGGGCCATGAGACTTAGACCTGAGTGCAAAAATGGAGGCTCTCGCCCCTTCCAGAGCTGAGATATCGAAACTCAAAAATTCGGCCCGAAAAAAAAACGACAGTGGTACCCCTTACGTTTTTTTTTTCGGGTGAAAAATTAAGTTTCTCCAATCTTCCCAAAACTCTGGATTCTGATAGAGGGCCATGAGACTTAGACCTGAGTGCAAAAATGGAGGCTCTAGCCCCTTCCAGAGCTGAGATATCGAAACTCAAAAATTCGGCCGAAAAAAAAAACGACAGTGGTACCCCTTATGTTTTTTTTTTTCGGGCGAAAAATTAAGTTTCTCCAATCTTCCCAAAACTCTGGATTCTGATAGAGGGCCATGAGACTTAGACCTGAGTGCAAAAATGGAGGCTCTCGCCCCTTCCAGAGCTGAGATATCGAAACTCAAAAATTCGGCCCGAAAAAAAAAACGACAGTGGTACCCCTTACGTTTTTTTTTTTCGGGTGAAAAATTAAGTTTCTCCAATCTTCCCAAAACTCTGGATTCTGATAGATGGCCATGAGACTTAGACCTGAGTGCAAAAATGGAGGCTCTAGCCCCTTCCAGAGCTGAGATATCGAAACTCAAAAATTCGGCCCGAAAAAAAAAACGACAGTGGTACCCCTTACGTTTTTTTTTTTTCGGGCGAAAAATTAAGTTTCTCCAATCTTACCAAAACTCTGGATTCTGATAGAGGGCCATGAGACTTAGACCTGAGTGCAAAAATGGAGGCTCTAGCCCCTTCCAGATCTGAGAAATCGAAACTCAAAAATTCGGCCCGAAAAAAAAACGACAGTGGTACCCCTTATGTTTTTTTTTTTCGGGCGAAAAATTAAGTTTCTCCAATCTTCCCAAAACTCTGGATTCTGATAGAGGGCCATGAGACTTAGACCTGAGTGCAAAAATGGAGGCTCTAGCCCCTTCCAGAGCTGAGATATCGAAACTCAAAAATTCGGCCCGAAAAAAAAACGACAGTGGTACCCCTTACGTTTTTTTTTTTCGGGTGAAAAATTAAGTTTCTCCAATCTTCCCAAAACTCTGGATTCTGATAGAGGGCCATGAGACTTAGACCTGAGTGCAAAAATGGAGGCTCTAGCCCCTTCCAGAGCTGAGATATCGAAACTCAAAAATTCGGCCCGAAAAAAAAACGACAGTGGTACCCCTTACGTTTTTTTTTTTTCGGGTGAAAAATTAAGTTTCTCCAATCTTCCCAAAACTCATGATTCTGATAGAGGGCCATGAGACTTAGACCTGAGTGCAAAAATTGAGGCTCTAGCCCCTTCCAGAGCTGAGATATCGAAACTCAAAAATTCGGCCGAAAAAAAAAAACGACAGTGGTACCCCTAACGTTTTTTTTTTTCGGGCGAAAAATTAAGTTTCTCCAATCTTCCCAAAACTCTGGATTCTGATAGAGGGCCTTGAGACTTAGACCTGAGTGCAAAAATGGAGGCTCTAGCCCCTTCCAGAGCTGAGATATCGATACTCAAAAATTCGGCCCGAAAAAAAAACGACAGTGGTACCCCTTACGTTTTTTTTTTTTCGGGTGAAAACTCTGGATTCTGATAGAGGGCCATGAGACTTAGACCTGAGTACAAAAATGGAGGCTCTAGCCCCTTCCAGAGCTGAGATATCGAAACTCAAAAATTCGGCCCCAAAAAAAAAAAAAACGACAGTGGTACCCCTTACGCTTTTTTTTTTTCGGGCGAAAAATTAAGTTTCTCAAATCTTCCCAAAACTCTGGATTCTGATAGAGGGCCATGAGACTTAGACCTGAGTGCAAAATGGAGGCTCTAGCCCCTTCCAGAGCTGAGATATCGAAACTCAAAAATTCGGCCCGAACAAAAAAACGACAGTGGTACCCCTTACGTTTTTTTTTTTCGGGTGAAAAATTAAGTTTCTCCAATCTTCCCAAAACTCTGGATTCTGATAGAGGGCCATGAGACTTAGACCTGAGTGCAAAATGGAGGCTCTAGCCCCTTCCAGAGCTGAGATATCGAAACTCAAAAATTCGGCCCGAACAAAAAAACGACAGTGGTACCCCTTACGTTTTTTTTTTTTCCGGTGAAAAATTAAGTTTCTCCAATCTTCCCAAAACTCTGGATTCTGATAGAGGGCCATGAGACTTAGACCTGAGTGCAAAATGGAGGCTCTAGCCCCTTCCAGAGCTGAGATATCGAAACTCAAAAATTCGGCCCGAAAAAAAAACGACACTGGTACCCCTTACGCTTTTTTTTTTTCGGGCGAAAAATTAAGTTTCTCCAATCTTCCCAAAACTCTGGATTCTGATAGAGGGCCATGAGACTTAGACCTGAGTGCAAAATGGAGGCTCTAGCCCCTTCCAGAGCTGAGATATCGAAACTCAAAAATTCGGCCCGAACAAAAAAACGACAGTGGTACCCCTTACGTTTTTTTTTTTTCCGGTGAAAAATTAAGTTTCTCCAATCTTCCCAAAACTCTGGATTCTGATAGAGGGCCATAAGAGTTAGACCTGAGTGCAAAAATGGAGGCTCTAGCCCCTTCCAGAGCTGAGATATCGAAACTCAAAAATTCGGCCCGAAAAAAAAACGACAGTGGTACCCCTTACGTTTTTTTTTTTTTTGGTGAAAAATTAAGTTTCTCCAATCTTCCCAAAACTCTGGATTCTGATAGAGGGCCATGAGACTTAGACCTGAGTGCAAAAATTGAGGCTCTAGCCCCTTCCAGAGCTGAGATATCGAAACTCAAAAATTCGGCCCGAAAAAAAAACGACAGTGGTACCCCTTACGTTTTTTTTTTTTTCGGTGAAAAATTAAGTTTCTCCAATCTTCCCAAAACTCTGGATTCTGATAGAGGGCCATGAGACTTAGACCTGAGTGCAAAAATGGAGGCTCTAGCCCCTTCCAGAGCTGAGATATCGAAACTCAAAAATTCGGCCCGAAAAAAAAACGACAGTGGTACCCCTTACGTTTTTTTTTTTTCGGTGAAAAATTAAGTTTCTCCAATCTTCCCAAAACTCTGGATTCTGATAGAGGGCCATGAGACTTAGACCTGAGTGCAAAAATGGAGGCTCTAGCCCCTTCCAGAGCTGAGATATCGAAACTCAAAAATTCGGCCCGAAAAAAAAACGACAGTGGTACCCCTTACGTTTTTTTTTTTCGGGTGAAAAATTAAGTTTCTCCAATCTTCCCAAAACTCTGGATTCTGATAGAGGGCCATGAGACTTAGACCTGAGTGCAAAAATGGAGGCTCTAGCCCCTTCCAGAGCTGAAATATCGAAACTCAAAAATTCGGCCCGAAAAAAAAAACGACAGTGGTACCCCTTACGTTTTTTTTTTCGGGCGAAAAATTAAGTTTCTCCAATCTTCCCAAAACTCTGGATTCTGATAGAGGGCCATGAGACTTAGACCTGAGTGCAAAAATGGAGGCTCTAGCCCCTTCCAGAGCTGAGATATCGAAACTCAAAAATTCGGCCCGAAAAAAAAAACGACAGTGGTACCCCTTACGTTTTTTTTTTTTCGGTGAAAAATTAAGTTTCTCCAATCTTCCCAAAACTCTGGATTCTGATAGAGGGCCATGAGACTTAGACCTGAGTGCAAAAATGGAGGCTCTAGCCCCTTCCAGAGCTGAGATATCGAAACTCAAAAATTCGGCCCGAAAAAAAAACGACAGTGGTACCCCTTACGTTTTTTTTTTTCGGGCGAAAAATTAAGTTTCTCCAATCTTCCCAAAACTCTGGATTCTGATAGAGGGCCATGAGACTTAGACCTGAGTGCAAAAATGGAGGCTCTAGCCCCTTCCAGAGCTGAGATATCGAAACTCAAAAATTCGGCCCGAAAAAAAAAACGACAGTGGTACCCCTTACGTTTTTTTTTTCGGGCGAAAAATTAAGTTTCTCCAATCTTCCCAAAACTCTGGATTCTGATAGAGGGCCATGAGACTTAGACCTGAGTGCAAAAATGGAGGCTCTAGCCCCTTCCAGAGCTGAGATATCGAAACTCAAAAATTCGGCCCGAAAAAAAAACGACAGTGGTACCCCTTACGTTTTTTTTTTTCGGTGAAAAATTAAGTTTCTCCAATCTTCCCAAAACTCTGGATTCTGATAGAGGGCAATGAGACTTAGACCTGAGTGCAAAAATTGAGGCTCTAGCCCCTTCCAGAGCTGAGATATCGAAACTCAAAAATTCGGCCTGAAAAAAAAAACGACAGTGGTACCCCTTACGTTTTTTTTTTCGGGCGAAAAATTAAGTTTCTCCAATCTTCCCAAAACTCTGGATTCTGATAGAGGGCCATGAGACTTAGACCTGAGTGCAAAAATGGAGGCTCTAGCCCCTTCCAGAGCTGAGATATCGAAACTCAAAAATTCGGCCCGAAAAAAAAACGACACTGGTACCCCTTACGTTTTTTTTTTCGGGTGAAAAATTAAGTTTCTCCAATCTTCCCAAAACTCTGGATTCTGATAGAGGGCCATGAGACTTAGACCTGAGTGCAAAAATGGAGGCTCTAGCCCCTTCCAGAGCTGAGATATCGAAACTCAAAAATTCGGCCCGAAAAAAAAACGACAGTGGTACCCCTTACGTTTTTTTTTTTCGGGTGAAAAATTAAGTTTCTCCAATCTTCCCAAAACTCTGGATTCTGATAGAGGGCCATGAGACTTAGACCTGAGTGCAAAAATGGAGGCTCTAGCCCCTTCCAGAGCTGAAATATCGAAACTCAAAAATTCGGCCCGAAAAAAAAAACGACAGTGGTACCCCTTACGTTTTTTTTTTTCGGGCGAAAAATTAAGTTTCTCCAATCTTCCCAAAACTCTGGATTCTGATAGAGGGCCATGAGACTTAGACCTGAGTGCAAAAATGGAGGCTCTAGCCCCTTCCAGAGCTGAGATATCGAAACTCAAAAATTCGGCCCGAAAAAAAAAACGACAGTGGTACCCCTTACGTTTTTTTTTTTTCGGTGAAAAATTAAGTTTCTCCAATCTTCCCAAAACTCTGGATTCTGATAGAGGGCCATGAGACTTAGACCTGAGTGCAAAAATGGAGGCTCTAGCCCCTTCCAGAGCTGAAATATCGAAACTCAAAAATTCGGCCCGAAAAAAAAACGACAGTGGTACCCCTTACGTTTTTTTTTTTCGGGCGAAAAATTAAGTTTCTCCAATCTTCCCAAAACTCTGGATTCTGATAGAGGGCCATGAGACTTAGACCTGAGTGCAAAAATGGAGGCTCTAGCCCCTTCCAGAGCTGAGATATTGAAACTCAAAAATTCGGCCCGAAAAAAAAACGACAGTGGTACCCCTTACGTTTTTTTTTTTTTTCGGGTGAAAAATTAAGTTTCTCCAATCTTCCCAAAACTCTGGATTCTGATAGAGGGCCATGAGACTTAGACCTGAGTGCAAAAATGGAGGCTCTAGCCCCTTCCAGAGCTGAGATATCGAAACTCAAAAATTCGGCCCTAAAAAAAAAAACGACAGTGGTACCCCTTACGTTTTTTTTTTTCTGGCGAAAAATTAAGTTTCTCCAATCTTCCCAAAACTCTGGATTCTGATAGAGGGCCATGAGACTTAGACCTGAGTGCAAAAATGGAGGCTCTAGCCCCTTCCATAGCTGAGATATCGAAACTCAAAAATTCGTCCCGAAAAAAAAAACGACAGTGGTACCCCTTACGTTTTTTTTTTCGGATGAAAAATTAAGTTTCTCCAATTTTCCCAAAACTCTGGATTCTGATAGAGGGCCATGAGACTTAGACCTGAGTGCAAAAATGGAGGCTCTAGCCCCTTCCAGAGCTGAGATATCGAAACTCAAAAATTCGGCCCGAAAAAAAAAACGACAGTGGTACCCCTTACGTTTTTTTTTTTCGGGCGAAAAATTAAGTTTCTCCAATCTTCCCAAAACTCTGGATTCTGATAGAGGGCCATGAGACTTAGACCTGAGTGCAAAAATGGAGGCTCTAGCCCCTTCCAGAGCTGAGATATCGAAACTCAAAAATTCGGCCCGAAAAAAAAAAACGACAGTGGTACCCCTTACGTTTTTTTTTTTCGGGCGAAAAATTAAGTTTCTCCAATTTTCCCAAAACTCTGGATTCTGATAGAGGGCCATGAGACTTAGACCTGAGTGCAAAAATGGAGGCTCTAGCCCCTTCCAGAGCTGAGATATTGAAACTCAAAAATTCGGCCCGAAAAAAAAACGACAGTGGTACCCCTTACGTTTTTTTTTTTTTTCGGGTGAAAAATTAAGTTTCTCCAATCTTCCCAAAACTCTGGATTCTGATAGAGGGCCATGAGACTTAGACCTGAGTGCAAAAATGGAGGCTCTAGCCCCTTCCAGAGCTGAGATATCGAAACTCAAAAATTCGGCCCTAAAAAAAACAACAACAGTGGTACCCCTTACGTTTTTTTTTTTCTGGCGAAAAATTAAGTTTCTCCAATCTTCCCAAAACTCTGGATTCTGATAGAGGGCCATGAGACTTAGACCTGAGTGCAAAAATGGAGGCTCTAGCCCCTTCCATAGCTGAGATATCGAAACTCAAAAATTCGTCCCGAAAAAAAAAACGACAGTGGTACCCCTTACGTTTTTTTTTTCGGATGAAAAATTAAGTTTCTCCAATTTTCCCAAAACTCTGGATTCTGATAGAGGGCCATGAGACTTAGACCTGAGTGCAAAAATGGAGGCTCTAGCCCCTTCCAGAGCTGAGATATCGAAACTCAAAAATTCGGCCCGAAAAAAAAAACGACAGTGGTACCCCTTACGTTTTTTTTTTTCGGGCGAAAAATTAAGTTTCTCCAATCTTCCCAAAACTCTGGATTCTGATAGAGGGCCATGAGACTTAGACCTGAGTGCAAAAATGGAGGCTCTAGCCCCTTCCAGAGCTGAGATATCGAAACTCAAAAATTCGGCCCGAAAAAAAAAAACGACAGTGGTACCCCTTACGTTTTTTTTTTTTCGGGCGAAAAATTAAGTTTCTCCAATTTTCCCAAAACTCTGGATTCTGATAGAGGGCCATGAGACTTAGACCTGAGTGCAAAAATGGAGGCTCTAGCCCCTTCCAGAGCTGAGATATTGAAACTCAAAAATTCGGCCCGAAAAAAAAACGACAGTGGTACCCCTTACGTTTTTTTTTTTTCGGGTGAAAAATTAAGTTTCTCCAATCTTCCCAAAACTCTGGATTCTGATAGAGGGCCATGAGACTTAGACCTGAGTGCAAAAATGGAGGCTCTAGCCCCTTCCAGAGCTGAGATATCGAAACTCAAAAATTCGGCCCTAAAAAAAAAAACGACAGTGGTACCCCTTACGTTTTTTTTTTTCTGGCGAAAAATTAAGTTTCTCCAATCTTCCCAAAACTCTGGATTCTGATAGAGGGCCATGAGACTTAGACCTGAGTGCAAAAATGGAGGCTCTAGCCCCTTCCATAGCTGAGATATCGAAACTCAAAAATTCGTCCCGAAAAAAAAAACGACAGTGGTACCCCTTACGTTTTTTTTTTCGGATGAAAAATTAAGTTTCTCCAATTTTCCCAAAACTCTGGATTCTGATAGAGGGCCATGAGACTTAGACCTGAGTGCAAAAATGGAGGCTCTAGCCCCTTCCAGAGCTGAGATATCGAAACTCAAAAATTCGGCCCGAAAAAAAAAACGACAGTGGTACCCCTTACGTTTTTTTTTTCGGGCGAAAAATTAAGTTTCTCCAATCTTCCCAAAACTCTGGATTCTGATAGAGGGCCATGAGACTTAGACCTGAGTGCAAAAATGGAGGCTCTAGCCCCTTCCAGAGCTGAGATATCGAAACTCAAAAATTCGGCCGAAAAAAAAAACGACAGTGGTACCCCTTACGTTTTTTTTTTCGGGCGAAAAATTAAGTTTCTCCAATCTTCCCAAAACCCTGGATTCTGATAGAGGGCCATGAGACTTAGACCTGAGTGCAAAAATGGAGGCTCTAGCCCCTTCCAGAGCTGAGATATCGAAACTCAAAAATTCGGCCCGAAAAAAAACCGACAGTGGTACCCCTTACGTTTTTTTTTTCGGGTGAAAAATTAAGTTTCTCCAATCTTCCCAAAACTCTGGATTCTGATAGAGGGCCATGAGACTTAGACCTGAGTGCAAAAATGGAGGCTCTAGCCCCTTCCAGAGCTGAGATATCGAAACTTAAAAATTCGGCCCGAAAAAAAAAACGACAGTGGTACCCCTTAAGTTCTTTTTTTTCGGGCGAAAAATTAAGTTTCTCGAATCTTCCCAAAACTCTGGATTCTGATAGAGGGCCATGAGACTTAGACCTGAGTGCAAAAATGGAGGCTCTAGCCCCTTCCAGAGCTAAGATATAGAAACTCAAAAATTCGGCCAGAAAAAAAAACGACAGTGGTACCCCTTACGTTTTTTTTTTTCGGGTGAAAAATTAAGTTTCTCCAATCTTCCCAAAACTCTGGATTCTGATAGAGGGCCATGAGACTTAGACCTGAGTGCAAAAATGGAAGCTCTAGCCCCTTCCAGAGCTGAGAGATAAAAACTCAAAAATTCGGCCCGAAAAAAAAACGACAGTGGTACCCCTTACGTTTTTCTTTTTTTTGGGTGAAAAATTAAGTTTCTCCAATCTTCCCAAAACTCTGGATTCTGATAGAGGGCCATGAGACTTAGACCTGAGTGCAAAAATGGAGGCTCTAGCCCCTTCCAGAGCTGAGATATCGAAACTCAAAAATTTGGCCCGAAAAAAAAAACGACAGTGGTACCCCTTAAGTTTTTTTTTTTTCGGGCGAAAAATTAAGTTTCTCCAATCTTCCCAAAACTCTGGATTCTGATAGAGGGCCATGAGACTTAGACCTGAGTGCAAAAATGGAGGCTCTAGCCCCTTCCAGAGCTGAGATATCGAAACTCAAAAATTCGGCCCGAAAAAAAAAACGACAGTGGTACCCCTTACGTTTTTTTTTTCGGGTGAAAAATTAAGTTTCTCCAATCTTCCCAAAACTCTGGATTCTGATAGAGGGCCATGAGACTTATACCTGAGTGCAAAAATGGAGGCTCTAGCCCCTTCCAGAGCTGAGATATCGAAACTCAAAAATTCGGCCAGAAAAAAAACGACAGTGGTACCCCTTACGTTTTTTTTTTTCTGTGAAAAATTAAGTTTCTCCAATCTTCCCAAAACTCTGGATTCTGATAGAGGGCCATGAGACTTAGACCTGAGTGCAAAAATGGAAGCTCTAGCCCCTTCCAGAGCTGAGAGATAAAAACTCAAAAATTCGGCCCGAAAAAAAAACGACAGTGGTACCCCTTACGTTTTTCTTTTTTTTGGGTGAAAATTTAAGTTTCTCCAATCTTCCCAAAACTCTGGATTCTGATAGAGGGCCATGAGACTTAGACCTGAGTGCAAAAATGGAGGCTCTAGCCCCTTCCAGAGCTGAGATATCGAAACTCAAAAATTTGGCCCGAAAAAAAAAACGACAGTGGTACCCCTTAAGTTTTTTTTTTTCGGGCGAAAAATTAAGTTTCTCCAATCTTCCCAAAACTCTGGATTCTGATAGAGGGCCATGAGACTTAGACCTGAGTGCAAAAATGGAGGCTCTAGCCCCTTCCAGAGCTGAGATATCGAAACTCAAAAATTCTGCCCGAAAAAAAAAACGACAGTGGTACCCCTTACGTTTTTTTTTTCGGGTGAAAAATTAAGTTTCTCCAATCTTCCCAAAACTCTGGATTCTGATAGAGGGCCATGAGACTTATACCTGAGTGCAAAAATGGAGGCTCTAGCCCCTTCCAGAGCTGAGATATCGAAACTCAAAAATTCGGCCAGAAAAAAAACGACAGTGGTACCCCTTACGTTTTTTTTTTTTCTGTGAAAAATTAAGTTTCTCCAATCTTCCCAAAACTCTGGATTCTGATAGAGGGCCATGAGACTTAGACCTGAGTGCAAAAATGGAGGCTCTAGCCCCTTCCAGAGCTGAGATATCGAAACTCAAAAATTCGGCCCGAAAAAAAAAAACGACAGTGGTACCCCTTACGTTTTTTTTTTTTCGGGCGAAAAATTAAGTTTCTCCAATCTTCCCAAAACTCTGGATTCTGATAGAGGGCCATGAGACTTAGACCTGAGTGCAAAAATGGAGGCTCTAGCCCCTTCCAGAGCTGAGATATCGAAACTCAAAAATTCGGCCGAAAAAAAAAAACGACAGTGGTACCCCTTACGTTTTTTTTTTTTTCGGGAGAAAAATTAAGTTTCTCCAATCTTCCCAAAACTCTGGATTCTGATAGAGGGCCATGAGACTTAGACCTGAGTGCAAAAATGGAGGCTCTAGCCCCTTCCAGAGCTGAGATATCGAAACTCAAAAATTCGGCCCGAAAAAAAAAAACGACAGTGGTACCCCTTACGTTTTTTTTTTTCGGGTGAAAAATTAAGTTTCTCCAATCTTCCCAAAACTCTGGATTCTGATAGAGGGCCATGATACTTAGACCTGAGTGCAAAAATGGAGGCTCTAGCCCCTTCCAGAGCTGAGATATCGAAACTCAAAAATTCGGCCCGAAAAAAAAAACGACAGTGGTACCCCTTAAGTTCTTTTTTTTCGGGCGAAAAATTAAGTTTCTCAAATCTTCCCAAAACTCTGGATTCTGATAGAGGGCCATGAGACTTAGACCTGAGTGCAAAAATGGAGGCTCTAGCCCCTTCCAGAGCTGAGATATCGAAACTCAAAAATTCGGCCCGAAAAAAAAAATGACAGTGGTACCCCTTACGTTTTTTTTTTTTCGGTTGAAAAATTAAGTTTCTCCAATCTTCCCAAAACTCTGGATTCTGATAGAGGGCCATGAGACTTAGACCTGAGTGCAAAAATGGAAGCTCTAGCCCCTTCCAGGGCTGAGATATAAAAACTCAAAAATTCGGCCCGAAAAAAAAAACGACAGTGGTACCCCTTACGTTTTTTTTTTTTCGGGTGAAAAATTAAGTTTCTCCAATCTTCCCAAAACTCTGGATTCTGATAGAGGGCCATGAGACTTAGACCTGAGTGCAAAAATGGAGGCTCTAGCCCCTTCCAGAGCTGAGATATCGAAACTCAAAAATTCAGCCCGAAAAAAAAAACGACAGTGGTACCCCTTAAGTTTTTTTTTTTTTTGGGCGAAAAATTAAGTTTCTCCAATCTTCCCAAAACTCTGGATTCTGATAGAGGGCCATGAGACTTAGACCTGAGTGCAAAAATGGAGGCTCTAGCCCCTTCCAGAGCTGAGATATCGAAACTCAAAAATTCGGCCCGAAAAAAAAACGACAGTGGTACCCCTTACGTTTTTTTTTTTTCGGGTGAAAAATTAAGTTTCTCCAATCTTCCCAAAACTCTGGATTCTGATAGATGGCCATGAGACTTAGACCTGAGTGCAAAAATGGAGGCTCTAGCCCCTTCCAGAGCTGAGATATCGAAACTCAAAAATTCGGCCCGAAAAAAAAAACGACAGTGGTACCCCTTACGTTTTTTTTTTTCGGGCGAAAAATTAAGTTTCTCCAATCTTCCCAAAACTCTGGATTCTGATAGAGGGCCATGAGACTTAGACCTGAGTGCAAAAATGGAGGCTCTAGCCCCTTCCAGAGCTGAGATATCGAAACTCAAAATTTCGACCCGAAAAAAAAAAACGACAGTGGTACACCTTTCGTTTTTTTTTTTTTTTTCGGGAGAAAAATTACGTTTTTCCAATCTTCTCAAAACTCTGGATTCTGATAGAGGGCCATGAGACTTAAACCTGGGTGCAAAAATGGAGGCTCTAGACCCTTCCAGAGCTGAGATATTGAGATATTTATAATGGCATAATTGCTACGTGGTATCTCAATATCTCAGCTCTGGAAGGGTCTAGAGCCTCCATTTTTGCACTCAGGTCTAAGGCCCTGCCCCTCTATCAGAATCCAGAGTTTCAAGAAGATTGGAGAAACTCAAAATTTCGACCCAAAAAAAAAAAAAAAAACGACAATGTTACCGCTGTCGTTTTTTTTTTTGTTTTGTTTTTTGTGCGAAAAAATAAGTTTCTCCAATCTTCTTGAAACTCTGGATTCTGATAGAGGGCCATGGGACTTAGACCTGAGTGCAAAAATGGAGGCTCTATGGCGACCAAACGTCACTGGTGAGATAAAACGTGCAACGGACGGACGGTCAGATTACATTTTGGCAGGGGAAAAACTGATCAGAAAATGTAATGAAAATGTAACCGAAGTTGTAGAAATGTAGTAGAAGAAAGTATAATAATTGCTGCAAAATGTAACGAAGTAAAAGTAAAAAGTATGTGCTATTTATTCTACTTAAGTAAAGTAAAGATACGTGAAAAATGTACTTAAGTAAAGTAACAAAGTAGTTGTACTTCGTTACATTCCACCACTGTGGTACACTTAACTGATAATAAGCCACTCAGACTCTCTTCAGCCTTGATAGAATCTTCTATTTGCTAGTGTCCTATGTGAATGCAGTAACAGTGAAAATAATTGGAAAAATAGGGATTTGGTTTGTGTTTGAGTGTTAAAACATTAAGGGTTCATTGAAGCCAATAGTTTAAGGCACCATGTTGAAGTCTTACTCCAGTTAGACTAAAGTTCAGTGCTATTCTTCTTGGTTGCAGGTTAAGGAACCACTGCCATTATTGGAGATTGAATGAGTTGTTCTGGACATACTGGCGCCAGCAACCCAAATCTGTGATCTGGAAGGTCATGATGTGCCTCATCGATGGAGATATGTTTCGTCTATCTGTATATGTGTGGAAAATTACTGTGTTTATCTATATCTTAGCCAATGAGAATCATTCAACGTGTAAGCAATGACGTAGCTTAGACTTTGAAAATGGTATAACTGCTGTGATTGTTGTAACAGTAAGGGGGGCGGCCTACGAACTCCTGAGTGAGTCTTGAAGCTGACTTCTGCTAATGAAATGGAAAACTATGTTCAGTAAAACTTTCTTTAATTTTTTATAATTCTGACTCCGGGTCTTCATTCTTCATATCTGGTTCTGGGTCCTTAACTGTTTACCCCTAAAAATGTTTTTTGACTTCCTGTAAAATGAGAATAACTTTCCAAAAATATGTCAGTAGATAAGCAAGGTTATTAAATGCTTCTGTGACTCTAATAAAAACTAAAATCCCCTTGGAAATGTATTCCATTAACAAACACTACATTTTGAAAGGAAGTTTTATATTTTATTTTTGAATGTGAAAGAAGTCTCTTATACTCACTAAGGCTACATTTATTTGATAAAAAAAATCTGTGAAAACAGCAATATTGTGAAATTGTACTATACAATTTAAACGAACTGCTCTGTATTTTATCATTTAACATGTCATTTTTTTTCTGTGATGACAAAGCTGATGTTTCAGCATCGTTACTCCAGTCTTCAGTCACATGATCCTTCAGAAACCATAATACACTGATTTGGTGCACAAATTATTTATTACATTTTTTTAAATTATTTTATTATTATCAATGTTGAAAACAGTCGTGCTGCTTAATAAATTTGTGGAAAAGGGTTTGTTTTTTCAAAATTCCTTGAATAGAAAGTTCAAAAGAACATTTATTTAAAATATAATCAGATTTCACTGGATATCTGCTCTATTTTAGCACTTTCAATAATTTAATTTGTGATCTGCTTCTTACTGTTGATAAACTGTATTAGGTAAGTAAATATTTTTTCAAACCACACAGAAAAGACAAATACAAAATGCATGTTTTTATTAAGTCAATATTTTATCCATGCATATACTTGTATATACTCAAAAATATAGAATTGGAAATAAATAGCCATTACATTTCAAGGTATTAATTCACAAAACCTTCCACAAGATACTGTTGCACAGTATACATATATAGATTCATACTTTGTCCAGCTGGGTTACTGATTAGTCGTTAAATATATCTCATCATCACAATGTCTGATGTCTTAAATTTAAGCAGGCACAATGTACAGAGAATACAACTACAGTCCAGTCCATTATAATGTGCTGCTTAAATCTGTCTGCAGGGGAACTTTAAAACTCGTATCTGTAAATCTTTGTTAAATATACACTTTTTTAAAATAAGTTGTAAAGTTAATATTGCAGAAGGTTAGAGTATATGGTAAACTTTGACAGTGAATAAATCATAATGTACTTATTATAAATCGGGATTGTTTGCCATAATCACTTGTCACTGAAGTTATGATATATTGCACACCCTTATTTTTTCTTTGGGTGAGGAGAACAATCTGACAAAAACAAGATTTTAAAGTTAAACCATTCAGATAAATGATATATTACCAAAAAAATAATAGTTAACAATGAAAGCAAGGCTCTCTGGGAATTAAAGAAACTAAGATGGAAGACAAACTGGCAACACAAGTGTTTGACTGAAAAAAATCCTTTCAATGTTCCCTCTGGAAAGGCAAGGAATGGTTCGGTACTGGGCCTGACCCAAAACACCCTCATATTTATAGGAAGACACATCAAGTTATAGTAAGACAGACCTTGGATACATCTGGGGTGAAATATTACAGAAAAGTGCAATAAAAAATAAATATAGTGTATATCTGATCACTTCTTTAATAACATTCGTAGATTAATTTTCATTGCCTGACAAAAATATAGTCACATTACCTGAAAATAACATGTAACAATGTACCATGCCTGCTAAAAAGCTACAGTAGCTGTGCTTCAGGGCAAATGAGGACCTTCTGGGGAGTCTATAGGGAAGCCCTCCCTCCATGGCATCTTTGATTGGCGTACGGAAGTACATTTCTGATTGGCCGTTTCTCATACAGAGAATCTGCGAATTACTGGCAATTGCTGTCTCTCTCTAGTTGACTGTTGGCCTGGCCAGCAAGTCAGGTTGAGGCAGAAGAAAGACGATTCTGGCAGAGCCAGTTGGACAAGAAGACAAGTCCACTGGACTCAGAGCGGAGCTGTAGGATCTGTAACTGTGGCTGGATCAGCACGAGCTTTCAGAAGATCAACGATCTCAGAGTGGGACGCCTTCATGGCTACTGACAAAGCTGTGTGTCCATCCTAGTAGAGGGAGAGGGAAAGAAACGTGAAACATGTAAATGATTTTGAAAGGTATTTTTGTGGTTTTTGAGGACCTGCCCACGATAGTATCTGCCTAATTTGTGTAGATCCTACAAGTGATTAAAGAGTTTCAAATAGACACACAGATTTTGATGTGAATATTATGATAAAATTATAAAAGATAACTTGTTATGGCTCCATCATACACTCCCAGAGCCTGTTGGATGGATTAAAGATTCGGAGAGATTGATAAATGAAAAAATCATGAATCTATTTAAAAAAGCAAACAATATTGGGAACAATAAAGTATGAAGCAGGAAGTATTAAGTAATTCGATAGTTAGATTATTATTTCTTCCTACTAATAACATAAGAAATATTTTTTCCTAATAATTATAAATGTAATAAATGTAGTAATAGTAATAATAAATGTAGTAATAGTAATGAACTACCTTAAAAAAAAAAAAAAAAAAACCTAACATAACTACCTTTTACCACTAAGGGGCAGTGTTGTATTTTCTTGAAATGAAGCAACCCATGGCTTCACATAGCTATATTATGACAGCACTGAGGATGAAAGTTTCCTGGCTTCAACAGTGTTTAAAATTTTTTAAAAATTCACATTTGTCACATTTATTTTAGGTCTTGTATTTTTAAGTGTTGCACAACTATTTTGCTACATGCATATGGAAAAAAAAAGAAGCAGAGAAATTAGTACATATCACATTTCTAGTTAGGTAAAAATTTAAGTTCCTCTTTTCATGAATAGCTTTGAAATGTAGTGGCCTAAAATGTTGGATTTTGTTTGTAGATCTCTTGATTTTAAATATCAACTGAATTGGTGTAAGGTTTAATATATCAGTGTCTCTCTCACCTTATCTATGAGTGACATGTCACACTCTGGTCTCTCTAGCAGCATTTTGGCAATCTCAGTATGACCGTGCTCACAGGCACACATAAGAGCAGTGGAGCCATCCCGGTCCTGTATGTTCACATCAGCCCCGCAGTCTAGAAGAACCTGCACCATCATTGTCCGCCCATGACTAACTGCAAGCATCAGTGCTGTTTGCCCTGACTAGTGGGGAGTAATGAAAAAGAGTCTTATTTACATAAAACAACCTTTATCATAAATTATAATAAAAACATTATATGCTAAATAACTCATTGCTGCACTCATAGAGAATTAGAGAATTGCGTCTGGTATATCATAACTACATAAGTAACAAAACGTATGTGTGTTCTTGCAGTACCGGATGTTGTGGCGTTTCGCTGTGTGTACCTGGCTGGCTTGTGCATTGATTTTGCCCATTCTCAGTAGCTGCTGAGCCACCTCCATGTCCTCAGGGCTTTCTGCCGCAGTAAGAGCTGCCAACATTATAGCAGTGTAGCCGGCCTTGTTTTGGTGATCCACCTCACACAGTCCTGATGGACATACAATTCAAGAAAATGTTGGTATATTCAAAGTTTTGAAGTTAAAAAGAGTGAAAAACTGAACTTGAGATTGAAACTGTTTTCATGCCAAAATATAAATGCATTGATAAAAGTGCAAATTGCTGCTAGAAATGTAAATCATAGTTAAAATCTTGCTAAAAGTTGCTTTGGTACATTTCTCAAATCATCCTTAATATTCGCAAACCAGAAAGTGCATTTCTTAAAACAATCTGTACAAACAGCACCACACAATGGATTACCTGCAAAAGCCTGTAACTTGCTCATAATATTTAGTTCATTTCTCAAAAGTAAATATGTGTATGAACATACTAGTTCCATCAGAATGACAAGTCATTGTGTCATTGTTCACAAACAAGATGCAAGTCAAAATGTTTATTCATGTTACACTATGCTTACTGTACTCTGTCACTATTTTCAGATGTAAACTATGGATGTCAATGATTGAAAATGCACAAGACTGCACTTTATCTGGCATATATAAATTTCAACAGTACAAATTTATACACTACTCTATTTGGGATTCATAGTTTTCTGACAGATCAAGTACTGTTGGTCTGTTATCAAATTACAGTAAAATTGCAATATTGCAAAAGAAAAAGACAATATATATATATATATATATATATATGTATGTAAAAAATCACTGTATATATATATATATATATATATATAATACAGTAGTAGTAATAATAATAATAATAATAATTCATTACATTTATATAGTGCTTTTCTCAACACGCAAAGCGCTCAAAAATGTATGTAAAAATCACTGTATATATACTGTATAGATATATAGATTGATATAACAGATTGACAGCCAGATTTAGATAGATAGGTAGATAGATGGATAGATAGATAGATAGATAGATAGATAGATAGATAGATAGATAGATAGATAGATAGATAGATAGATAGATAGATAGATAGATAGATAGATAGATAGATAGATAGATAGATAGATACTCAATAATAGTAGATAGATTATTATAGATAATGTAGATTCTCAATAATAATAATAAAAAATGCCCAAGTTCATCTTGCCTCAGGTCTAAACAGTCTCTTACCTGTGTCTAGTAAAAGCTTGACCACAGAGAAGTTGGAATGGGACACACTGTAGTGCAGTGCCATGTTGCCATTACCGTCAGCCAGGTTCACTATGTAGCGCAGAAGGGTGGGAGTGTGGAAGCCCACCTCTCTCAGGTGGAGCGTGACTGTTTCAGCCTTTGACTCCTTCTGACTGGACACACGGAACCACTCCTGATATAACACCATCAGAACCTGCCTCTGAGATTCACACAGACAAGAGTCCAGTCGAATTAAACATACATCAACATTAAAGTATGTTCATTTTTGTGTTAAATCGAAAAGACAGAAAAATAACTTTCTAGTGTACAAGTTATATATATAAAGACACAAATTGCTTACCATGTCTTTATTTGGGGCAGCAACCTCAGCCATGCGATCCTTCAGGAAATGACAAGCAGCCATGAAGTTCTTATCAACTAACTCACTGCAATGACACAGATTGAGCTGTAATTTAAATCAAAGGGGCATATTAAACTCATGAACAAGATATAACATTGTGTCTTTTCAGAAAATGTCTGTTTACAGAGAGAGAAAAATAGAAGCTAATATCAAAAAAAGATATCAAATCATGCAGTAGTTTTTTCAAGTTCATACCGTACATGTATGTAAAATAATTTTCAAATACAGATTGGCTGCACATCTGAGCCTCAACAGAAATCTGTATTTGATACATATTATGAAATACAATGCATTTTGGTCATTGAATCTTGGTAACATTAGTTGAGAGTGGCTCATTTTGGACTGGCCTCTCAAGCAAATGGTTACCAATATCTGAATGGCTCAAACATCTTCATAACAACTTTTAGCACATGCAGTTTCTGGAAAAGTTCTGTCCCTTGAGGAGTATGAATTGTGTTTATATTTCTACAAGTGTTTTAGACCCTTGTGCACTAGTGGTGGTCCTACCTACACTGTAAATTTACAAGTTTGGGGTCAGATTTGAATGTTTTTAAAATAAATCTCTTATACTCACTAAGGCTGCATTTATTTGGTCAAAAATAAAGTAAAAACAGTAATATTGCGGAATATTATTACATTTTAAAATAATAATATTTTACAATGTAATGTATTCCTTCAGTCTTCAGTGTCACATGATCCTTAAAAAAATCATTCTAAGATGCTGATTTGGTGCTCAAGAAACTGCTGCTTAATATATTGGTGAAAACCATCGACATTCAAAAGCAGTTCAAAAGAACAGCATTTATTTGAAATATTATTTTGTAACATTATAAATGTATTTACTGGCATGATTGATCAATTTAACGTATCCTTGCAGAATAGAAGTAATTTCTTTCAAAAAAAAATTTATTACTAAGCCCAAACTTTGACACCTTCCTGTTTTTCATAAACCATATTAGAAATTATTGGTCGGAACTAGTTACACAAGAATATCCATTATGTATCTCAGGTGAATTTAATGTGGTTTTATTTATATAAAATTAGAACTAAAGCATGATATAAATGTATCTTTGTATCTGGTGTGATCATCCGCCATTTATTTGTCTGCTAACTCACCCAAAAAATCTGAAATAATTTTGGGAATGTATATAATTGTAACATAATACCTACTCCAAAATGACATTTATTCTAATGAAATAGTGTTTAAATAATCATAAAAGAAGACCATACCCTTTGCTTTCCCCATACGTTCATGTGGTTTATGGTTCAGCCTTTTATTATGATGCCGTTCTTTAAGTGGACCGCAGTCACGGGGCATATTAAACCTGTCACTCAAATCTTGTACTTTCTTGCCAGGTGAAGGACAGAACAAAAGGCAGGATTGTGTCCTATTCATAACAGAGGCACCTGCCTTGGGAAACATGGTCACTGCACACTTTCATGTGTTAAGCCAGCTCATATTATGAGCTAATGAGCTTTTCACAACAGGTTGAAAAAGTAAAGGGGACTAGCACAGAATAAGAGTCATGTGGATCATCCTAAAATACTCTTTGAAGGTTGTGTTGATTGCATAATATCTAACTCCCATAAATCTCCCAACTGACGACTTAAGCCATTGGGACTTGGAAAAAAAAAATGTAAAAACCTATATTGCAGTTGTAACTCTTTTGAGCAAGGCCCTCCATCTCACCTGACAGGCTGCTCCTCCTGGGGACTCATGGCGGCCTGGCCTGCATCGGGCTCTTCAGAGCCCTCTGCCACCTCTGCCTGAACCCCATCACCTTGCTCCCCAGTAGCAGCAGCCTCCTCCTGGGCCGTTCCACTTTCCTCTCCCTGCTCCACCTCAGGCTCCGAGCTATCCACCTCCTCAACCTCGTCCTGATCCTCCTCCCCACTGGAGTCCTCACTGGAGGTGGTCTCATAGCTGGACACACAGATCATTTAAGTCAAGGGGGTTCTTTTGATTGTAACCCACTTTGCATTTGCAAACTTTCTATTATCAGGATTTGAAATCAGACAAGCCTGCGCTTATTTACGACAAATACCACCTGACTATGTGTGCTTCAAAAAACTGTCAAAACAACTGTTACAGTCACAAAGGAACTGATATTTTAAATTAAATGCTTTAAAAAGAGAAAACCATTCTCACCTGCCATACAAATTCTCATCAGTCATGTGATTTTAAAGGATTAGGTGTAAGCACCATGTATTTTTTTTTAAATGCTCTGGTTTATATATATATATATATATATATATAAAAAGTCTTTAAATCTAGTTTTGATTTCGACAGTCCTTACCGCTAATGGCAAACAAATGTAATCTGTCAGTTGTGAAAGGACATCCACAAACGAAGTGTTTATACAAGCTGTTCAAATGAGAGAGACCTCTGTGGGGTCTGAGGGGTTCTTACAGTATGTGTTGAGCCTGTCTGAAGAATGCTGCTCCTTCATGGATGTTTTCAGAGGAATGGCACTCCCACAAGGACATGGGTGAATGGAGGCCTATAGTAGCAAGTCAGGTGACTACACATGTATTAGGGTGTTGAGCATGAGGGCCTCTTTTGAGTACTTCAGATTAGAGACAAGAGGGCCATGCAACTGTTTATTATGCTGATAACATCTTAGTAATTATGATTTCCAAATTTGATTAATGCAATAGCTTTGTATACGGCTTGTAAAAAAGAAAATTGGACAGAAAATGAATATGCTGGTCAGCCAAAGACGAGGCTTCAGCGACTGCTGTTTGCGCTTGGCTGACAGAGCTAAATAACAGAACGAAATATATTATGGTGGTTTAGGTCAAAACTGTGTGCAAATTCTAAAAATCACCAGCTGTCATCAAACAACAGCAGTGCAAGGCCTTTCTCAGGATAATCACAGTCTATCAGACTAAGACACAAGCCAAATCTGCCAACACTCCCACACGATCTTTGAGAGTCTACTCATTTCAAAACAGCTATACAAATTAAAGGTCACACATGTGTGTCACTTCATATAATTCACAAAAATAACTATTCCAGCATGTTTTGGCATACTGATAAGTATCAGTAATTCAAATTAATTCATTTTGAAACCTTTCTGCTCAAGGGTCTAAAGATGACTGACCAAAATAACCAGATTAAGTTACTCTTTTGCATTCCTTGAGCTCACTTAATTAATATAATATGCTTGTATTAAATATAAATTGATATAAAACTATCCAGAAAGCATCAACTGAAACATGAATTTACATTGGACTAAAAAACAAACACATAGCAAGGATGGGGCCACCTCATTTCAGAGGTCTTGGTTTACTTACAGTTCTCCAACTTTCAATACTCTCTCTGGGCTAAAGAAAGAGATCGGTTAACTGATATAGGATTATTCCTTTCTGATCAGGCATACGAAAGGCCAGCTGTTTGCCCAAGTCTATCATGATAATTGTCTTATTGTTGACGGCTGGTTAAATACAGCTGAGACAGAACCATCTCTGCTGCCAAGCTTATCAAATCATTCACCGCACACAGTGACAGGCAGACAGACAAAGACACTGCAAGAGAGAGAGGGACAGAGAGAGGACTTTGTTTTTCTTGTCATCTCACTAGGCCTCACTCATCATGCAACAGATCTCACGGAAAACAGTACAGACACCTCATGGCCCATTTCTAACAGAGCACCTTGATGAAGGATGAAACAGATTAAGGGATGCAAAAGGACAGGCCAGACATATGATGTCATGGATGTTGATGAAATAGAATCATCCATCAACACTTCACATGAAAACACCAGCGAGTGTGATTCTGGGGCAATTTGTAAATGTAAGGTGGGTAACTTTAGATTTTTAGGAGTTTTTTTAACTTTAAACAATTTTTTTTTTAACTTCTACACTGATGGCTGGCGGTTTTATGAAAAGCATTATCATCCATAAACTGTATTGGTGCATGCAAATAAATATGCCAAAACAGTCTGATATACACGTAAAAAACCAACATACCCCCCATTTACGCCAACAAACTTCAAGTTCTTCTTTGCTCCCCCATTGCCCTGCTTGTCAGGACAGTCATTCTTCTTCATGATGGATTTGAGGCCTAATATGGGATAGATGGTCAGATATTTGAAAATGAAAGCCAAGTCTGCACCTGTTTTTCATCCCAAGCAATAAGTTAAACCTATGAACTATTCAGTCCATTTGTCCAACCTAAAAAAATAAAGTACAGCATATGAGATAGTACTTTTGAATCTCTCAAAATTCCTTTACCAGAAGTAATATAACCAGCAAAATGCTGAACTGTACACTTGCTGTGCTCCAGAGAGTGGGTAAGTCAGTTGTAATCATTCATAATGCAGCACAACAAACTGTAAAAACAACTGTTACAGTCACAAAGGAACTGACAATTTAAACGAAATACTCTAAAGAGAAAACCATCCTCACCTGCCATAAAAATTCTCATCAGTCATGTGATTTTAAAGGATTATACCACAAAATGTTCAGAGATTTGTTCAGTAGAGTTTGTTTGATTGTTGCGAAGAACAGAGGTGAATAATAACTAAAAGAGTCAGTGGATGCAATTACAACAGAACACATCAAAGAGATTGGAATGCTTCCAGGAACTAGGAAAAAGCTCAAAAGTCCCATAAAGACTTTTCCAAGGGAACAACAAAACGAGTATGAAATAATAATCAAAAATAAAAATAACCAGGAAATTCATATTTGAGTAAAACAGTTAACTTTAAAATTACCATAGTTTAGTGTAATTGTAGAAGAACATAATTAGCATTTAAAATAATAATTAACTGTGGCTGCACAAATAACAATAGATGCCAAAATTTATGAGACTGCATAATTTTGCAAGCACTGTAATATAGCCAGATGCTTTTAAACTGTCAACACAAAATCCTAAATTATCTTGGCAGCTAGAACTTCAGTAAAGTGCATTGCCACTGGGTCTGCATTGCAACAGACGGCTTTCTGTGCCACACGCATTTATAATCAGGCAAAAATATGCATATTAGAACGTCTTATTTGATTTCATGTTGAATTTTAGGTTTGCTTCAGCTCATTAAATTGTCATTTCTGACTCTCAAAACCTTCACTTCAAACTCAGTGAGGCCTGTTTCACACATTGCACATATGAAGCGTGTAAGTGGTGTGTATGTCAATGTGATGTCATTAGTATTTGTAGGTAATGTGTATGTAAAGTGTATTTATAGCATGTACATTTTGGACATGTTACATTTAGACAATCCTCATGTATTGACAGCATCTAAAAACCTTGTTTATTTTGGAACTATACAAATAGTTCTTTGAGGTTTGTAGAATAACAAATGCATGAGGTTCATTGAATAATGAAATTTTCATTTTCCCCCTCAATGTTGATAGAATGAATAAGCAAACTTTGTGAAACAGGCCTAATACAAGTAATTGACACCAATACCAAAGATTGTTGCATCAGTCATTACTGTACATTTAATGAGCTTGCTACACTGCATAACTACACTGAATAAGAACCAACCTGATTGCCGTGTAGCCCCTCCTTTCTGAACAGGTGAGTAAAAGGCAGACAGGGCACTGAGGGACCCTCTCAGGTGGCTTTGAATAGAGCTTATTTTGGAAGAATGAGGTTTCTGGGAGCTCTCTCCTTTTGCGTCCTGGCCCCCACTTCCCAAACTGGCCCACTGCTCATTAAGAAGCCCCTGTATACGATTAACAACCTGACCGATTGCAGCAGGAGAAGCTGTGGCTTCAGCTGCCCTTTGAGGCTGAAGGTGAGGATCCTGTCCTTGTATTTCTCTTGGTTCCTGCTGTGTTTGCAAATCTGAACTTGTTTCTCCTCTTGCTTCGTCTGTTACTGTGCTTTCAACCCCCTTATTCTCAGCAGATTCTATTTCTTGGACTGTGAGCTTAGGGATTTCATTTTCACTGGCCATAGACTCAACCATGGCACTTTCTACCATGACATATTCCTCAGTGTCACTCTCTGCAACAACATTTTCACTGACTTTGGTATCTATAATCTGGCTTGACACACTATCTTTGATATCACCCTCTTGTTCTTTGTCTTTTACAGAGTCGGCCTTCTCTAGCAATTCAGAGACTTCCTGACTATTGTTATCTTCTATATCATCCTGGACCTCAGTCACCATTGCCTGGTCACACATGACAATCTCTACTCCTACAATTTTCTCTGCTGTAGTGACTTGTGCTAAGACTTCAATGTCTCGAGCTTCTACTATATTTGTCTGAGTGCTTGAGCATTTATAATCGGTTTCTTTGGGACCCTCAGCTGGTTGAGGTTCTGTCGAGACTCCTCTCTCCATGACACTTTTGCTGTCTGTACTGATTGCTGCATCAGATGTGACAACTGATACAGAAAGCGGCTCTGTCTCGATAGGACCTTGAAGTTTCTGCTCTTTCACTTGGTCCATCAGTTCCTGTATTCTCTCATCTTTTTGTCTATTCTTGTGTATCTGTTCCCCAAGTAAGGAATTTGTATGTTCCAATTCCAAACTGGCCTTGCTTAGACTCTCTTCCAAAGTTTTCAGTTTTGCTTCCAGCTCCAGGTTAGTGAGAAGTTTCTGTTCAGCAGGTTGAGGCATTGTATTTTCCTCAATTATAATTACACTTCCCTCAAAAGTTGTAGTATCTTCTCGGGCGGATGTACACTCGGATGTAGCACCCGATTCCTCTGATTCCAGCCTTGACTTTTCATCTTCTAACAAAGTCTCTTGCTTTTCTACTTGCTCTGAAAGACTCTTCGATGCCTCTTCTTGAAGTGTAGACTCCTGCAAAAGTCCCTCTTCTTCATCTGGATCAGTTGGAGTTTCTGCTTTGTCTATGAGTATCACTGGGACAGATACTGGAGCTGGCACTTGTTCCTTCTCTGATTCTGTATCAGTTACTGGTTCATTTTTTTCAGACTCCTGTTCTACAGTAACCTCTACCACAGTATTTTGTTCCTCTGACTGTTCCTCTTCTGTGGTTTTGTCAGACTGTATTGCTTGAACCATTTCATGATCAGCTGCAGTAACTGTGGAAAGGGAACAAGTATCTTTCTTCTCAATGATAACTGGAGGAACAGCAGTGTCTTGAGAAACCTCAGTCTCGTTCAACTGCAAAGAGCTCTTTTGTTCAGACTGGTGTAGCTGAATTCTTTGAAGCAGTTGTTCCCTCTCTGTTCTAAGAGAGCATATTTGAGCCTTCAACTCAGGGATGGTCCTGACTTGCTCTTCTAACTCTCGCACCCTTTTCAGCGCAGCTGTAATCTGTTGATGCAAGCTGGCCCTGTCCTGGGGAACACTGCCTCTCCTGTCGCCTCCATCCGCCGCCGGTCGAAAAAGCCTCTCAGCTGAGCCATTCTGAGACTGGGAACTCTGCTCATCAGTTGAGTCTGAACCTTTCCTGCGTGGGACATTAACAGGCATGCTTGAGGCTCTTAACAGGTGAGGCCTAACAGTAAGGCCCATGGACTGTTCATTCTGAGAAGAGGTCTGTACTTGAGACTCTTCCGCAGGCTTCGGTGAGGGGGGGGAACCACTCCCAGGTATCTTTGACTGGCTGGCCAGGGAGCTTCTACTGGTGTTACTGCTACCACTAGTGGCATCACTGGCTCTGAACTCAAAAAGCTTCTGTACTTCAGTAACACGTGACTTAGGCTTGGACCCTAAAGTGGAAGTATTGGCCCATGTATCTTTGGCTAGAGGTCGAGCGCCATGTCCAGGAAGGCTGAAGTTGCGTGGCAGTGTGCTGTACTTTGGGCCCCTGTTCTTGCGTTGAATGTGTACCCTCTTGATTGTGTTGCCTTTCTCTATGTCATCAACATACTTCAAGAAGTCCAGATCCAGGTGAAACCCATAGGGGGTCTCTACAGAATATGGCAGCTGTTTCCGCTGTACTCCACTCTCAGAGGCTTTGGAAGAAAAGCCATTTGCTGAAATATAAGATACATTGTAACACGTTTAGCATTCTCTGCCTTTGTATTATTAAGGATATGGAACATAATTAATAAAGGTGTTATCACTGTGCAAGGATTTAGAAGACATGAAAAGCAAAAAAAGACTTTATGTATAATGCATTGTAAAGGTATTCATAAAGTACGTTCTATTGCCTTATATCATTTTATAACTAATTGTAACCAGAGTTAAAATGCATTATAATATTTGCAGATTATTTGTTACAAGTGGAAGGAATGTATTTACACATTTGAAACTGCAAATGATAAACAGTCTGGATGGGTTTCTTACCATTTTTCTTGTCCATTATTTCTGTTTTTGCAGTATCATGGGTGTAAACTCTGAAAACCTGTAGACAGATCAAAATAAAGAAATACAGATCTAAAATTATTTGTTTTTATTACTAATCATCTAACAGGACAGTGACAACAATAATTACATTATGCATAAACTGTAGGGCATTACAACAATAATTACATTGTGTAGCCTATAGTGATTTGCCAGTTCATGTACTACAATAATTACAATCCATACTTCCTGTACAACATGATTTTACATTAGTTGTTTTGTACCATTTTAAAACCCTGCACCTCTATTCAAACCACAGTGACATAGTAGTTCATTCTGTTTAATTTACTCCAGATGGGTCACAGTTTATGTGGGGTTGATTTAGGCAATGGAAAACAATTTTTGCCATTTTAGATTTAAGATTCTTCAGGGGCTTACGTAAGGCCACTGATCAAAATACATCATGTTAATACAAACTTAATACACCCTCAGGCTTCAGGTCTGGAGATCTACGTCCCGAACGTTCTCAATGTCCAAAAAGTGAGACAAAAAACAAAAAACAAAAACATTGCCAGCTAACTGTTTTTGTTTTAGCATGACCACTTACTTTTCAGTGGTCACTAAAGACACGCTCAATTCTTTTGTTATTCTAAAGCAGCACCATAATGTAATGCTTGAGATCTGATCATACAGTATAATCGATGTTGATGATTACTGTGCCTTTTCTAAATAAATACAGTGTATTTAGCACTGAAATGCTGTTGGATGCCACTTCACACAACCTATTTATTGGAGCCCTTGAGATATATATAGTCAAATGATACACGAAATGTGGAACTTCTGCTGGTGAAGATGATGCTTCTCCAACCTTTTGTTTTAATGGAACTATGGTCAAACCCCTCAAGGCATGTTTGCAGATCTTAACTATGTACTGAAAAGATTGGAAAAGATGGGAAAAGATTACTGAAAGATGTGTCATCTGGCTCTGATTTTAATGTTGCAATCTGAGCCAGAGGCTTTGAATTTGAGCAGTTTGGAAAAGGATTTTCTTCAAAGGTGCAATTTGACTACGTTTCATGAAATCTGGATCACGAGCTGGCTGCTGGATGTCCAGATTCTGGACAGACTGGTGCAGAAAAAAAGGTAGATTCTGACATGCTCAGTAAAAAAAAAGAAAACAACAACAAAAACACATGACATCTTTGGGCCAAAGGCCCAACATTTTCACTATTCAACATCATGATGACCACAGCCTTCTGAATAAGTTGTTTGTACCTGTTTGAAATATTTATTTCACCAAGTGCAAGCAAGGATAGAAATATGCTTTGGTTGCTTTTTAGAAATGGGCTTTGAGCCATTGTTTGGTTGAGAAGACAAGCTCTATGCATTCTGAAGCAGAGTGGTATAATAGAGTGCCAACACAGCATTTGGTGATCAGATCATCAATCAACTAGCTTCCATGATTTCCTTTCACAGCACATTTACCTCAGAAAATAATGTTTTAAAATTGATGCTACTGTGAAACAGAAATAGGGAGGTAGGACATAGTGGTTAAAGCTCTGGGGATGTAATCAGAATGTTTACCACAAAGACCAAGCCATGAGCATTCACTGTTGTGGCCTTGAGCAAGGCATTTAACCCTGGTTTGATCTAGGGGGACTTTTCCCTTTAGTAAGAGCAGGGTAAAGTCAGTTAGGATGAGAGTGGCATAAAATAAGATACAATCAAATATAAAAATTAAATGAAAACATAAATGACAATTCTGAAATTAAAAAAAAAACTGTCAGCTAATTTAAATAAATGTATTGATTGAAGTTGTAGTTGAAGTGCTAAAATTAATAAAACTAAAACTGAAATAAAAAATAAAAATATAAAGAGACATTTAAAATACATTCACCTAAAGGATTATTAGGAACACCATACTAAAACGTTGTTTAACCCACTTTCGCCTTCAGAACTGCCTTAATTCTATGTGGCATTGATTCAACAAGGTGCTGAAGGCATTCTTTAGAAATGTTGGCCCATACTGATAGGATAGCATCTTGCAGTTGATGGAGTTTTGTAGGATGCACATCCAGAGCACGAAGCTCTCATTCCACCACATCCCAAAGATGCTATATTGGGTTGAGATCTGGTGACTGAGGGCGCCATTTTAGTATAGTGAACTCATTGTCATGTTCAAGAAACCAAATTGAAATGATTCAAGCTTTGTGACATGGTGCATTTATCCTGCTGGAAGTAGCCATCAGAGGGTACACGGTGGCCATAAAGGGATGGACATGGTCAGAAACAATGCTCAGGTAGGCTGTGGCATTTAAATGATGCCCAATTGGCACTAAGGGGCCTAAAGTGTGCCAAGAAAATTTCCCTCACACCATTACACCACCACTACCATCCTGGACAGTGGTGACAAGGCATGATGGATCCATGTTCTCCTTCTGTTTACACCAAATTCTGACTCTACCATCTGGATGTCTCAACAGAACTCATCAGACCAGGCAACATTTTTCCTGTCTTCAACTGTCCAATTGAGCTCTTGCAAATTGTAGCCTCTTTTTCCTATTTGTAGTGGAGATGAGTGGTACCCGGTGGGGTCCTCTGCTGTTGTAGCCCATCCGTCTCAAGGTTGTGCATGTTTTGGCTTCACAAATGCTTTGCTGCATACCTCAGTTGCAACGAGTGGTTATTTCGGTCAAAGTTGCTCTTCTATCAGCTTGAATCAGTCGCCCCATTCTCTTCTGTCCTCAAGAATCAACAAGGCATTTCCGTCCACAGGACTGCCGCATAATGGATGTTTTTTTCCTTTTCACACCATTCTTTGTAAACCCTAGAAATGGTTGTGCGTGAAAAAACCAAGTAACTGAGCAGATCATGAAATACTCAGACCAGCCCGTCTGGCCCCAACAACCATGCCACGCTCAAAATTGCTTAAATCACCTTTCTTTCCCATTCTGACATTCAGTTTGGAGTTCAGGAGATTGTCTTGACCAGGACCACACCCCTAAATGCATTGAAGCAACTGCCATGTGGTTGCCATTAGTTGATTAAATAATTACATTAATGAGAAATTGAACAGGTGTTCCTAATAATCCTTTAGGCAAAAATGTATATTGCTACAACAAACTAAAATGAAAATGAATTCATTTTTATTTGTTTGTTGCGTGTAATGAAGGCACGTGTAAACCACACTGCCCTGACCTCATGAGGTGCACTAGAGACTGTGGTCTTTAGTATCCTTGTTAGTGCGTCCGCATCCCATGCCAGAGATCCCAATTCAAATCACGCTCGAAGCAGGTCAAGTAGGACCGGTTACATTTAGTGTCGTGACCTGAATGGGAGTGATGTTTAGGGGGGTGAGTTTAACAGAGACCAGCTAGCAAAAGTAGTGTCTGAAAACCTCACTGCCCTGGCCCCATGAGGTGTGCTAGAGACTGCATTCCTCCCATGCCGTAGACATTGATCAAATCCCGCTCAGAGCAAGTTGACTAAGACCGTTTATATAGGTTTGTTCATAAGGATGAGAACATACTCTATGACATGTTGGCACTTGCCTAATTAAAGAGATGAATTTGCATCAAAATAAAGAGTTTGACTGGACAGCTATTACGAAACTCACTGTCACAGGTCATAATGCTAAAACTTTGCTGCTACAATGGTAGTTAAAGAAATATTGAGCATCTTAATTAGACTACTCAAGTGTACAAACAGCTTGCATTTATCCCCAGGTTTTAAGGCAAGAACCCCATAATAGTGTAAGTCTGAGCTTGACTGACAGCTGAATCCCCAGAATCCGACACACACAGCATGGAAAATGTACAGCTTCTTAAGTCCTCCTGGCGAAGAAAGGAACAAGGCAGGGACGGCAGGGATAAGATGCATCCGCAACATAAGAAATGTTTAATACGATTCAAATACACTGTCTGTCGTTGAGTCTTAATTAGCCAGAGCTGGAATGCAGCTTGTAATTTCTGAGTAAAGTGAGGCCTAGCCGCTTGTCAATTATCCACATGGAACTGAAGAACACAACACTGCCTATTTAATTAGATACTAAAAAAGAGAGAGAAGAAAGAGAGAGAGAGAGACAGAGAGAGAAGAAAGAGAGAATAAGTGAGGAAGCAAGTGGGAGAGAGAGAGAAAAAAGAGATGGCAAATCATTGCCACTGGAGAGAAATTACTTTAATAAGAAGATATTCATGCAATCCTTTTTTGGCCTCATTTGCAAGAATCTGTTTCAACTTATCAGTGGGGATAGGCTATTTGAGTACAGTACATCTTAAGACTTCAGGTTTCCAGTTTGTCTCAAAATCACCTTTCCTATGAAAGATAGCTTGTTGTAAAACTAATGTTAAGACTCATCTGTTTACAGGTGGCCCAATGGACCATGTACTGGTGATCTATATTGGAAAGGCACTGTTTATTTAGCCATTCGCAGCAGATTTAATTTAATGTAACTAAACAAATTGCAGTAAAGGAGAGGAAGTGAGGGAAGGAGATCGATTTCATTTGCTGTCTGTGTAACCATGTAGGGGCAAACTGCAGAGACACACACACACAAACACACAATCCACCTGCAACCTTACAAGCTCAGCATCTACTGCTGATTAGGAGTGCTGAAGCCTTGAAAAGAAATCGAACCAAACGGAGCCAAAGAAAGCAGAAACTGCCTGGACAGCCAACAAAACAACATCTGTGGGCATTCTCAGGCATGCCAGCTGGACATGCAGGGAAATATTGTTAATATTCCACATGCCTATAACCCTGTGATTTCAGGTCTGAGGATTCACACACAGACATCCGCTGGGGCAGGGGTGAAATCGCATTCCAGGAGTGGGGGGTGGGTGGGGTGATCGAGCCTATTTACAAGAGATAATCAACTGCATTTACATTAATACCTCACCTGGACAGGCATTTCGACCAAGACGTTAATTTGATCATTATAGGCTTATTTTAGGCATTTTTTTTTTCTAATTCAAGTATTTTCTACAACAGTTAGTTCCGTTACTCCAATTAGATTGGCTGAGCAGCGTTCTACACAAACTGTCAGGTAAAATTACAAGATATAATCAACTGCGTTTATATTAATACCTCACCTGGACAGGCATTTCGACCAAGACGTTAATTTGATTATTATAGGCTTATTTTAGGCATATTTTTTTCTTATTCAAGTATTTTCTACAACAGTTAGTTCCGTTACTCCAATTAGATTGGCTGAGCAGCGTTCTACACAAACTGTCAGGTTAAATTTGTAGTCTGAAGGCTGTGCCCTCCATAGGTCTCATTTCATTGCCACATACGTCATTGATGCTGCCTCATTTCAGAAAAGTAACCATTGCATTTCAAATAAAAAAGAAATTATAATAATTTATGCCTCAGGATGAATAACAGTCAATTTTCTAATGGTTACTTACTTCTCTGAAATGAGGCATCCTCAAAGACGTACACAGTGCAGCCTTTGCAATGAGACACAGCTATTGCCAGTAGGTGGTTTCAAGTGACTTGCTCCTCCTCCTTCAGTATTTGAAAAAGTGGAGAGTAGTATTTCCAAATTCACAGAATTTGAATAACATAGGTGAAGAGTACCCTGAATTACTACTACCTTCGCCAAGATCCTGGAGTGTGCATTTGATGGACAATATACTATCCCATGAAGCCACAGGAGAGGAGTTGTGAATTGCAAAATGCAGCGAAGTGACTGAACTGACAACAAGGCAAATAATTAGTCATAAAGTAAGTTTCAAACCAAATCTAGTACCTGCTAGGTAGACAGTATGCAATTTAGGATGCAGCTACTGTCTTTATGAGTGAGTCATTGAATCATTCACACAAAATGATTATTCAAAATAAAACATCGATTTAATCAGCAACAAAATACCACTGCGGTGTGTTTGCTCGGAGATGTCTAGCGGATGATTCAGCTTCGACTTCATTTGTAACTATTTTCTGTAGTACAGCACAAACACACAAAAAAACAAGTAATTCTTTGTCTAAAATGTAAACTATTCAATTATTTACTTCTTGTTTAAAGAACTGTTAGCAAAAACAGTATCACACACAATCATTTTCCTCACATTTGTCTAAGCCAATAAATGTGCTCTGTTTTCCTCTCAAACGGACACAATCATCTCCCACTCTTTTCTTTTCCCAGTAGCTCAAATGACAATAAACAGATAGCAAGTGGGCTGTCTGACAGGAAACAAAAGCTCGCTGCACTTCCCCTCCTTGATGGTTCTAGATCTGCAAAGCTTCAAACATCTGGAGGAGGTAGAGAACACAAAGCATCTGTCCCACTGAGATGAGAAGAGGCCTGGAGAGAACAGCTATGGAATGAAGGTTGGACCACCAGTGAGAAAATGTGTATGTCTGTCTGTTCTATTCAATGTAAACTTACCAATGATGAGTGACATAGACACTCTTTTACACATGGTAACAAGTCTCCTGTATTTTAATAATGTCTGTCAAACAATAAAAATAAAAGTTATTTGAATGAGTTACTGTACTGTACATACATACACACTTCCGCCAACTTGAGCTGCAAAGAATGTCAAGGAAAGGACGCTTGTTAAAAAGTACGGGGAAGCTTGTTGACGCTTTGGCCGCTCTAACCTAGCAGTATTCTATGTTCGATCCATAGTCATATAGAGAAAAGACGTGTCACTACATGAAATGTAAACAGAAAAAAAAAAAGCAATACATTGATTGACACTAAAAACCTTTTATAATAACAGCATTTTTATAACCGTTTTGGTCACATTTGGTCGGAAAAAAAGCTATCATTATTATTATTATTATTTGCATCTAGTGCAATTGGTTAAATCGGTGTTACCATGAGCAAATCAATTGCATTCCCGCTTGAACAGTGCAGTCTCATCCCAAGAGTCATATAACTGACGTCTTGGGACGTCTTTTGACCATACGTCAACATCCGCCTTTTTAGGGTACCCTTAAACGTCGGTCAGATGACGTTATCGGATCGTAACCCTAACCCTACCCCAGACCTAAACCTAACCCTAAACCTACCCCGTCGTCACCTAACTAACGTTAAAGGTAAAGCGTCAGTTGCATGACGGCCCGGGATCATCATTTAACCGACGTTTAAAGGAGTAGTTCAGTTTTGAAAAAACTTTTGCTGATAATTTACTCACCCCCATGTCATCCAGGATGTCCATGTCTTTCTTTCTTCAGTCGAAAAGAAATTAAGGTTTTGATGAAAACATTCCATGATTTTTCTCCATATAATGGACTTCAGTGGGAACCAGACGGTTCAAGTTCCAAAAGAAACTTTAAGTACAAACTGCAAACTTGTTCAAAGGGCTTTAAACGATTCCAGACGATGAATAAGGGTCTTATCAAGCGAAACGATTGCTCGTTTTATAAATAAATAACAAAGTTTAAGTTTTATAAGCTCAAACGCTCGCCTTGCTCTGTTCTGTAATGCACTTCTGTTCGAACTCGTTAATCAAAATGAACAAATCTTTTTCAGAGTCATTTGGTTCATTCGGCGAAAGAAACGAACGAATTGATTCGGAAAAAAAGATTTGTTCATTTTGTTGAACGAGTTCGAACAGGAGAGTCACGAACGTGCACCACAGAACAGAGCAAGGTGAGCTTTTGATCTTATAAAACTTAAACTTTGTTATTTTTTTAAAAAAATGATCGATCATTTCGCTTGATAAGACCCTTATTTATCGTCTGGAACCGTTTAAAGCCCTTTGAACAAGTTTGCAGTTTGTACTGAAAGTTTCCTTTGGAACTTGAACCGTCTGGTTCCCACTGAAGTCCATTATATGAAGAAAAATCCTGGAACGTTTTCATTAAAAACCTTAATTTCTTTTCGACTGAAGAAAGAAAGACATGGACATCTTGAATGACATGGGGGTGAGTAAATTATCAGCAAAAGTTTTTTGAAAAGTGAACTAATCCTTTAAGGGTACCCTAAAAAGGCGGATGTTGACGTATGGTCAAAAGACTGACGTCATATAACTGACGTCTTGGGATGAGACTGTGTTAGCTTGAAACAAGCGTTCGTAAATATAACTGGTCCCTATATGAAAACAACGTCATATCATAAATGATAGGAAACCCAGCCACGGGGATGATTTGCTTTTCCTCCATTTTCTCGGAACTAATGTTTTGGTAGGAATGAAAGTTTACATTGTATGTTTCTCCAGAATCAACCAGCTCAAAGGACGTCTATATTCCGAATGGTTCCTGGCGTTTTGCCACTGAACCGTGTCATAGCTCATTACCATAAAGTTGAGCTACTTTCAACCATAGACAGTAAAACAAATGGACACAGTGACCCCATAGACTCCAACAGAGACAAGTGAAATCAATTAGAAGCACTCACTTCCTGATTGCCAAGCACACTGCGAAGGCTCAAACTGAGCTTGACGACGTAGATGTGACGTGAGCAACCTGTCTCACAGTTGTATGTCTTCTAGTAGTTATGACAAGAGGAATCTGAATCATTCTCTTCTGAATCTTGCAAAGCTGGAGAGCATGAATTGGAACTGTCCATGAGCTTGCAGCAGGAGCAACTTTATGTTGTTATAAGACGCAATCGTTAGTCTATTTTTTACAAAAAAACTGCTTACAGGGCCATAACATAAGATAAAAGGTAATGGAGCCTTTTATACATTATTGTGTTTCTTTATAAATAAACAATGGACAAATGGAGTCTTTAAACGCCTCAGATGTAAAGTTATTTACTGTCAAAGTGACACCAAAATGAATGAATGCTAACAGCAGGTGAAGGCCTGGTAGCCAATGGCTTACCAAGGATTCCCCCTTGCTTTCAACTTTCTGATTGATGCTCTGGTCGCTCAAAACGCGACGCCAATGGATTTGACGCTCCTTGCAGAGAGAAGCCAGCTTCTGGTAACTTTGGAAGGTCAAGTCGGCAGCAGTGTGTACGTACAGTTACGCAATATGATGTCTTAATTAATTGATCAGATGTATGGCAACTGTATGAAAAATGGAAGGAAAACATCCATAAATTGCATACAGGTCAGGAGGAGAATTTTAATTTACATTTACGTTTTATTTATGCATTTGGCAGACACTTTTATATTGATTTTGACATTGGATTTAAGAAATGCATTAATCCGTTTTATGCATTCTTTAAAAATCAAACCCATGTCCATGACATTGATAGTGACATGCTCTATCTATATTATATTATATTATTAATTTACAAATTAGCTGGTTAACCTGACAGTTCTATTTTTTTAGCAATAAATGCATATTTACACCATTTAATTTAAGTACTTCCTGTTTGAAATTATGGAAATAGGGGCCTTGGTTTATCCTTCAACCATAATCGTGTTTGGTTGGGTGACAGAGTGAGAGCAAATAGCAAAAAGAGAATGTACGAGAGATAGAGCTTTCATTAAGGATGTGAAGCAAATGGCTATTAATTATTCATTACAGTAGTACCCTGTTTGTAACTCTACAAGCAGACGAGCCCGAGGTTCTCATTAGTACTCTGGATTACAGAGCGAGAAAGCAAAAGCAAAGGTGTTTTCTTGAGCTGCACAGAGAGAACACGGAAGTGAAGGGGGAAGGGATGAACGGATACAGGGAGATGACAGGGAGAGAGGGGTTGGTGGCGACAGAGAGGAGGGAGGTTATTGAGCCCAAGCAAGTGACAGCCAGGTGCTAGCTGTGTCTGTGTGGATCATTCACATCCCACGGGATCCACAACAGCAGACACATATGTACAGCCAGGTTCCAACAGAGATAAGACCGATGCCCCACATTGATAATCATTTGCTAGCTGTGAGAGTCAAACACATGGTGAGAGCCAGTGTAATCCACATTGTATACATATAAAACACCTCTATTGTTTTTTGCAATTGCACTCAGCAAACACACACATATGGACACACACACACACACACATAAAAATGCACAATACTTTCATTAGATGCTGCCTTCCTTCCGTCTTCCCGAGGGCTCCAGAAAAACAGCACAATTTAAATGTATCAGGAAGCGCTCCTCACTATGTACCCAAAGAATTACATTAAGCAAGGTCTATACACACTATCACACATACACACACACACACACACACATAATGGAGAGGAGATGAGCTGGCTATATGCCAGAAAGGAAAAAAAAGAGACCGGCAGTTATTCCTGCACTGCAGTAATATCAGCAACAGAGTCATTAAAAAACCCAGCGACACAGTCCAATCACACACGTATGTACAGACGCATGCATGCACATGTAAATACAATGGCAGACTGAGATTCTCACCTGTACTCACATGCTACATGCATCCCAAAGCTTGTAAGTATGTACGCATCATCGTGAGAGATGGAAAATGATGGAAGACAGATAGGGAGAGGGAGAAACAGAGACAGCCCCAGAGTGACAGAGAGAGGTGGGGGAGGAAAGGAATTCCTCTCACCTAGCATGTGCTGTGAATGCTACTCCCCTTCTGTCAACCAAAAACATGTAACACCCCCTCCCTTCCTTTCTTTGAACTTCAACCTGATAACGCAAGAAGGATAAAAGAGGGGAGATGGATTTGATATTTGCTATGGAAACATGCAAAGGAAGTCTACAGTATATGAAGAGTTCAGATGCAAAAGCCTCTAAGTGCCATTTGAAATTTTCTTCTAGAATGATCATTTTTATCAAGCTTATATATTCAAGTTCAGTAATTTCACTTAAATGACAATTAATAGGTTATCTTCATTGCAATTTAAGTGAAATTACTGAACTTAAACATACAAGCTTGATAAAAATGATCATTCTAGAAGAAAATTTCAAATGGCACTTAGAGGCTTTTGCATCTGAACTCTTCATATATATATATATTTATATATATGTATATATATATATATATATATATATGAAGAGTTCAGATGCAAAAGCCTCTAAATGCCATTTTAAATTTTCTTCTTTAATGATGATTTTTATCAAACTTGTATATTTAAGTTCAGTAATTTCACTTAAATAACAATTAATAGGTAATTATCATTGCCATTTAAGTGAAATCACTGAAATTAAATATACAAGTTTGATAAAAATGATCATTCTATAAGAAAATTTCAAATGGCACTTAGAGGCTTTTGCATCTGAACTCTTCATATATATATATATATATATATATATATATATATATATATATGAAGAGTTCAGATGCAAAAGCCTCTAAATGCCATTTGAAATTTTCTTCTAAAATGACCATTTTTATCAAGCTTATATATTTAAATTCAGTAATTTCACTTAATACTTAATACTTTATACTGTATATATATATATATATATATATATATATATATATATATATATATATATATATATACAGTATATATACATACTGTGTATCTTAAAAAATGTATCAAAAATGTATCTTAAGCTCACCAAGGCTGCATTCATATGAAATTGGATTAAATGGCAAAGCTGGAAGTTTCAGCATCATTACTCCAGTCTTAAGTGTCACATGATCCTCCAGAAATCATTCTAATATGCTGATTTAGTGCAAAAAGTAACATTTCTTTTTATTACCAATGGTGAAAACAGTTGTGCTGCCTTATTGAGCATTTTTTTAGGATGTAGCATTGATTTGAAATATAATATTCTGAAACATTGTAAATACCTTTACACTTTCGAATAATTTCATGCATCCTTGCTGAATAAAAATATTAACTAATTAATTTTTATCCTACTGACCCCACAATTTTATCTAAAATTCTAAAAATATGTTGTTTTCCAGTAAAATATCTAAACATTCTTCAAACAAAATAAATCTGATGAAGCAGAAATAAGATAATAATAATTGCTTTCAGAGAATATGGCTTGACATAAGTTTAGTGTTTATGCATGAAATTTGTAAACAATTTTACATGACATAATTATATGCTTAAATTATATTAAAAATAATATTAATTCAATATATATTATCTGCATGATAAGAAATATAAAATTATGTACTGTATATTGTTAAGGATGTTTAAAATTTTACTGGAAAAGTTTTTTGAAGACAATTAGTTTTACAGTGCATAGATACTGGACAGGCAATTTATTCTGCTATGGCGAGATATTGGTCCTGGACGAAAAGAAAAACACAAAACACAAGCAAGAAAATGCATCAAAGATGAGTAAGAAAAATTAGAAAACAGTAGGCCTACTCATACTTTTTTGAAGGTTCAGTCAACTGCTGCAGTAACTCCCTCTGCCCTCCTTTTGACACAGACCATCAGAGAATTGACCCGACGATGACCGTTGCCTAATGAAATGACCCATAGAGGGGAGCTCTATTACTTTCTCACCCTTTTTCTCATGTGGTTTTTTCTTACATTCTCTCTCCCCTTCAATAACTCTCTCTCTCCCTCAATGACTTAATACTCTATTCTTAAAAAGTTGTTTATTGCTGAAGTTAACTTTCCCTGTAGCCCCAGGATAATGTCAAAATTGTGTGGCATGGGTCCCGCCAAAGGGGTGGAGGTTAACCAGTAACAATGCAGCAGATCTCCACCACAACTTATCTTCTCATAACACTTGCACCTCAGTCAGGAGTGCAGCAGCTCATTTGTTGAGGTGCAAGTGTAAGACAACATGACAATTCTAACTTGAAGTCTCTATGTCTCATGCATTATATTCTGATTCTTTTGAAACGGTGTTTTGTGAGGAGCAGACTGAAATTTAAGTAGTTATTCACTGAAAATTATAACATCCACCGTAGTTTTCTTTGGCACTTTCATAAGAGTTCAAGAAAGAAACGGCAATGTCCAGTTCTTGAACGAAATATTCTAGCGGATGTTTTGCCTCACGAAAACCGTGGCTGATCCCTTTACAAACAGGACTGGTTCAGTTCTCAACTTACAAACACAATAATGCAGTTGCTACGGCTATTATCAGTACACAGAAAGGGATGATTTTAAGCAATTCAATGGACGATTCTCCCAAAACAGACTATTTTATCATCCTTTCCTCACTCTAACGTCATTCCAACCAACAAGACTTTCGTTCATATTTGGAACACAACATATAAACATAAATGATAGTTGTATTGGCTTGGAATGACATGACAGTGAGCGATGCCATTTTTATCATCCTTAGTTTGTTATGTATATGTGTCAAAAGAAACAGAAAAAGAGGATTAGACTGACAGGAGATGCAAAATTATTATTAATATGTCCACTCACATCTTTATTGTGCATTGCATGATCAAGTCACTAGAAACATGGCTCTTAATACCATGACGCACCTTCATAAAGGTCTAAAAAAATAGTATTTATTTGTATGTGCCTGAGATGACCCCACAGATAAGCCAGCTTGTCTTCTTGTCACATATTCTACTATGAAGTGCTCCTTTTGCCTTTTTCATTTGGAGAAAACAAATTGAAGTGGCCCCTTAAGGAGGAAGCTATTCAACTCTGCAATGTGCTTGAGAGGTCTGTCTAATCACAGAATTGAGATGGCCCTGCCATGTCTATAATTCACTGGTGTCCAGAGTGAGTCATTGTCCAGTCTCAGAGCCCAGTTTAAAAGTGGACTTGGAGAGAGGTGGAGGTGTTTAGTGCTCAGTGAAATGCAGTGCACCCTGTAGCCATAAAGTGCTCTTCCTACTTCAGTCAACAGTGGCCTTGAAGACACTAATAAAAAGGAGAATTCAAACATGCATACAAAACACTCACTCGTGTATTCTCACTCTCTCGGATACAGACCGACAATCATTCACACTTTTAAAAACACAGGCATGCTGCAAATGTGATGCATGGATAAATAATTTATATTCAATACTGCAATATTCCATAAAAAATAAGAATTGTCAATTTTGATTTCATGGTTACTTTAATCTTTCAAAGACTGAATGTACTCCTACTGTTCCTTTGACTGTCCCTTGGCTGAATTAGAGGAAAATATGTGTAATACTCAGACCCCCTACATTTTACACGCGAGCTGGCAGTTGAACACGAACACGCTCATTAACGCGGTTGTCGACTGTGGGTCTAAAGGAAAGAGCGAGAGTGAGCGTATAAGCAATCAATATCAGTGATGTTCATAAAATAGGTCACATAAATACCCAATGCCAAAACATAGCCATCTTTATCAGCCATAAAAGCTGACAACTTTACACAGTACAGGGCTGTGTACACACACTTGAGAAACTTATGGCCCTATCTATTATTTCAAGGTCCGGTAAAGCTGCAGGATATCATATCTGCCCTAACATATGTCAGACTCACATATTTGCACATTTCACTGCATATTTTTCCATGTATAGTGTTAACAGGTCTCAGCTTCAGACGGAATGCTCACGGACCGCCCAGAGGCTGTTCATTCGAAATAATCACGATGAGAAACTATGATCACATTTGCTGCTGCCTTTTTTCAGTGTTCAAGTAAAAACATTTTTTTTCCCATATGTGTCTATTATTTTAGCATAATAATTAGACATAATGTACAGTATAGATATGATATAACCCACCCATAAAAGGCATTTAAAACACAATATAATATGTATTGTGAAAAGCGCTATATAAATAAATGTGACTTGACTTGACTTGACTTAAAAAACAATCCAAATAATGATTAGTTGCTTTGTATTATGTCAATCAGGGGTGCGTTTTCCGAAAGCATCGTTAGCCAACTATGGTCGCAAGTTCCGTCGTTATCTTATCAGCATAGTTCAATGAGTCAGTAATGTGTTAAATATGAATATTTTTCTTACACAAATTCGTCGCTTTGCTTCCGAAGGCCTTTATTAAACACCCAGAGCCGTGGAGTTATTTTATGTTAGACTGACTTTTTTTGAGCTTCATACTTATGGTTACAATTCACTGTCTGCCATTTTCAAGCTCTGAAGCATCAGTGTGTTTAATATAGGCTAACTTGTATTCGTCTGAAAGAAGAAAGTTATATACACCTAGGATGGCTTGAGGGTGAGTAAATCATGGGGTAGTTTCCATTTACTCCTTTAAGTTAAGTAGCAAAGACATATTATGGCTATTCAGCTATGACTATCGGCCCAGTGAATTATTTTTTTTTTTTTGCTTATTTTGAATATACAGAATTCGGAATTATATAGATGGTGTTAATTGGACCTGAGAGTGTCATTGGTGGTTGAAACCATTATCAAATTAACCATTTTTTTAAATGAACATTCAAGGGGTGGGGGATTTGCGGGTCCAACTCCAATTCTGAGATGTAAGATGTACTGTAAGGTTGAGGGTGGGCCGGACAGTGTGGGGTGCCAATCTCATGATTAATTTGACAATTTCGACTTGGTGGTAGTCAGCAATCAAATGCATGTTCAACACCATACTGCTCAGCGATAGTGAATACGCATTAACATTTTGTTTCATACTTGTTTCAAACAAAATTATTTAGATAAATCAAGTAACCAACTTCAAGTGACTCGACTTTCTGAAGAAAGAGAAAAACGTGTTAACTACAGTGACAACACAGTGAGCCATGAATGCCCTCCGCTGGCTTTAACCACAATCCTGTATCAAATTCTGCTCTCTCCTTAAAGCTTCACTGCACACTGGCATCTGTGTCATGCGGCTCTCTTAAGGCATGAGAGGAACTGATGTTAATGCTCACACAATGTGAAGTGAGCTATGTGAGCATCTTTGTAGATTAGATTACAAATTATATGGCATTACTCATCATTCTTCGGTAAACCTCAAAACCACCCTTGGCTGGAGTAAGGGTGACCAAACTATTTAACAGATCAAGTGCTCCCACATCAAAAAATGGCATATCTTGTGTTTCTATTTACTGGGTTTGTAAATCTGGCATCTTGCTCAAATTAGATCTTGATTAGAGGCTAGTAAAATTACCTTTTGTACAAAAGTGTTCACATGATTATTGTATATTGTGGCGAACAGGACGACCGAGGCACATGAGAGAATGGCGCGAGGCTGGTGGTGCGATTGCTAATGAACTGTGAGGACACCGGTCTCGCCATCCTCTCACGTCCCTCGGCCGTCATGTTCGCCATATATATATATATATATATAATTTTTTTTGTGCAGTATAAATGGTTTAAATACAAAATCATACAAAATCAGATCACGCCCTATTTTTTTCTTGTTTGAGAAGCCGTTTAAATCAGATATACATCACAATAGGGAAGAAAAATCTATTGTAATATCTGTTTTTTGCTAACTTTAATATATATATATATATATATATATATATATATATATATATATAACTTTAATATATAAATATAAATAAATATAAAGTTTAAACTTTTATATATATATTTAAACTTTCCCAAAGATTAATGAAATGCTTGCAAACTTGGGATGAACTGACACTGGGATGAAATTTTGAGACTGTGGAATTTCAAGACCCTCAAGGAGAGGGAGGAAAGAAAGGAACCCTAGCATGTGACTAACACAGACTTACACAAAAAGAGAAAAAAAGACAGAGAGATATGAACCGGAATAACTATGAATGACTTAAGCAGAGCGAGAGAGCTGTTGAGAGAGGAGAGAGACAGACATTGCTTCTGGTAAAAGATGTTTATAAGGAAAGAGAAAGATGTGCAATTCTTCGGTAACATCTTAAATGAAGAGGAGAGCAAGAAGAAGGAATGTAAAAAGTATGCTTTTGGCAACGGCTGGAGCTGAGGGAGGAGTGGAGAGCTGAACTTGTGATAAAGTGAGGTTTGAATGGGTTTCCTGGGGAAGAGTGCAGTGTGAGAAAGACAGATAAGAACGTCAGGCTGTTTGTGTTCAAACTGCCATGTCTGGACCAGACTAGGATACAGAATAATGGGGAAGTCTGAGAACGAGAGAGAGACCACAACAATAAAACTGTGTGGCCCTGTCAAGAGTATCTAGCATAGATTTAGTCGTAAGTAATTGGCATGGAAGTTCCCAGAAATGGTTCAAATTCACACAGTCATGAAAATATATATAATTGCTCTGCATGATACTTCAGTGAATTCAAAAGTAGTCGTAAAGTTCAATTGAAATTAATTATACAATCACATCTGACAAAATATTGTCGAGACAGATTAAATTGTAATTGCAAAAATGATATGTTGTTAAAAATGTTATACTAATAAAATGAATAATTATATCGTTATGGTTTTAACATTGCAAAAATAAATATATAAAGCTAGAAAATTATTATGGAAAATAGTACTCATATTGCTTATACATAAACATTGACAGGAATTCAATTTCTTATTTCATTTATTTCATCTGGAAATAATCATATCGATATATTAAAATAATATATAAATAATTATAACAACAGGTTTTAAAAGGGAAAAAAGTTTGGTCAGTCAAACAGATCCACCACCAAATTCATGCCAATTAGATTACAAGGTTACAGTTTTGGGCTGGTCGGGATGCTGAAAAAGTGCAATGTTTTGACTTTGCCACAGACTTTACTTTTCAGGGAAATCAATCTCATCAAATTTGCATGATCCTCGAACCTCATACTAAAATCTCCGTACTTGAGAAGACAAAATGGCTGGAAACTAGAATCCAGTCAGGGGCCACTATGGGCAAAGGAGGCACATTAAGGCATGGGTATCGATTTTCTCTCAAAAAATGAGCTCTAACATCCCCCACCAACCCACATTTAAAATGGTGCTGATGCCATTCTGTAGCATATCAGTTCACCATTAGTCTACAAGGAAATGAGACCAAAGTACGAAATGAAAATACAGCAAGAAAACACTGGTGTAAAGGTATTTACACATACTGTAAAGGTATTATGCAAATCAAGTAACAGCAAAATTACTGCTAAAAAACATAATGTACAAATTTACATGGCATGATTCTTCAACTTTCATTCTGTTTCTGAGTGCTTTCTATATCTTAAAGGGTTAGTTCGCCCAAAATTATGTCATCATTTGCTCATCCACATTCATGTCGTTCCAAACTTGTAAGACTTGCATTCATCTTCGAAACACATATGAAGATATTTTTAATGAAATTTGAGGGATTTCTGTCTCTAGAAAGTTCATTGTCGTGTTACGTAGCATGTTTGAGCTTCCGCAAGAACCAATGAGGTTCATTCTCTGCAAGAACCAATGAAGTAAATTCTCATGTTATGCAGCTCGTTTAAGCTTTCACAAGAACCAATGAGGTTCATTCTTTGCAAGAACCAATGATGTTCATTTTCGTGTTACACGGCACATTTTAGCTTCTGAAAGAATCAATTAGCTACATTTTTGTGTATTGTGTGTTACGCAACATGCTTGAGCTTCCACAAGAATCATAAGGTTTGTTCTTGTGGGTCAAGCAGGTTTGGTTGATGTTCACTGATCAATTTTTATATGTGAATAAAAGCCTATTCAATCTGATCATCATATAAAGCAATCGTGTCTTCGGGAAATATGGACGAAACCAGAGTCAAAGTGGTAGTTGCAGACTGTACATGAAGGGACAAAAATTGCTCAGATTTCATAAAAAATATCTTCATTTGTGTTCCGAAGATGAATAACAAGTCTTACAGGTTTTGAACGACAGGAGGGTGAGTAATTAATGACAGAATTTTCTTGTTTTGGGTGAACTGTTCCTTTAACAATAAATTTACATTACATAGAATATATATATATATATATATATATATATATATATATATATATATATATATATATATATGAAGAGTTCAGATGCAAAAGCCTCTAAGTGCCATTTGAAATTTTCTTTTAGAATGATCATTTTTATCAAGCTTGTATATTTAAGTTCAGTGATTTCACTTAAATGGCAATGATAATTACCCATTAATTGTTATTTAAGTGAAATTACTGAACTTAAATATACAAGTTTGATAAAAATCATCATTAAAGAAGAAAATTTCAAATGGCATTTAGAGGCTTTTGCATCTGAACTCTTCATATATATATATATATATATATATATATATATATATACAGTATATATATATATATATATATATATATATATATATAATGAAAGTTTATTGTTAAAGGGATAGTTCACCCAAAACAATATATAGAGTGCACAAAAATATCAGAGCAAATTGTGCTTGAATAAACTGAAACTGAGTGTAAAGTTGGGGACACTTGTCTTATCTCTAAGATTTTTGCATGAAAGTGAAAAAGTGCACCACAAAGATTTTCAAGTTGCTTATTCTAAATGCGCCACATTGACCAACAGAAAGCTGCTTGGTTTGAAAGTGGCTTTGTTGTGAAAGTGGCTTCATGCATCGCTATAGACAATGGACCTTTTTTCCCTGCAAAATTTCACCACTGTTGAGTAATTTGGTCAATGCACCACTGTGCGTTTGAGTGAACAAGAGAGAAAGACAGAAAGAAAATAAGCTCTTTTCGTTGTCTCCTAAATGGACAAGATCTGTTTTGTGTGTACAGGGCACATTCTGGAACTCTGCAGATCTGCTGCTGGGGGCTGTTTGTGCTCTGCTGCTGAAGATGTGGCCAAATTGCTCCCACTATCAATAATCATGAGGTTCCCAGCCAGGCATGTGTGTGTGTGTGGGGGGCTCTGAGAACAAGAGCTCAAAATATGTTCAGTGGATTAACCCCATTTTTACTTCCCTTTTCTTTCTTGTTCTCTACATGCACGATTAGATATTTTAATTTTAAAGATTATTTTACAGTGCATTTCATTCCTAATTAAAACATAACCCATATAATGTTCCAGAGTGGAAAAAAACAACAACATATTGCAGTATTTAAATAACATCTTTGCAGTTATTCTTGACATATAGGATTTATTTGTGATAAATTAGTAAATGTGCAAGGTTTTCGTCTGGGTTAATAGGGGCGAGCACAAATCGGTACGACTTTCTTTAGTGGAAACCGATTTTAGTTAGCAAATACATCATGTAAAATAAAGGTATTCAGTACTGTAAAACCCTTACAGTGACTATTCAAATAAATCTGTCAAATTATTATTTTATTTAATAATAAAGTTACCAATACCCTGAACAGCACATTTCTATGCATTATTTTTTTTTTAGAGTTTAGTAAAACAAAATAACCCTAAACTTATCCACCGTTTAGGGAATTCCTTTTTTGTTTATGCAATGTTTTTTTTGTTTTTTTTTCCATGGAAAACGAGCGCTGAATGAATTCATCTTGAGCATTAACAAAATATTGTGTTAAGAGCATAACTATTTAATGGATCCCACATGGGTAAACAAAAATGTTTTTTTTTTTTTTATTTATTCATTCAGATGAAAAACATCAGCCCATTCTCACCCCCAAGGCGTCACTTAACTGATGCCTTGGGAAGCATTTGGACATGCTTCAATATCTGACGCTTTAGGCGCCCTTTAGCGTCAGTTAGATGACGCCCTAGGATCGCGTGTACCCTACCCCCACACCCAAACCTAACCGCGTCCTCTAACTGACGCTTTCCTTTAGCGTCAGTTAGATGACGCCGTAGGATCGCATCATGTAAGTGACGCTAAAGGGCGCCTAAAACGTCAAATATTGAAGCATAGTCAAAGGTGACGCCTTGGGGTGAGAATGCGTTGAAAACATACACAGGCTGATGGGATGCAGGTTGCTCAGCCTAAACAGAAACCATCTCCTTCTCTAATCATTATGTATTAGAATGTATTAGAAGTACAGACAGACAAACAAATAGACAAAATAATTAGAGGTTAAAAGTTTGAAAATGGATCCAAAAACAAATATGCAAAGCAAACAAGAGTCTTGTCTGAATGGATGTGTGCAGCAGTCTATGCAGAACTCCCTCATGTTACACATGCTATTTCTGTCTTCCATTGATTTTTATTCATGTCATCAGTGAAAACAGGGGCAATTTAAAGGGATGGTTTACAAAAAACGAAAGAAAAAAAAGTAAAGATATTTTGAAGAATGTTGATAACCAAAAGGTTTTGGTTACCATTTGCTTCCATTGTAAAAGTTATACAGGTTTATAATTACATGAGGACAAGTACATGATGACAAAAAAAAAAGTGAACTATTACTTTAAGAGGAAGACTATGACTAAGTTTAAAAAATAATTAAAAAAAATACTTCATGTTCATGTGAACATCTATTTTTTTATGTAACAGTGGAATACGCTGGTTAATGAACCGTCAGCAGTCATTATTGTAAAGTAAAAATAATGCAATATTGACTGGTTGGCTTTATATTAGCCATACCAAACTAAGGCAGGTATTGTAGTGCGAGTCACCGTGGAGAGATGCTTTGGGCCGGACACACAGGGGTGACGGTGGGATAATGAAGGTGTGTGAGAAATTGAGCTGTCACTCTTCTGAGATAAAGATGCTCTCAGGAAATGTGACCTGATGTCAACAGATGAAGAGAGGTGTATACTGTATGTGTGAGGGCAAACACATATGTTGTTTGGGCCATTTTTCCATCCCTCCTGCTTGATTTACGTCTTGACATGAAACTGCTATTTTCGGGCCATTCCCCAATAACTTACTGTCACTCTTTCCTTTGTGCTGGAAATGTCTATCTCTGTGCTCTATCTGCTCCTCTCAAAACCTTACAGTCTGTCCATTGGGAATACAAACTGAAAATTAAATAGTAAAGGGATAGTTCACCCAGAAATGATATTTTGAGAAATGGTTTGTCTGTTTGTTTGTTTTTTTTGTCCATACAACGAATGTCAATGGGTCCAAATGTTGTTTGGTTCCCAACATTCTTTAAAATATAGATTGTGTTTATGTTTGTGTGTGTGTGCACGCGCAAAACAGAAATCTACACAGGTTTGAAACAAAATGGTTTTCATTTTCATTTTTGGGTGAACAATACCCTTTAATAATTGCTGTTTCTATATAAATCAACACTTACATAAACACTTTATTTCGATAGTCCACTTTAAACATTCTACTAACTATAAGTAACTTTTCAACTACATGTCAACTAACTGTCATTAGAGTATTAGTAGACTGTCAGCTTAATATCTGCTAACTCTTTATTTTGTTGGTCCCCCAACAGACATTCAACTGACTATAAGTAACTTGGCGACTACAAGTAAATGTACTCTCCTAACTCGAACCTTAACACCTAACCATAACCTAACAGTCTACTGACAGTCTACTATAATATACTAATACTCTAATGAGAGTTAGTTGACATGTAGTTGAAAAGTTACTTACAATTAGTAGAACGTCTAAAGTGACTATTGAAATAAAGTGTAACCAAATCATTTATAAATTATAAACCTTCCTTTCAGGATATCTTTAGGATATGTTTCTTGAGCACCAAACCAGCATATGAAAATGATTTCTGAAGGATCACGTGACACTAGAACCTGGAGCAACGACTGCTGAAAATTCAGCTTTGCCATTACAGAAATTAATAAAATAATAATAATAAATAAATACACTGTACTTATTAATAATAATTCACAAATTGCTGATTTTTTTTTTTAAAGCAAATAAATATAACCTTGGTGAGCACAATAGACCTTTCAAAAACATTTTTTTTTAAATCCTACCAACCCTAAACTTTTAAACTGTAGTGTATAGACTATTTTTTTAAAGCATAGAATCATTGGTTAAATAGCAACACATGCACACTCTTTTAAACACTAGTCTGAAAGCTAGTCTGCTGCTCATGTATGGAAAAAAGAATGCCCCCTTTACTGCTGTCATTGTATCATCCTTTCCCCAATAGAAACATGAACTTTCAACTTACACACACACACACACACACACACACACACACACACACACACACACACACACACACACACACACACACACACACACACACACACACACACACACACACACACACAAACAAGCAGCTGCAAACAAGCAAGAATGCTCATATAGAAATGCGATGACAGACAAGCAAAGGCCAGTGCCGCTAGTTCACATAAGCTTTAGCAACATGTATCTCTAACCCCTGCATGTATCTCTAAAGTCTGTCTGTTATATATAAACAGACAGACTTTAGCCAAAAAATGCTGACAGGGCTGCACATACACTCATAAAAAAATAAATATTTATAAAAATGTCGTACTGTATTTTTGAAATGCTTCATTCAGCACTTTGATGACAGTTTAAAAAAATACAACAGTTCAAAAAAAAAAAAAAAAACACAGAATGCAAAACAATGATTCGGTTTAAAGCAATACTGTATATGCTCTATCAGCGCAGTCTCATCCCAAGACGTCATATAATTGATGTCTTGGGACCATACGTCAACATCCGCCTTTTAAGGTACCCTTAAACGTCGGTTAGATGACGTTATCGGATCCTAACCCTACCCCAGACCTAAACCTACCCCTAAACCTACCCCGTCACCTAACCGACGTTAAAGGTAAAGCATCAGTTGTATGACGGCCGGGGATCTTCATGTAACCGACGTTTAAGGGTCCCCTAAACAGGCGGATGTTGACGTATGGTCAAAATACGTCCCAAGACGTCAGTTATATGACTTCTTGGGATGAGACAGTGTTAGCTCTATTTAATAGGCTGTCTAATCGATTGAGGAACTTGTACGCACTTTCATGCTGCTTTTCTGACTTGCAAATTTGCTGTCAACAGAATCACTCTTAAAACGATGCATGCTCTTCTGTTTGCTTTCGCAATTATGAGAGAGAAAAAGAGTGAAAGAGAAAGTGAATTGATTTTTTACTCTTTGCAAGTGGGGGTCATTTATCTCATTTTGGTGGTTGCCAGTGGACGTTTGCACTGCTAGTGGCACAGAAGGATCGAAGTGTCTGACAAAAGCGCACATGTAAATCCTTACTTTTTACTTCTACCAGAGCAACAACAGCATGTACCAGATTTATCTACACACAGGGTTTGTTGGGGGGTTTTTATATTCAGGGTTTCAACACAAATACTTAAACTGCTAATAAAACATGTATTGGATGTGAATGCTTAAAGCGACACTGTGTGATTTTTACCCCCATCTAGCGGTGAAAAGGTATATGACCATCCAGTGAATATTAGTTTATGTTCCTCCCAATTCCGATTCCTACGGTGGCCAATGTAGTCCAAGATTAACATGGCTTCCAGTTCGACCTCCTCCATGAGTGTTAACTCAAACGTAAACGCGAAAGGCGAAGCTTAAATTAGATGGAGGGGCAATATGGCGACCGACATTAGAACCCCTTACCCGTATGTATTTTCAATGGCATTTTATACACTCACGCGAATATTTTATTACTTGAACGAAGTAAATATACATTAATGAGCACATATATTTTTGAAAGAACTAAGTGTTTTAAGCTAAAAATAAACTAAAAGAGTTACACAGTGTAGCTTTAAATCTTTAATATAGTAGATCTTGCCACTCAGGTCAGATGTTTTATTATGGGTGGTCACAAAGAGAGTAAAGCTTCTTACCTTGTGGGAAATAACCGTTATATTTCAGTAGGCAGTACACAATACCTCTCGGGGGACCTAAAATATTTTAATGGTGAAAGCTCCAGCTTGACGTTTTCTTCTTTTGCAAAGACAATTTAATAAAAACCCGAAAAAGTTCTTCCTGCCTACAGAGGTTTGATAAAGTTTTCTAATTAATTAAAGCATATAGCGCCTCCAACACTTTTCTGACACCAATTGCTCAAGTTCTTGGGAAAGTGCAATGACTATTTCTATATAAATATGTTTCTAAACATATTTTAATGTTACTTCTTGAAAAATGATGTTTGGAAATTGGAATTTCACCAGATTTCCAAGTTGGAAGGGTAACTTTCCCTCTTTGACCCACAGCTCACAGGCTTTGGCTCCGTCCTACTCGAACAGACAAGAAGCATTGTGTTGTTCTTTGATCTGCCTACTTCATCTTTCTCATTTTTTTTTCTTTCTTTCCCTCTTTTTTCCATCTTGGCTATCCTTATTTTTCCAAAGGCTGGAAGCTTCCAAAAGTGAATCTCTCAGATCAGAGGCATGAGAGTGTTTAAGAAGTTACAGATTAGAAAAACAGATCCCGTTTTTAAAAGGAATCTTCTCCCACACCTGGCACCATTTCACTTACAACTTGAACTTGAAGTGCCCTCTGTTATCAGTAACTGGCATGTGCTGTGCTGTCTTTCTTTTTTTTTCTTTTTCAACATACTTGCTGGAAAAGGAGTCTTGGTAATCCATGCATTGAACATATCTAAGAAAATATTTGACATTTCGACATTGATTTAGCTATTTATTGCTTCAAGAAATCACATATCGCTACTGATTCTGCTTATGGATCAGTCCCCTATACATAGCCATACATTATATCATATGCAAGATATTATGTTATCAAGAGAAGCTGTGTTATCTTTTGTAAGCAATCATACTGCTTTCCAAATTAGCATTTAATGGAAAACACTGTTCGTCCTGTTATGGCTCCTGAGGATAAATACAAAAAGAAAGTAGGAGGAAGAAGAAAAAAGAAAAAAAAGAAAGGCCATTTGAAATGCAAAACTTCTCCAGCTTTTTCTAAGAGGAAATAACATAGTACAGAGTTCCCAAGGTCACATTCGTGTAGTCCGGCTTGTCTCTAAGGAACTGCGGGCAAGGCTCCTATTCCATTTCCGCTGATGGTGAAACATCTCATCATTACGTCTCTGAAGGACAAATAAGAACCACCGAGGACAATCCCATCTAAGCCAACACTGAACTGTGTCTTTTAAGACTATAAGTATGAACCTGCACAGCAGATGTCATGTAAAATTGCATAGTAAACAGGCACTTTAAAAATATTTGCTGAAACAATTATCTAATGGCACCTGCTAATAAACACAAAAACAACAACTGAGATCTACAACAGGATAAAGCCCTGTGATGATACTTTTTGTACTGTACATTTTAATAACAAGGACTGCGATTCTGCGGTACTAAACAGCAATAAAATCTATAGGGGATCAGCCACAGAGGAAAGCCTAAATGTTCACATGCTGTGAACCATAAATGCTTTATGTACTGGCATTGTGGTTTTCTAATTGACACCGTTTTAACCAGCATGGATCAAGCCCTGGGAAAGCAGCTTGTTTCTAATTTCACAATTACACAATGCTTAAAATAGAAACTATCATCATGCTCCTAACCTGTAGGCGTAACACTGCCCTTTTTCTGAACTTACAGGGAATATTCTGAGTCATAAGAAGGTCAGAGGTCTGAAGTGCATTTACTCTATTATATTGAATGTCCTTAGCTAAACAGTGAGTGATCAGGACATTCAACAAGAACATTCTAAAACATCTGGAATAAACATTAATAAAATCAACAAGGTCTCATCCCAAATCGTCATATAACTGACGTTTTGGGACGTCTTTTGACCATACGTCAATATTCGCCTTTTTAGGGCCCCCTTAAACGTCGGTAGATGAGGTTATGGGATCCTAACTCTACCCCATACCTAAACTTAACCCTAAACCTAACCCGTCACCTAACTGACGTTAAAGGTAAAGCGTCAGTTGTATGACGGCCCGGGATCGCCATCTACCGACGTTTAAGGGGGCCCTAAAAAGGCGGATATTGACGTATGGTCAAAATACGTCCCAAAACGTCAGTTATATGACGATTTGGGATGAGACTGTGTTAGTATTTTTGATCAATATGAACTCTTTTAGTAAAACTTGAGCTAGTGCACAAACAATCCCTATTAAGGCATTTGGCTCTTTTAACTTAAAGGCTCCATTTTACTCATACCAATTTCTCCTATTCATTTTTGCCTCTTATGCTTCCTCTTAACTATTAACAAATTGGTTCTTTAATCAGCATAGAAAATGAGAATGAGAGAAATGATTGTGTCTATTTGTTCTCACACACAGATATTAAGACATCTCTTATTTGTGGTGTGGGTATCAGTTGGCAGTCATCTGCAACAGGAAGTATCTGGAACCCTGAGGATTGAATCTTCCATATTGTCTGATACCTTTTCAAAAGGCCAAAGCAGAGCTAGAGGCAATGCAGCATATTGCATCTATATCTTTTTTTGTCTTAATCACTCTGTCTTTCCCTTGCTCTTAAATCCAGTGATGCCATCTTATTCTTATCAGAGCTGCTCTCCGAAGCAATTTCAGTTCCCCACTCATGTCACTATCTGTTTTCTTACTGTTCTTTCTCACTGTGTCAAATCCATTTTGATTCTCAAACCGTCTCAAGCTGTTGTTCTAGATAGCACAGGTTGGATGAGGGTTTTATTTCAGACAGGAAAGATTTGTAATCTAAATAGAGCAACTGGATGGTTGGAACAGCAGGAGAAAAGCAGTGAAAAGCAGGTGGCCAAATACTTTCTCTGTGGTGGTTCCCAAAACTCTGACTTATCTGAATGAAAAACAGATTTGTTTTCCTAAATTATAGCTCGAATTCCTTTTCTACAAGATTTTTACTGTTAGATCGTGAGAAAGGGCACATATTGAATCGAAGATGTGTACACTTTCTCCTTCACAGCTCCTTGAAAATGAAGAGAATAAAAAAAACGATTACGATGGTTTGTGTTATGATTTTCATGCGGTTTGGTGTATATTCATATGAATAAAGAATATTTACAGCACATGCTAAGCAGGTGTTGCGCTTAGCTATATAAAATGCTATAACAAATTTCAAAAACATTATAGGACCAAAATCCAGATCACAATCAGAAGTTATTACAAACACTCGCTGCTGGTTTAAAGTGAGTTGTAACCTCTTAAGTGTCACCCCCGTTTTTTTGAATAGACATGGAAATGCAAATTTCGAACTTTAATGGTTGTAATTCAAGAATCCTTTGCAATATAGGCTTAAGATTCTTAAGATAGACTTAAGGTCTTGTTTTAAATAAGGCATAAATATGGCAGGTTTATGGTTTATGGAACTGTTCAATGTAAAAAAAATAGTATTCATATTTTATATATAATATTTTCAAAATCTGAGCTATACTCTAAAACTGCAGAAAAATCAAAGCCAAAAATCTGAACAAGTTGTATTTAAAATTTTAGGTTGATATCTCCAAAAATGAGCTTTCAGTGAGATTTTGTTTGGGCGCAGTACCAAACTTTTGTCACTAGGTCACAACCAGACATTACTGCCCATATAAGGGTGCCTCTATTTCTTTCCATATGTCTTTTGAGTGATCTGAACCATTATTTCCAAAATTTTCATACAATTTATGAAGTAGAGATCCTCAGAAGTAGTATGGGAAGTTTGGCAGTTTTTGATATGAATTCAACCTCAAACACATACAAAGAACACGCATGTGCGTTATAGCTTCCTGCCACATCACAAATGGTGAATTTATTATTTTTTTCTTTACATTTAAAACATTTTCAGACCTATTTTTCTAAACTAGTTGAATGAATGCAATCTTTTGAACTCTTGGCATGAAGGTTTCTACCTTTTTTCATGATTTTTCATGCTCATGCTCATCGCTATTTCAAAATAAAGGTCTGAACACATCTTAGGAGTATGAAAATATTCTTGTTGCAAATGGATAAATTATGCCTCTCTGTAATTCATTTTGAAAATCAGTCACCAAATATGGAAACTAGAGATAAGCATTCAAATGATATATAGTTTATCAATATTACTTAAGGCCTCTTCTAAGATATTATTGTTTTAAAAATATAATGGCAAATATCAATTTAATTTTTTTAATTACAAAGGGCCTACTGATGTTTTTGTTATTGTATTTTCAATATTATAGGCTATTATTTGTGCATAAACATATCTGATTATATTAAACATATTGTTCATTTGAAAACAACATATTTTGTCATCCTTGCTGCAAGCTTACAAGAGCGAAAATATCATTAAATGTGAAGGGAGGCCCTAAAATATTTTCTTGGGAAAAAGGGGGTCTCAGACAAAAAAAAAAAAAAAAGGTTGGGAACCACTAGTGTAATGCACATGTAGCCGTTTGTGTCACCTAGTGATCAAACAACAAAAGAGAAAGAGAAAATGACATGTAGCTTTAACAAAGATAAATTGTATTAATTAATTAATTGTAGTTATATTTCATTTATACAGTGAAGACTGTTATTTTACATTGAGTATTCCATTTCTGTACCTAAATACTGTTAGATTTACCTGACAAACATAAACCAAAAATATTATATGAAAAACTTAAAACTTAAATAAAAATATTGCCTAGTAGAAATAAAATAAGTGTAAGTGAACTAACATTCCAAACAATAAAAAATAAAGCAAAACTAGGATTAAAATATAAATGCGTATATAAAAATAAAAGTAATTCAAAATATGAATGCATATTTAAATAGTATATAAATAGTATTAAAACAGCTGCTTTCATGAAAGCAGCAAAAGTCTGTTTGGAAAGCTGCAAACACAGATAGAGTGATAGTAGTGTTCCAGTGATATAAAAGTGTTATATAAAATATTGGCATCTTGGAACACCGCTGGTCCATTTCAAATTAGAGGACCAGAACAAACAATTCTTATAATCCCATTCAAATAAACAATACAAAAACACAGTATTTTAAATGAAATGAGCAAAGAAAGTGGAATCTGAAAACAAGTTTTAGGAAACAATCTTGAAATGAAACAAGGCATTTTAAAAGATAAAGATTAGATGAGAGAACATCAACATGATCCGCTTTGGAAGTGTTGGTTCCATCTGCACAGCTGTAAATTATGACCATCTCTTAGGATTAGTGTCTAATCAGTTTCAGTGCAGCTTTTCTTCTGCATTCATTTAGTAGGATGAAACCACTCACAGTCAAGCTTTGTGCTTTGCGGAGCAATTTACACGCCTCTTCATTACAGTACTATCAATGCAAAATATCAGGCAGCAGAAACACAAGGTTTGTCAAGTACTGCTCAATGGGTGATGATGTTACACATAACACAGTAATAGCGAAATGATGTTGTGGTGTCTGTCAGGAGTTATTAAGAACTTCATCCATTTTGTTTATTCATCACTTCCGTTCTCCACACTTTATGTCATAACACAACAGTCCAGACTTCCTCTTCAAAATAGTAGTCACAATACAATTGACTCACGAAGATGTACTACATACATATCATGTCATCGGATATGCAGGTTATAAGTAGGACCAATGCTAGAGTCCAAAGAAAGATGGGCATAAAGGTTGCAGTGGAAAAATAAAATGGCTCTCATTTTGTTTGCTCTACTGCACATCTGTCACATCTGAGTTTGTTGCTGCTCTCGGTATGGGGATTATACTTCTTAGACAGATCACTAATATAACCACCATAAAAGGTTTTCTCAAATTAAAAGAAACACTTTTGCTGCCTTTTATTGCTTTATTAATATGAAACATATTTCAAGTGTGTATTTAAGGCTGGCACCGGACGTCCAGGGTGCAATAATAATTAAGAAGTTGAAAAGAAATTGGAAGAATGGGGGGAAAAATGACTAAGTCTGCTAAGGTAAATTAGAAAGAATGAGAAACAACATGTAGGGCAACATTTAAGACATTTTAACCAAGATTATGATGCCAATTTTTCTCAATCTTTTTTAAATCTTGCTGACAGGTAAATCACATATTGTCGAACAAGCTTTAAACTTATGGATTATTTAATGCATGTTATCAACTGATTTTACAATTCCTACGAATGAATTTCAGTGAAGCCAAACTATATGTTAAACAGCTAATTAAACAGTCAATTAATCATTGAAATTATAGAATTTTTGACATTTTACATTTTAAGGCTTTTTCTGAATTGCCTGAAATGTAATGCAACTAAATCAAAGTAAAAAGAAAAAAAGAAAAAATTTACTGTTAAAAAAGGTTACATTTTATTTTAAGAGGTCCTTGTTATTTTTAATTACACATTTACTTACTGAGTAATATCAATTAATATGTACTTAGGGGTTAAGGAGTAGGGTTTGTTTAGGGGTAGTTCCTTGTAATTATTTTTACTATAATTTACTGTTATTACTACAGTAAGTAACAAGGACACTGTAAATATAAAAAATAACAACAAAAAAATATTGGCAGCCTTGGTTAGCAGAAATTCAATGTTTATGGTATTATGATATGACATTTAGAATGTATATTTTACAAATTATAACCATATATTACATTAAGTGATATGTTAGTATACCAAGATACCTAACCTACCAAAAATGTTATATATATACAGTGTCATACACGCAAAGACAAAAAAAACCCCCCAAAAAAACATCAGGGTAACATGGAATAAGAATTAACGGAATAAGCCGAAACACCTTAATTTACAACATTACTATTAACAGAAAAATAAAAATAACCAATATAATCATATAATGTGTCATGCAGGGACTTCTGGGAAAAGTCATTTTACTGTTGTTGTTTTTTTGTAAATAGAAAGCATTAAATGAAATATAAAACATATTCCCTTTCAATCGACCGTCAACTACGTCCTCGGTTGCATACGCAACCAGGACGTTTTTCACCATGTGGTAAGGTAACTTATAGTTAACTAAGTAAATAAAATGTTCTTACAGTAGCTTTTAAAGATTTGATGAAAAGACACAAATCCAGTATATTATTGTTCTTTAACCATTTGTGTATGATACTGAGCTGTGAATATTATTATAAGCAGTCAACTTCACTTTTTCATGCCAATAACCCCTTCCTCAATCAAAAATACAAGTACATGTAGACGTCAAAGACACTCGAAATAAGAAAAAGCCGTAAGATGCAACATAGCAACACAGCAACAGACTTTTGTCGTGCATATTAATGTTCAACACCTCATGACTGACAAATCTACTATGTTGGCAAGCAGCAAATTGTCTGACAAGAAGCTTTAAACATCTGACAATCTGAAAGCTTATAACATCTGTAACAACACTTTAGTTTCTGGCTGTTGCATGCATACCAGCATTTTATAGGTTACATACTCTCATAACAAAGACATATACCGAGAAGCTTGGTGCCAGACAGGGCATTAATAAAAAAAAGGATTACTTAAAAACATATTTACATATGACCTACATCTCTGACACTACTACACCCCCAACAGTCTGGATACATAATTTGAGCACACTCCAATAAATAAATAGTATGTCTCTAACGGGGCTGTTTCTACACACCACATTAGAATGTGCGTACTAAAATCTCAGCATTTGTAAGATTTTTCAATGTCTTCTTTATTATTTTTATCTCTGTATCTGAAAGCACTTCAGCTGAAAGTTATTGACACATATGCAATAAATTCAGACGCACAGACACCAAAGCTTTTAACCATGTATAGTTTTTTTAAAATAGCATATATATATATATATATTTATTTCTCATATACGTACATAAATATATCTCAACAAACAAGTTGTTAAAAGAAGGTTGTTGCACAAGAGGATTATGAAGACTGAATGAAATGTGATTCTTTGTTGACTTGGAAAATAATGACAAAGAAAACTATGGACTGCTATTCATGGATACAAGATCAGAAGATATGCATCAAAACTTGTGGAATAACTCAACCTGATCTCACGAGAATTCGTACGAATTTGGCTAATTCGTAACAATTCGTACGACCTCACTTTTTTTTTTTGCTAAATCTTACATATTTTACGAATTGGCCAATTCGTATGAATTCGTACGAATGACCTACCCCTGACCCCGTCCCTAAATCTACCCATCACGTGGGTTTGGACAAATCGTACGAATTCGTATGAGTGAGGTCGTACGAATTAGCCACTTTTTAATCACTCGTACGAATTCGTGCGAATTGGTCGCGAGATAGCGTAGAATAACTAAAAAACAATAACACGTTCCATACAGCAACATTAGCTCTCCTGGAGACTGTTGATGTCACTGCTGAGAGTGCAAGGAATGCAAGATTTCACAGTATGGGACAAATTATATCGATAAAGACCTCTATATGCAGCCCAAGCTGTGCAAATGTGAACGAGAATGAAGGTGAGTGTAAAATAATATGATTTGATTCCATTAAAAAAGTATAAATATAGTAAACCCTAACTCATGTAGCACTAACAGTGTCTTTCTAATCCAAAGTTGACATCTTATGACTACATACATTGTTATGAAATTAAATGAAATATGAAATCATGAAATATGTTTTGACAGTTGCGCAAGTTTCTTTTTTATTGCTTAAAACAAAAAAGAATTCAGACAAAAACATCCAAAAGCTGACGCAAACAGAAATTATTGCCTAAAGAGGTCAGAAGGTTTCAACTCCTCTATTCAGCATCTGTGTAGACCTCTTTTCCAAGCTTCTCTATCTGCAGATTCTCTATGGCTGAAGATCAAGAAAAATACATCATGCATTTGCTCTTCTGCAACATTGTATAATTGTTTGTCTAAATATTCACTATTCATTATCAGTAGTTACCAATACAGTAGGCAAATATTATCACCAGATGATACACTTCATCTGCTGAGATTTTGAAGTGTGCCACCAGAAGACAATCTGCTATCCCACGAGTCTGTAGAAGTTGCGGAGCTGTCAGACTTAAGAGGTTGAAAAAAATGGTGGTATGGTAATTTAGTGCAACCCAAAGGGCCATGTGTCTTTCACTGGTCTTGGACACAATAAGAAGACAGTGTGTGCCTGGATAGATCCCACAAATTGAACTGAACAATTGTTCAAGAGGTTAACCACAAGAATATACTTAAAACCCAGCATTTTTCTTTGAACATTCACATGCACTCTTACACACAGCAGCACACGGGTACTCGTGCTCACTGATTTACTGATATTGCACTTGATTCACTGATATGCAGCCAAGCTTATTTACATTCCTAACTCTCAATGCGAACCATTTTGTGCTGCCTTCACGGATAGACAGCAAGAGAAAATAGGATGACAGCACACAGCTTAACATCCACAACCCCTCAATTCCACAAACTCTCTCAGCTCTCAATTGAGGCTACGTCCACATTAATCCGGATACATTTGAAAACGGGGTTTTCGTTTAAAAAACGCTCTCCGTCCACACTAGCGTTTTCAGGTGTTTTCCGACGTTTCAGTGTGGATGAGAAACTTCTAAATTCACTTTACTGCGCATGCGTGAAACTTCACAAAAGCTCACTGAGATGATACAGATGGGAAAATAAATAATAATGTCATCGCACAATAACAGGATAATTTTATTTAGCAAAATATCTCACCATCACGGATGCGTCCAGGTCGCATTCAGTCACCATATGTTTGGTCTAAAACGCAACTGCTCTCCTGTTTTGCCGCAGGACAGCATATGTGAGTAGACTACATTATCTGTTATCTTTGCAGTACTGTGCTATGAAGAATAGCACATATTAAGTAACATAGAAAGTAACATATTTTAGCAATAGTGTAAAAATGAATAACACATAACAGGCACAATACCGATAAACATGAATATCTATTGGTACTACTACATGGATCACATGACTAAACTTATGTCATCGTTTTGAAATACCTCCGGTTTCACTGTCCACACTACAACGCGAAAACTGCGTTTTCAAATTTATCCACTTTGGAGAGCGTTTTCCAAACGATACGTTTTTGTTGACTTAAAACGCCGTCTCAGTGTGGACGGAAGGCCAAAACGGAGAGAAAAATATACGTTTTCAAACGAAAACGTATTAGTGTGGACATGGCCAAAGAGTCAGTCTAATTTAAACTACCGTTCAAAAGATTGGGGTGGTTAAGATTTTTAAAAAAATATTTATTTATAGATATGGAACTCAAAATGTGCTTTGAAATATGTCAAAATACGTTCAAGTTGTTCTCTTGCAAATATATTGGGAAAGGGTACTGTCAAACAAAACAAAAACCAAAAATACCTTAAAACCATCATAAAAATTCCAAGTCTTCTAAAGTCAAACGATAGCTTTGTGCATGTAAAAGAATGAAAGTCCTCATTCCTTGAAAATCTTGCTTGACAGCTGTGGTCACCATTCACTTTTATTGTAGAAAGAAGTCATAACCTCTTGCAGGTTTCAAAACTCATGTGGGAGAGTAAATGATGAAATTATTTTCACTTGTGGGTGAACTACCTTTATAATGAGTTTTATGCTTAACAAAATCATAGACACAGGGCCTCATTGAGGTCAAAGTGTTTCTACCATCTACACATTCACATCCACTGGACCCACAGGGATTTCCTCACATGAAAACACAATAACAGTACAACTTTGGTCAGCTCTTGTGGTTCTTACACAAATCAAAGTTTCCATTGTGAATATGAGATCCATGGAGTAGCTAAACTACAATTCACAGAAGATTTTCCTTTGAGGAGCTCTTAGACAGATCTTTCTGTGTTCACATGGTCTCATACTACTTTTCATTTTATTGTAAGCACATATGAGGAATACATTTAAAGGGCAGGAGCAGATTATATTAGCCATTGTTTCCATCTCCGTTCTATGAAAAATGTCCTTCAGCAGAAAACAATGGACAAGGAATCGCCGTCACTAAGCCTCACATGTGAAGCCCCAAGAGACCTAGCTATGCCAAATTCCATTACCTCCACAGAGAGCTTTCTCATGCCCACCACCTCAGACATCCAATAAACTGAGGAACGTACAATATTTTAGCATAACAGCAATAGTCGAGAGACTTAAAACGGATGCTTGGGCTGCAACAACACAGGGTCAGCAAAATAACATAGAAATTATGGTAAACTTGTAGAATATCTTTAGGGAGTCAGACCTCCTGGGTGGCCCTTAGGTCACATGTTTAATGTACCTCTGCATTTCTGAGAACATCAAACAGCCTGTAGGCTACCAGGAAGACATTACATGTGCAAAGAAAGGCAGTGAGCCAATTATACAATGACTTTCAATTTTTAAGGAATTTAATCTTTCTTCTTTAACTCTGGTAAACTATAAAAAATGTAAAGGCAATTTTTAGGGAGCAATCTTTAGAAGTCCCTGTTGCAACACAAATTGTAATTTGACACCATTAGCATAATTAGCTAAATATCTATTTTGTATATTATGTTTGCAGAGTATGTACGGGAGGGGAAATAACCACTTTGGAATTATTATTTTTTTATTTTTTTAAAAACTTACATAAACATCATAGTTTAACCATTGATGGTATCTTTTTTTGTTTGCCATGTAAATAATGAGATTTGCCAAGATAGTCTATAAGGGTAGTTAAAATTGCAGCTCAGCGATGATAAATTATTCTGTTTGTGTGTTTATAAGCATGTCGTGATGTTCAGCTGTGTTTGATATTTATTTGTTTTTAGTGCCTTCTGGAATATAATCATTTTTAAAAATTATCATTACTGTCAAAATGATTAAGATGACCGATTAAATCAAAGAAGTTGAGGCTTTACTGTTCTCAGAAGCTGAACAGGAATAAAGTACAACTCGAGTTCTGAAAATATATACTATTTTCTCCATAACAAAACTTAAACCTTTAAAGACAGCCCTAGTGTGAGCTATGAGGTTGTTAATTGATGGTATTAGCTTTTGTTGAAGCTGTGCCCGCATTGTTTCAACTTCATTTTAGAATAATGAGTTTAACATCAGAATTTGTACTGAAAAATTACATTAACCATGATGCGGTTTCAGAAAGTGGAGACAAGGAAAACGTGGAAAATAGCCTCACCCACTCCCAAGAAGCACTGCGAATTATGTAATCTCTCGACTCTCTAAAAATACTTATTTGTATAGTAGGCCTAATATTTATATTTAAATGCATATTTTGAAATAAACTTACACATAGTACACAGTTTTAATCAAAATTAGTCAAGCCCCATTGCAAATCAGGTTTTGACTGAACTGAAAATGCAACTTTTAATGACTTCTGCAGTCTTAAAATTCTTCAGCCCCCTGAATAGAGTTCCCTTTTACAACAGCACAAATCTGCAAAACATGTGTTGTCTCAAGCACACCTCATGCAACTAATCAAGGGATCATTAGTTGCACCAGGTGTGATTGAGCTAGAACACATAAAATATCTGAACTTGCTAGTAGGTTTGTCACGTTTGACTGCATTTTAGAAATATGGCTAAGTCAACAGAATGATCCAAAAAGTCATCACCCTTCACAAACAAAGAACAGGATGCAAAAATTTAGCAAAGGCCCTAAATGTACCTAGAGACACCATTGGAAGCATAGTTTGCGAGTTCAAAGTTAAAGGAACAGTGGTTACATTATCTGGACAGGGCCGAAAAAGGAAGCTATCATGGCTGCAACTTGATTTCTGAGAAGGCAGGTTCAGACTGCAAAAGACCTGCAGCAAGACTTGATGGCAACAGACACCGGGGTTTCAGCATGTACAGCAGTGTCAAAAGTAGACGAAAATGTTAGTGACGATCTGGGAATCGATCCAGTCAGAACTGATGTCCTGCATGTGTGGTAGATGCACATTTGTACTGTAACGTGCTAATCTATCCACGGTCTCATAAAATGTAAAAAATGTAAACCAACCACGCACCAACCCGAAGCATGCGTATACATAGACCGTGTACATGTACCTATACAGGGGGCGAGTACTGAATTGAGCGCTCTTTCGTGTCTGAATGGACAAATACACACAGCATTATGTCTAAATCTCCGTTTTGGAGAGTATTAATGTAAACCAAGTTGTGAGTGTATCGGATGTGCATCAGTGCAATTGTATCCGCATGTCATTGGACATGATCCGATGTATTAAAGTGACAGTGGCAATAAACCTAATGCGGTCTGTGTTCTTAATTTTGATCAAGCAACAGAAGAAAAAGAGAAAAGTATTCACTGTTTGTTAATAGCTTTAATAAGGATGAATTATATTTAATTCATACAAATAATTGTCTACTTGAAAGAAGAATGATGTATGCAAGTAGTTATAAAGAATGCATATTTCATTCATTGAAAAGAAGACTGTTCTACTTTAGGAAAAGTGGTTTTATTTAATTTTAAGATATTTTTAAGTCACAGTAGTTAAATCTGTATCTGTATTGCACGTTCAAACTTAAAATCATTCATATTAATAGATTAACAGATGTTTTCTCTGGGAGGTTTGGAAAATTTAGAGAAATACTACATTAACGCATTAGAATTTAGCTAAACCCATTATATTTGAGTCGACTAAATCTCCTGTAGATTTAGTTGACTAAAACTATACTAAAACTAAAACAATACAGATGACTAAAATATGACTAAAACTAAATGGCATTTTAGTCAAAAGACTGAGACTAAAACTAAATCAAAATTTGCTGTCAAAATTAACACTGGTGCACAGTAAGTCGAGTACTGAATTCAGACAGTTTCCATGGCAGAATTTCAAGACTATACGACTACTGACTCAAAATCACAAGAAATGTGCTCAAAATCGGTAGAACATTGAAGCATATCCTGAAAAGAATCCTCTATCTACAGTTAATCATGGTGGTGCTCATCTGCTGCTTTGCATCCTCTGGCACTGGAAACCTGCAGCGTGTGGAAAGCAAGATAGATTCATTGAAGCATCATGAAATCCTAGAAGAAAACGTCATGCCATCAGTGAGCATCCAAGCAACCATCCAAGCAACAGGACAATGATCCCAGGCATACCTCAAATTCCACCAAGGCTTGGTTGCAGAAGAAGTCCTGGAAGATTCTACAGTGGCCATCACAGTCATCTTAATTGAACCCATAGAAAATCTCTGGTGGGATTTGAAAAAGGGGGTTGCAGCATGCAAACCCAAGAATATTACTGAACTGGAGGCCATTGCTTATGAGGAAGGGGCTAAGCAGAAACACTGCCAGAAGCATAACATCTAATGGATGTTCTAAGTACTAAAGATGCTTGCCATGAAGGGGTTGAATAATTTTGAGACTGCAGAAGACATTAAAAGTGGCAAAGTTCAGTAGAATTTTGAAACCACTTGAAATTGTATAGCGTTGAGCTGTTTCAACTTGCGTTTATTTATTCAGCGAAAACAGCTGAAAGTCAGTAAATTTTGCCAATAAACATGACTTGCAAAGGGGCTTGGATAACTATATATATATATATATATATATATATATATATATAAAGCCAATAATACATTACAAAAAAAAAAAAGATTTTAATCCTTTAAGTTTCTTTTAAAAAATCATTTAAAAAATAAATCCTTCTATTATCTTTTAAATTCTATATCTTTAATAAATGCAATAAAAAGTGACCATCGGCAGTGTTGCTACATGGTTACCTCATCGGAAGAACACGGGCCTGTTCATTAGCGTCTCTATTCGGCTACAGGTCAAAACATCCCCTGTGACTAACTCCTAATCTAACCTTTACCTTTATTTAAACTTTTGAAACCCCTGAAGCCGGTTGTTTTGACTTCCTTTGTTGGGGTACATCATGGTCTCCCCCCCCTCTACACCCTATGCAAAGGAAATGACCGTCTGTCCTTTCTAATGAGATCATTTTTTGTTTTATTTTGTTCATATCAAAATCAGTTTGGTTCCTGCATAAACTCACTGATTGAGGGTGAATGTCAGATTAATTTGGACACTTTCCCAGTCATCATGACAGTGACAAATAAGCAAATTGTGTTGCTACAGTCAACGTGCAGTTTAGAAAATGCATTGCTTAATAAAGCTACATGGTATGTACAAAATAATATGCACTGACTGCACATTGACCAACCCATGGCATCTGAATAATAATAATAAAAAAAAACACTATCTGTGTTGCGACTGAAACTGGCAGGGAATAGCACGTCTGCACCTACAGTCTATGGTCTGCACACAAATCCAACAGGGAACCTTGCTGCATGACAGCTAATAATCTCGCCTCGGGCATCGTAGGATATTAGAGAGATCTTTACCAGCTGAGCTCACCGTCTCTGGGTGGCAAAATGAGCCAACAAATGAGCCAGCCTCCATCGCGAAATAACCAAGCCGCTATATTGACTGCAGACGCGCGAGAACTAGCAGCCCAGCGTCACGAGCGCAGTGCTGCACTACGGCACAATCAAACGGTCTCACATCTCTTCCAGATTGACATATAGTAACAGCCAGCTGGTCGACATTATGACAACCCAGCGGGGAGGTAAACTGAAACAGCACAGCCAAGCGCGAGATGAGACTATTTGTGCAATGAAACATGGGCTTCCCACATAGAGAGCATTAATAACGGCCAAATGACCAATGCTGTCAAGGTGGCCAGCTCACTATAAAAATAGCCAGGACTGAAATGAAGGAGGATCTAGTTTGTGGACAACCAGTCTAAAAAAAATAAATAAATCATTACTAGAAAAACAGCACATAATAAGGCTTCCTGAAATGCTCAATAAGAAATGAAAAGGGTGGATTTAAGGGAGGGTGAGTGGGATCTACTGTCTAGAGGTTTGCAGTATTTTCCTAACGTAAACATGACAAAAGTTGAATAATGAAGCTGACATTAGAGAAATGCATTATCTCACATCACTTACCTCAGTCTCTGGGGGACCCTAATGTTTTTCCTATAGGCACTGCAGAGGTAAGGCAGACCTTCAGGGAAATCCAGCACAAGGAGGAAGCAGCAACCAGCTGCGACGGCGTAGGCACTCCTCACTCCCCTACTCACACACACACACACACTCACAATCTGGGGCTGTGATACTGTTGTTATTGAGATTTGTGGAAGGGGACGGCAGAATGCTCTCATAACAAGCGCTATCCTGTGAGCTTGAACACACCCCTCCCAGAGAGCTATCCAATAGCTGGTTCAGACACACATAAGCACACACACACATCAGTAGCCCCCCCCCCCCCCCCCATTCAGCTTCCCCATCACAATCAAATGCTATAGGATTAAAGTAGTACACCATGGCTTCTAAAAGATTAAACTGATGTTTAGCCATATTGCCCATATGCTGCTTGAGCTCTGCATCTTTCTCTCTGTGTGTGTATGTGTATCATCCAGTGTGTGTGTCACTGACACTGAGGTAGTGTGGTAAAGTGATTTAAAAAACAGCACACCGCTCAGCTGGGGCTGAAAGAGTGCAGGACATGCCTCTCATTCTTTTAGTGTGCTGGTCTATTTCTCTGCGATTCCAGACTCAAAAGCTTCATCCCAGGGCTGTTTTGCCTCTGACAGCAACTGCATTCTACAAGGATTCATGGTTTACACTGTAGGGGAATAAAAAGAGGTGCATTTCTTGTTAGCACAGATATACAGATATTTTATATTTTAATACTTTTTTTAGAGAATTTGAAAATTTAAAGAATTTATTTTGACCTTAAGGGGGTGACCAGATCTAGTCACACTCCAGTGGATATTTAAAATATTATATATATATATATATATATATATATATATATATATATATATATGTAATGTTGTGTTGTTTGCTCCATATAACACTATTCTACACAGCATTTTCTTGCATGCCATGTTTAACATTTCATTTGTCACATGACATGTAGGCCTACTGCAAAATGATCATTAAAATAATGAAAAACACAAATAAGTGCCCAATTACAGCATCTATAAATGCCTACACTTTCCACGTAATTTTAAACAGTTCATTAAATTCTGGGAACCAGAAATAAAGAAGTAAATGTGATGGTTTGTAGCTGAATGTTAGCTTTCCTCGTGCATTGATGGCCATCTGCTGGTGAAAGGTAAAAACTACTTGAACAAAATCATGATATTTTAGTATTTTTAAGCAAATTTAAATCTGTTTTATTTATACTTATTTTGTTTAAAAATGTTGGTTTTGTTTACTACAATATATCTTAAATATTTCTTGAAACTGACATATGAATAACAGAAGCATGTTGGTTTGGCTACGCCATAAACACATTCAAATAAACACACAAAAGCATGCAGTTAGGATGATCGTGTAAAACACATCATTTAGAATATTTTACAAAGAGAAAAGTTTTATGTCTATGTATTTGCCGTGCGGACGGTTACCTGTGAAGCTCCCTTTTTAAGCTGATCCAGATTCAGATTCTATTCACAAACTCCAGCCGCAACACAATTACAAACCGGAGTTACTGATCTCAGATCGGCTTAAAATGGCATTTGACAGACACGATGTGGTAGTCCAAAATTATGCCAGAAAACTAATTTACATTTTTATTCAAGATTGTGGAAAAATATATATTTTTACAAGCAAAAACAAAAATAAATCCTAAAATTCGTGCTGCTCTCATTCTTTAATCTCACACAATTTATTCGACCACCTCATTTTGTTCAGGCAGTAGCAGGGAGTCTCAATCTTGGAAAAAGCGCCAAGTTCTACAGGAGGCGCGCATAATAATAATGTCAAGTTGTTTATGTCTAAAACAGAACTGCATACTTTGTGTGGTCTTTTCCGAAAATGTAACGCATGAATAATAGGACTCAATAGGTAAGAACATTAAATGTGCTTCTATGTCCTATTACGTAATTCTGAATTACTCTTGCGAAAATGAATGTGCATGTTGTGTGGGCTGGGCCGCTACGGTTAACGTTAGCCACACTGCTATATGCCTTCATACATAATGAATTAATAATGATCATCACACTAAGGATTTCGAGACAGTATGACGCGAATATTTAACATTAAACGATTATATATGAATAAAAGTTTGATAGTTGAAGTTATTTACCGCAGATCAGCTTCTAGTGTTTTATATAGGGCACATCTGAGCCCAAGGCTCTCACGCGGTTCGAGGCTTGTCTTCAATATTTTGAGTGAGTGCGTAACGTTTTTGACATTCGCTTTAGTTTCTCTTTTATCGTCTTTAGTGAATTGTTAAAATGCCCGGGCTGCATAGTGAAGGTGGAGTGGTGGCTGCAGCGGGCAGTCCTGTGAAGAAAAGCAAACTCTCTCTAAAGTTCTTCCAGAAGAAAGACACCAAACGAGCCCTGGACTTCTCAGAGCCCCCAGCAGAAGATAGCTGTGCCGCTGAACCAAAAGAGACCACTAAGTATGGCATGTTGTTATTGAGCTATCAAATATAGGTTATGTTGAAGTAACGTTACCATATTATTATTCTTCCTAACTGTTCCCACTTTCCCCCTCAAGTCATGACCAGGTTGTGCCAATGCCGTGCCCTTCATCTCCTCTTACTGGTGATAAGCAAGAGAGCCTGACACCCTTTGTAGGGCTTAATAATTTGGGGAACACCTGCTATCTGAATAGCATCCTTCAGGTATGCTGTTTAGCTTACTTGCTAATGTTTTATTCATTACACTGTTCTTAAGGGAAGAGATGAGAGAGAGAGAGATGCGAGACCAGGGCGTCTCACAGGTGACGTTCATTTACACTCACCACCAGGCTCACGCCGTTCTCTCACGTCCCTCGGCCTGCTCGTCACGGTATTTTATTCACATAATGTGTATGTTACATTATAGCTGTCGCCTTTGCAATCTCTTACCACTGCTCCATCTGTTTTCCTGAAGCCAAAATACTTCCACACCCATGACTTGATGCCGACTGTTGTGTGTAACATTTCACTTTCATTGTCAGCTCGCTCTGACGGTTCCATCTCTCTTAATTTAATTTATTTATTTAGAGAAACAGGGACAGTGTACAATAAACATTAAACTCAAAGGGGAAGATGCATTGTACCGGGTTTTAGCTCAAGAGGTAATTTTTTAACCCGTTGTCCCTGGGCAGGCTGATGTTAGGCTAAGATACATAAAAAACATACATGAATAATAAGATTTACAATGACAAAATTTAAGAATGTATGAAAGGAAATGTTCACACCTTTCATATACCTTTCATATACAGACCTTAGGCTTGAAAGTCTGACTCGACGATCTGTGTGAAAATACAGTAGATGGACTGTGAAACGTAAGTAACGCATGTGAAGCGGTGTGAAGTAGAAGACAATAATGAGGTTAGCGCCACCCGCAGCTTAGGAGTAGGTTGTACGCATGTTGGAGCGGATGCTGAAAATAGACAGGCGAACAGAATGGCGGCAAAATAAACACATTAATTGATATTCTTGCTGATGCATTGAATCGTCGGCTGTATGTGTCGATGGATCGATACAAACCGATTAATATTTACACCCCTAGTCTGAAAGAAGACATGTTAAGGAAGCAATATAGCCTGAAATTTCAAAATTGACCGGCTATTTTGCAAGTGGTGTTTTGCCTTAAATATCTGCATATTAATATTATAGCGTTCTGGATCTAATTAAACAGAGTTTACCCTTCTTTCAAATTTCAGGTCTTGTATTACTGTCCTGGTTTTAAAGAGGCCATCAAATCTTTGTGTCATTTGGCTAAGCTGAAAGACCAACAGCAAGAAGATGGTGCCAAAAATGAGGTGGGTCTTACATTTCATCTTTCAAGAGATCAAGAGAGTGTGCGGATGAGGAGGAGGGTCTAGCTAGCCTCTGTTTTGTTTGACAATACTTTGAACGTCAAAAAGAAGTGACGTCACCCAACATCACTTAGAGCACCTTGTTATTTAGAATAGGGCTGTGACGGTGGCAGTTTTTTACCACCACGGTGCAAAAAAAACAAAACTGTTTATTTGAGCAAAAAAGTAACCACACACTAAATCCTGTAAAGCATTGACATAAATATCAGTAAATAATGGTAACTTTATATTATAAAGTTAAACAATTAAAAAAAAAAACATGTCATATGCCCATATAGAGGGATGTGGGACACGAGCAGGAAAGAGACCATCGATTTATTTTCTGATATCTTCATGTTTTCTATGTGTTGTAAAAGGTCTGAAGATCGATTTTTTTTTTTTTTTTTTTCTTCCACAAGTAAATCAACATATTATGACTGCGATTGGCTATATCGCTAAACATGTTATGAATAGAAACTCTGGCTTTTAAGTCGTTTCTATTTTGTTTTAGTTGTTCTTATTTTTTTTCTGCAACAGATGAATAAAAATCCATTCGTTTTTGTTTTATTCATAGATATTTCTATTTTGCGGGAGTCCCGCAAATTGTTTTATTCTCCTGCAACCCGCACACACAGAGTGAGTGCATTACCGCCTGCGCCCACGCTCGGCCATCAAATCTAGTGCCGCGCCGCACTCTTTTGCGTTACTTGGGAGTGCACGTCTGTAGATCAAGGGCCTGGCCCGAGGATAGTGTCGGGAAATATCGGCCCGCGGGTCGGGTCAAGTTCGGGCTCGGGCAGAGAATCTAAGCTCTAGTTTACGCTAATGAACAGAGTTCTCATCGAGTCTCTTTGGTAAAGAGATAAGGAAAACAAACAAGCTTGCAAATGGAAATTATCGCGGCTGGAAAAATTATGGAGCTCATTTTTTCTATCGTGCGATTAGTTGATTTGACTATCACGACAGGCCTAACCGGCACAGCCCTAAATTAGAAAAAAGATCTCTCTGTCTCTCTCTCTCTCTCTCTCTCTCTCTCTCTCTCTCTCTCTCTCTCTCTCTCTCTCTCTATATATATATATATATATATATATATATATATTTTTTTTTTTATTATTGGATAAACAATTTTATAAATTTATTAAATTAGTTAATTGGATACATGAAAATAATATAGTAATATTGCTGCCTTGACCATAGTTGATTGCAATAAACATTGTATGTTTGATATTATCAGGGGGACTCCGGAGAGAATGCCCTACCTGTTCCCATGGAGCTTCTGGGCAGTTTCCACAGCCTCATCTCCTCTGTGGAACAGCTGCAATCCAGCTTCCTGCTTAACCCTGAAAAATACAGCGACGGAGAGCTTGCCACACCACCCCGCAAGCTACTTAACACGCTCAGGTAATGCCGGAGTGTCGTTCAACAACATTGAAAAGAGATTTAAACATCTCGTTGAGTTTTTCTTGCCACCGTCACCTTGGCTTAAATTAGTTTCTAGACAAACCAGTTCGATTTCTCCTCTACAGGCAGCTCAATCCAATGTATGAGGGTTACTTACAACATGATGCACAGGAGGTACTGCAGTGCATCCTAGCAAGTATCCAGGAGGCCTGTGACACTATCAAAAAAGAGCAAATAGACAACCAGAAGGAGAGCACAATGAGCAATGGAACGGGGGAGACCACCTACGAGGAAGATGGGAGCTCAGACGGCCAGCTCAGTGGAAAGAGAAAGAGCGACACAGAAGCAGGCAACGCTAAGAAAAAGCCAAAATCTCAAAGCAAGACAAAGAAAAATGAGGAAAATGTGCCTATGACCCGCTCTAAGCGCAAGTCCTCCAGTGACATAACCACAGAGAGTTCGGAAACTAACCACAAGAATGTAGCAGAGGAGCGAGAGGAAAAAGAGCAAGAAAAGGACAGAGGGAGCACTACAGAGGAAGAGAATAATGACAGTTCCCCCAAAGAGGTGGGAAAGAGGACAAGGAAAGGGAAGCTTGGTTGGTTAAAACCATCTGGGAAGCAGCCTAGCATCTTCTCGAAGTTCCGCAGCATGGGACGGATTACTTCACACATAGGAGGGAAAGGGGAAATCAAGAAGAAATCCGATTGTGGTGTCCAAGAGAAGCAGGAGAAGGATGCATCTGAGAACGAGAGCAGAACTCAAGATGTTAAACAGAGTCTGGAAAAGAGTGAAGGTAAATATCTTTGTCAGCAATCAAATGCTATCTTCGATCCAGATTTTTTTAGAAACAGAAAATCTGTACTATTCACTGACACATTAATTGTCTCTACATTTGAGCTGGACAATTTATTTAAAAACATGTTTTGAAGAGTTGCAATGAAATGTTACTTTAAAAAAAAATATGTATATATATTATGTAAATGTATGATTAGATCTATCAGGCCTGGATGTGCTGAAGTGGATGTTCCAGGGTCAGCTGGTGCTGCGGACACGCTGTCTGGAATGTGAGTGTTTCACAGAGAGGAGAGAGGACTTTCAAGATATCAGCGTACCTGTGCAAGAGGATGAGACCAGCTCCCCTGACTCCAGTTCTGAGAGTGAGTACCTTGAAAGCATTTAAATCCATCTGTGTCTGTGTCCATCAGTCAACACTCTCTGATGCTGGTTAAAACATTTCATATTTTCATTACTGTATCCTTCCTTTTCAGTTTCTCCAGATCCCAAGCCTGATCTGAAAACTCTCAAGTGGGCCATATCTCAATTTGCATCTGTTGAGCGGATTGTGGGTCAAGATAAATATTTCTGTGAGACCTGTCATCACTACACAGAAGCTGAGAGAAGTCTTCTGTTTGATAAAACACCAGAAGTTGTAACAATCCACCTGAAATGCTTTGCTGCCAATGGCTCTGAGTATGTACTCTTGTTTGATTTTAGAGCTTAATCCCTTTCTTTTAACTACTAAAGCCTTGAAGGGCACAGTGAAGAGCTCCCATGAGTCTTTTTTTTTATCTGATAAGAAAACATGTACATAAACTATAATGGAAACACATTCAATTCCTCAGTGCGCATCAAAAAAAAAAAAAAATCAAAAATTTCTGCGATGGGTTAGCATAACTGGACTAACCAGCAGAACAATGTTTTTGAAATGCTGTTTTGGTTGTTCTGAAATGTCATCTTGTGTTCGGAGGCAGATGCTGCTGTTTGGGAACACAGTTCTGGGAGGGAATTATTCCAAACAAGTAATTTACGGTTTACGATGTTATATACGGAAATGTTTATATACAGTAGCTTCTCTTAGTTATTTTTAGTACCAGTTTATCAGGACTTGATTATTTTGTTCTCTTTGACTCGCTGGATGGAAACGGTGCTTTATTCTTAAATGTTTTATGCAATATCCCAATTTTGCGCATAAGTTAAATTTGGATGGAAACAACTAATTTCATACAAGAAAAAAACAATCAATGGGCATGAACAATGTGCAAACATTATTGCCTTTTTTTTGTTACACACAGCAAAGTCAGTTTTATATCATTTATATCTTATATCATATGTCTTGAAGTTAATTCTTCTCTCTTTTAACAGGATGGACCCTTATGCTGGCCTTTCCAAGGTGAACACACCTCTGCAGACCCCTCTCAAACTTTCACTGCACGAGTGGTGCACTCAACCTGATTCTCCTGACCAGAGCCATCACTACGAGCTCTTCGCCGTGGTCATGCACAGCGGAGTAACCATCAGCAGTGGTCACTACACCACTTACATCCGCATGATGGATCTCCATCGCACCAATCTCAGGCCACAGTCTCAGGATGAAGAGCAAGACCAAGACACAGAGGAAGATCTGAAACAGAAGAAACCGGAGGCACCTCAAACAGATTACGATGATGGCGAGGTGTCTTTCAGCTTGTCCGGCAGGGGCCGCAATGTGGCAAGAGCCAGTTCAACAAGCAGCATGTCCGGCAAAGCAGGAGGCAAGAGGAGCTCTGAGGGTGTTGGGCTTTTAGGCGGACAGAGGAGCGTCACCAGTTATGAGCTCAGCAACGGCAAGCAAACCAATCCAGAGAAGGCTTCCAGCTCGGCCAGTCGAGCCACCGGTACTCTGCTTCAGAACACTGTGAAGAAAGAGACAGAGGAAGAGGGAGCTGATGCCATGGGCGACGAGACCCAGGTGAGTTTTGACCTCGCTCTGCGAAACCTTTTGGACTTTGAGGGAAAGTGGATGCTGTTTGATGATTCCGAAGTAAGACTCTTTGATGAAGAGGACTTCCTCCGAGCCTGTTCTCCTGAGACGTGCTCCACCTCTACGCCCTACCTGCTGTTCTACAAGAGAGTCTCTCAGTAATAATAGGTAATTGGATATGGACACTCCTCACAGTTATGAATTGTGTTGAAATGAAAGGGATAGTTCACCCAAAAATGAAAATTCTGTCAGTAATTACTCACCCTCATGTTTTTCAAACCCCATAAAGCTCGTTCATCTTCGAAACATAAATTAAGATATTTATTTAATCTGAAAGCTGTCTCACTCCTCCATAGGCTTCTATGTTTTTGAAACTTGCCCGCCCAGAACGTTAGTAAAAACATTGTTAAAATAGTCCAAGTGAAAACAGTGGTTCAAGCTTAAGTTTATCAAGCGAGGAGAACACTTTGTGCGCAAAAAAATAAAAAGCTTTCATTCAACTATTAATTTTCTTCTCTGTGGGCCTCGAGTGAGTTCACGTAGTGTAACAGTGCAGTGCTTCTGTGTTGTACACTGGAATGTAGGCTCACTAATGGCTCGTGTGTGATGCGTGTGACGTACAACACAGAAGCACTGTGCTTGTTAGACTACGTGAACTCACTCGAGGCTCACAGAGAAGGAAATTAAATGTTGAATAAAGACGTTATTTTTTAAAATATTTTTTGTGCACCAAGTTTTGTTCTCCTCGCCTGGTAAACTTAAGCTTGAACCACTGTTGTCACTTGGACTATTTTAACTTTCTGGGCCGTCAAGTTTCAATAACATAGAAGCCTATGGAGGAGTGAGACCGCTCTCAGATTTAATATATATCTATTTTTTTTTAATTTTCTTAATTTGTGTTCCAAAGACAAACGAAAGTCTTATGGGGTTGGAACTACATGAGGGTGAGTAATTACTGACAGAAGTTTGATTTTTGGGTGAACTATCCCTTTAAAACGTGGACTATGAAAGTACATTTGCAGGTAAATGGAAAAGCAAGTCAGGATGTGTTAGTTTATACATGTGTTTGTGTGACAATTGTCAGTGGAAAACCAATGTGAAACTTTCAAGGATATGACATTTGTTGCCACTCCCCCCCCCGGCCCCTCCCCCTCCACTCTTTTACAGTTTTTGTACTTTGCTCTCTTCTGTTGTTCAGTGAGCCTGAGTCATTTGGCTTTCAAATGCACCTTGGCACTTACAGTAGTGCATGTGACAGTTTTCCTGTACATTTAAGCATTCCCTCGAAGCTGTAGTGAATAACACAAAATGATTTTCTTGTGCACTGATATTTTATATATTTTTTTTAAAGATCAATTATTCTTGCTTGTTTGGGTTTGTCTTGAGTATGAATTCAAATTTTTACATTCCTCTTTTGGAGGCTATTATTAATGGCTTACAAATCCAAAGTATATTCCATGTTAGTCTTTTAAGTTTTGATATCGGAAGGCACAGGCAATGTTTTGTTCCCCGCTGCAGTTATGGTCTAATATTTGGCTATTTGCACAGAGAATCAAATTTAGTTTAAGAGGTGGGTTACTTTGAAAGTACAGAGTATTGATTGCCTATAAATGACCACAGGGATAAAGTGGCCTATTTTTCTATTTTTATAGTTTATCAGCCATACCTCAGTCCAGTCTAAGAAGCTTTTGTCCTTTTTCCATGTTGTGAGCAGGCCCTGAAATTACAGTTAGATATCCATGAGCAATAAATAAACGATTTCATGGAAAATCACTACATGGCATTCTGTTGTGTATTTGAGAAGGGAGGTGAAATTAAAATATTTTCTATTACTGGTTATGTAGATTCTTATTTACCACATTAAAACCCCAGCATATGAAAATGTCTTTGGGTGCAGTTTCTTTAACACGACCACACTGGAATTGCTATTAGAGTTTTTTATTTAGTAAAATATTTAAAGTAAACAAAAGGTACATAATGCTGAAAAAAATTCATCACCTTTTTTTGCTTTTTCCATGATGATTAAATAAACTCTTAAGTTGTACTGTGACTATTAAAAATACATTGGGATGAAGTAAAAAATTAAAAACTTAACTTAAAAAAAAGTGCACACAGGAATTGATTATAGGTTTGACACATTGTATGCTAAATTCACCATCAGTTCATATGATCATGTAACAGGCAATTTTGTAAATAATACAAAATTGGAACGATGTACCAGTGACCTTAACACTCAACTTTTTTTTTCTTTTACTTTATGGCAAAAACACTGATGTGGTGAGGAAGATTGATATATACAAATAAATAAAATTGCATGTTCTTTTTATGTCTTCAGTCTTCACACATCTAGCTTGCGAAGGCTCATTCTGCTAAAAGAGTCTCTGAAATAAAAAGAAAAGCTTAATGTTATGAAAGAATAGAAGAAGAAAAAGTTCATGAGGAATCAAGTTTTATTAATGGTAAACAAAAATGTTTAAAAAAAAATCCTTTCAAACAACCTTGGCTACCTTGTCAAGCCGTCCTTTTGCTGCTTGTTAAAGTGGAACAAAGAGGTTAAATGCGTTCTAAAACACCCACAGCTTTCATGTCAATCGCGATAGCAATCATGTCATCCCTTTTGATTAACCAACTATTGCTCATTGCAGTTGACCTGTATGTGGCCTTAAAAGATACACGTTTACATTTCACTAAATAGGATAGGCTATTAGAGTCCATTTCCTGATTGTAATTTGATTTTGATTCACAATAACTGAATTCATTAATTTCACAATATGTAATATTCAATTTAAACGACAATTTTGCTTTCAAATTAAAGAAACTCTTCAACTCCTTGGCTTGGTGTGTCACTAAAATATTAATAAGGTCGTCCAGTAGTGCACAATACAACGAAATTTAAAAAGCAAACAAGTTCACAACAAAACGGAAAGTGTACAACACAACAAAATAAAGCCGCAACACAACGGAAATGCTCCCGACCACTAGAGGGCTCTCGGAGTGTGATAAAGTTAGTTTTCCGAGTCACCAGCAGTCTGGTCTAATTATATCAACCCCACGATTAGTTTTAACAGTATGTAACCCATTGTATATCGACATAAAATATACTTCAAAATCACCTACATGAATTATAGCTGCGCAAACGCGCATGATCCCCAAGGGAACGTCTGGCAATTCAAACAAGTGGCTAAAACATAATTTATTATAATATAATTTGATAAATAAAAATAAAAACCATTTGGCGAATTGCAGAATTACAGGAAGGTATTGGCACAAATTCACCAGTAATTTGTAAGTCAGTCTGGTCACTATGAACCTAACACAAGCTTTGGGATATTTAGGTGAATTACAGTAGGCCTAATGTTTTTTATAAAAAAACAAATTGTATACTGTGCATACAGAAATAGGGTTAGGGTTGGGTACAATTCCACCTGTTGTAAGTCAGTCTGGTTAAAAGGAACTACAACATTTGAAGCTACATGATAAAAGAAGAAAAAAAACTTATATTACAGAAATGTACCCAAAAATAATTGTTTACTGCAAATAAATTTCATTTAATTTATTTATGTATTCTCTTTTCATGGTCCGTCACATGCGTCCGTTTATTTCGTTATGTTGTGGCTTATTTCCGTTGTGTTGTTAATTTTCCGTTGTGTTGTGTCTCATTTCCTTTGTTGCACTTTATTTCGTTGTGTTGCGGCTTATTTTCTGTTGTGTTGCGGCTTATTTTCCGTTGTGTTATGTCTCATTTCCGCGGTTTGGTGGCTTAATTTCATTGTGTTGCGGCTTATTTACGTTGTGTTGTGTCTCATTTATGTTGTGTTGTGGATTCATTTCGTTGTGAACTTATGTTTGCTTTTTAAATTCCGTTGTATTGTGCACTACTGGGCCACCGTATATTAAGGCCTAAAGGTGCTATCGGGAATGGGAAGCTCCTACCGTTATTCATTCAAACAATATAGTTTGGTAAACCAAATTTCTGCAATAAGCTAGATTATCAGTTGCAATATACATTCCTAAAATCTTTTTTTGCATCATTTGTATTGTCTGACCTGTGTGAGTTGACCTGTAACACAGGTTTGTAGAGTTGTGGGATCTTCCTGTTAATGAGAGGCTGCAGAGCTTCTTTCAGTCTGTGATAGTTCCTCTCCAGCTCCCTCTGATACTCTTTCTGGTCCGGACCAATCAGACTCTTATTTTTGCGAAGGGAATCTTCACACCTGAGGAGGTAATTGAAGGTTGATTGTAGGCAATTTCAAGTTCTAATTGTATTATTTATCATCATTTAAAAATTAAAATAATGATTTTTTTCTAATCATCGTCCATAACACCGGACTGCAATTATTCAACTATTTTTAGGATTATACTTCAATTTAATGGCATCATCTATAGTATAGAATGTAAACATCATCCCATTTATATACTATGCTGTATTTCTTGATTGATACAAAAAAAAAGTTTGATTACAGAGTATACATGTCTTCAATATACTGAAATACTTTGGGTCAAGTAGTCAGCTGGACTACTGCAGTTCATGTAAATGTAGAGTTAGAGCATCTGGAATCAAACCTCTTAGTAAAGTCTTTGAAGCACAGTCGCAGTTTATTATGGTGCCGGTAGAGTTTAGGATCGCTTGGGATCTCAGACAGAAACACCTGGGCCACCTCAAGAGGGCCCTGAAGAGAAATACACACGTTGGTTAGAAATATTCAAATTATTAACTCACTTGACCACTTACCATCACAAATTTCACACTGATATTTGGCTGTGCAATAATGGCCATTTGATACAAATAAATGAAAAACTATTATTATTCAAATTTATAATTAATTTGTTGAGTATATTTAGTTCATGCCTGTCCATCAGGTTCCAAACAAATAATTTACATGTAAAATAAAATGAGCTCTGAAGTCTATCATTCTTAAAGTATTTAAGTAACTACATTCATCAAATAGCTAGCACTGTTACATAGTAATGCAATATATTAAAAAGTCTAGAGGTTCAATTTCCAGCAATTACTTGTATGGTTATTTATACTGTTACTGTGTCATAAACCCCTGATTTCACAGACGAGGCTTAAGCCTAGTCCCAGACTAAAATGCACGCTTGAGCTCTTTTAACAAGAAGCAACTAGCACTAGCATATCTAAAAATATGTCAGTGCCACTGTTTGTCTCAAGTTGCTTGTCTCAAGTCAGTTACTGTATGTTTTTTTTTTCCTAAGGGACATTTATAAAATCTACATAAGTGTCCTAATTAAAACAAGGCCTAATCCTGGCTTAATCTAAGCCCTTTCTGTGAAACCAGGCCCAAATTACACAAATTAATCCAGAAAATAATGACTGTGATATTGCATATGTACTATTTAGTGAATATGCCCAAGGAGTCACCTGGTTAACAGTGGTGCCAACAGACCCCTGCAGAACCATCTGCAGCATTTTGGCATCAGATGGGTCCTGATGAGTGGCAAAGGCCAGTTCCTGTGTCTTCTTCTGCATGTCCTCAATGGCTACTTCAATGGGTGTGGAGATGATCTGAAAAGCAAATATTAATGTCTTAGAATCTTTCCTTAAAGGTACACAGTACCTTTACAACTTTTTATGTAAATAACGAATTTAAATTTAAATAACGAGTCAATACATCCAAAACATGTTTTTGTCCCTGATTCACTATAGAGTGCCGAAGTTACGACATCACTCTGTAGGCCGAAACGCGGAAGTGAGTTAGCATTTTACCACTACGGTTCCCTCGCTCTAAAGCCTATGGGATTTTTGAATGGGTTTTTGCTAAATCGCCTGAAATAAGGTCTGTGGTGAACAAACCCTCTAAATATTTTCACGTTTTGATCTATGACATAGAACACACAGTTATAACCTGCTTGTGGTTTTTTAAACTTCAATGTGTCTGATTGTGGTTTTTAAAATCTTGATTTAGGCTTCAAAATGTATACATTTTGGATTAACTTGTAAAAATGATCTTGCTAGACAAAACGTGTGAGGGTCATAACACAGATCTTAATTTCTGCGATTTTCCAAAAGTCTATGGGGAAAATGCATTGCTTTTCGACCAAGGGAACCCATGCGGCGCTAGCTTCGGATTTGTCCTACAAAGTGACGTCATCACTTCGGCACTCTATGATTAGCCTGTTATAAGCATTTATATTTTAGACCGGGATGTTTTTTTGCGGGAAATATGCACAAATACGTAATTCACCCGTCTAGTCATATCCATAAAAACACAAAAAAATGGTCCGTTTACATACATTGTTATGACAAAAACAAAAAGAAAGGTTGATATGGAACATGCTAAATCTCGAACCTCTGGGGAAATTACCCATTTAAGAAAAAAAAAAAAAAAGTGAGCCTGCTTGCAAAAAGAGAATACGACAGCGCTCGTAATAAAACAAGAATCAACATTGGCTTGGCTTTTCATAGATGGTGAGAACTAAGGGATTTCAAATGTTTATAAAAATAAATAAATATATATATTTTTAATTACACAACATTTTTTGATTTGTATTACTCAACAGGTGAGCAAGGATTTTTTTTTTTTGAACAAATAAATTGCCATATTTATCCCTTTAACAGAGCTCATTGTGAAGTACAGTGTCTATTAATGAGTATAGTAACATCTTCAGCTAGTCAGCTTGAGATCCTTTCCATCTAAACAAGTTATATCTCTTATGCCTTGTAGTGAATGTTTTATGAGCAGTAGGGCAGTTACGCAGAGCCGAAACACAACCAAAACAATGTTTTCATAGTTTCCATATAATTTCAGTCTAGCATGAATAAGCCTACAGAAAGCATGCGCGTTTGAGTTACCTCCTCTTTGTGGATGATGTTGATGCGGGTCTTGATGTAAGGGAAAGCGTGGGAGGTGGTGAGGATGGTCTTTCGTTTAAACTGTTCATGCAGGTCACCGTGAGCTCTTCCATCGAGTGTGAATGGCGTGCAGTACACGAAGCGCCGCAAGTTGTAGTTCTTATCAAAGTAAGTGATTCGGTCCTTCATTTCATAAGTGTCAAAATATGGTTCAACATAAGTGATCTGAATAAAGGCCTGAGATGGAGAGAAAAGAGATATTATTCTCCGTGCAAAGTATTATTGTTTGATTTCCATTAACACATTTTGCACCATAACGCACCTTATTTGGGTCCAATTTACACTTGTCGACTGGATTGGAATCTTTAATGACTTCCACTTGATCCTCACCAAACCTTTCGCCATAGAAACTCTGAGAATTAAGAAAATAACGGTCAAATCACTCTACTAAAACATGTGAAGAAGAAAACGCACCCATGCAAACAATTCCTCAATTACCTCAAGTCGATGTGAGATTTCTGCAAGCTTGGTGATGGCTGGCTCTTTGTATACAAACTCCTGCTCATCCAAGTCACCAAATTTAGAACCGTAAAAGCCGACCCTGAAATAGGTGCCAAACATTCGCTTTCCATCCTGAAACAAACAAATGTGTGAATTACTAATCTGATGTCGTTGAAGCTACCATTTCAAAATGCTATATAACGTAACAAATATAAAGTCTGTTGGTACTCATGTTGAAGTGCATGGTTTTACATTCTAAAACAGTTACTCATAAAGAAAGGTAAAGTGCAATGAGGCAAACACAACTCTTGGCAGCAGGTTATCAAGTGACAACAACAAATGTAAACATTGTTTGGAACATGTTTACATAAATAACCTACATTCAACACTGGCAATGATTCTGCAATCATAACGGAGAAATACAGGAAAACAGACACTAATACAGTATTGTTATAGTACAAACATCAACTATATTTGAGAATATTTTGCAACCTCCGAAAAAAGAGCAAGCAAAAGGTTAGCTTCTATCCTCCTTCACCTTCACTTTTATTTATTTATTTTAACAGATATTGCATAGTTTCTCAATTTTACACAACCATTCAAAAGTTTGAGATCAGAAAGTTTTTTTTTTTTCTTCATAGCATTAATCAAAAGTGATAAGACATTTTCATCTTATTAAAAGATGTCTATTTCATGTATCTTGAGCCCAAAATCAGCAAATTAGAATGATTTTTAAAGGCTGACATGCGACACTGAAGACTTTAGTAATGATGCGGAAAATTCAGCTTTGCCATCACAGGAACAAGTTACATAAAATATATTAAATAGAAGAGTTATTTTTTTAAATTGCAACAACATTACAGTTTTTACTGTATTTTCAAATAAATAAACACAGCCTTGGTGAGCATAAGAGACTTCTTTCAAAAAACATAAAAAAAAAAATCTTGCCAACACCAAACCTTTGAATAGTATATGTATGTATGCATTATTTATTTGATCTTTTTTAGGAAGTAGTAGCTAAGAAAGTGAGATATCCATTTCAGACAAAATCTAACTAAAATACATGAGAGTTTGAGCCAAGCTTGTGGATAGTGGTGCGAGAAGCAGTTCAAAACAAAGTTGGACTTTTCTCTAAAAACTGTATAAGCAAAGGTGGACATAACAGGAGGAAGACCTGAGTAAACCCCATGTCCTTAAACAGTAAGTAAGCAACTGTACTCCGAAGAAGAGAAAGAATGGAACAAAAGAGAACATTTAGGTTGTAGCAAGCTCCTTGTCAGAAAGTTAACGTGCTGCTGTGGCCTAATACAGAACGCCAGACTGAAATAGTTATGATAATAGAAATAGAATGTCAGAATTAGTGTACTTGAGTGATAGGGTCAGAAAGAAAAGAAAAGAAAAGGAAAGGTGTTTGTATTTGCACAAAGCCGGGAACATGTCTTGAGTGCTCTACAAACAGGAAAGTGCAGATAAGGGCTGAACCAAAGCAGGCCAAACATACAGCCAATGATCAGATTGTGCAAATAAAACAATAAAACAAAAGTCTGAATAGACTTTGGTCAGTTTTTAGCAAGGCATGAAATTCCAATGTCCATTTGTGTAATACATCCCATTTATTATAAGTTCCTGAAGAAGTAACACAAAAATACTACCATAACTACGGTCTTTGGTTCAGATTATAACACGCTGTTCAAAATGGTAATATGCACATTAAATCATAAGTTGTCAGTAAGCCTAGATGGAAACATTAGTTAAAGGAGAAAAAAAAAAAGAAAAAAAACATTTGCTGATAATTTACTCACCCCCATGTCATCCAAGATGTCCATGTCTTTCTTTCTTCGGTCGAAAAGAAATTAAGGTTTTTGATGAAAACATTCCAGGATTTTTCTTCATATATTGGACTTCAATGGGAACCAAATGGTTCAAGGTCCAAAAGACAGTTTCAGTGCAAACTGCAAACTGTTCAAAGGGCTTTAAACGATTCCACACGATGAATAAGACGATGAATTCATCTTATCAAGCGAAATGATCGCTCATTTAAGAAAAGAAAAAAAAGAAACAAAGTTTAGTTTTATAAGCTCAAATGGTCACTTTGCTCTGTTCTGTGATGCGTGTTCGTGACTCTCCTGTTCGAACTCATTTATCCAAATGAACAAATATTTTTTCGTGTCATTTTGGTTCATTGAACGAACTAAATAAACGAGTTGACTCTGGAAAAGGTTAGTTCATTTTGATGAACGAGTTCGAACAGGAGTGTCACGAACGCGCATCACAGAACCCGGCAAGGTAACCATTTGAGCTTATAAATCTTAAACTTTGTTTCTTTTTTTTCTTTTTTTTTTTTTAAATAAGCAATCATTTCACTTGATAAGACCCTTATTCATCGTCTGAAATAATTTAAAGCTCTTTGAACAGTTTGCAGTTTGCACTAAAACTGTCTTTTGGACCTTAAACCGTTTGGTTCCCATTGAAGTCCATTATATGGAGAAAATCCTGGAATGTTTTCATCAAAACCTTAATTTCTTTTCGACTGAAGAAAGAAAGACATGGACATCTTGGATGACATGGGGGTGAGTAAATTATCAGCAAAAGGTTTTAGAGAACTATAGTACGCATTTTAAAATTAGCCAAAATAATGTATAAACAAAATGTAAGGGGTAAAGGATGTGCAAAACTGTGTGTTCTAATTCTGTAGAAATCTAAAGTTTTGGGGTTCAGATTCTGTGTGGGCCTGGTTACAAGGCGTCTGAGATGGTTCAGCCCGTCTCTGGTTCACTGTGATCATCATAAAAGCTACAGAAATAAACCCTCAAACTATGAACTTACCACAAGACACAATAATTAAAGTGGGAAGAGGAGGGGTCAGCAACCAGGGAAACAAAAAAAAGGAGAGAACAGAACATATTTTAATCAGGAAACCGAGAAACTCTTTGAAAAGCTAAACAAAACACGTACACACAAAACAAACAGCAATACTACCAAACTCCATAAATCAATACTTTACGAAGAAACACACAAAGACTAAAACCCAACAATAAACATGCAATGGGGAAGAAGCAGGCAGTGAAAAGTGCACTAAAGGGTCTTTATTAAATAGACAATTAGGAGACAGTGCATTCCTGGTGTAATGCTGCAAATATGAAGGTTTTGTTGACTCGCTGCCATGCAAATAATCAAGTGAGATTAATATACAAACATATCGGTGTAAATGAGAACTCAGGGGTCGATTTAGTTTGCAATGAAACAAAAGCTCATATAAAGAGAAGGATGTCCCTTTCAGCACACGAATATAGATGTTTTAAACTGATGATCACCAGGACATGACCCTTCAGAAGAAGAAAACCACATCATTTACCAAGATACCAAAAATGTTCTGATATTTTCTAAGAAGCTCCTGTCCCTAATTCATGCTATTTTTCATTTTGTTAAAGACATACCCCAAAGTTGATACTCGTGTCACTGTTAACCCACCCTCATGTAATTTCAAACCTGTATGACGTTATTTATTCCGTGGAACACTAAAGATGATTTGTTGAAGACATACTGATTGCTATTTTCCATATAAAAGCACAACAGTGCCCGCCCACTTTGTCAGCAACTATGATTTCCGGAAGCATTTTCCTAATAATTTTCTCATAGGGATTAAAAAACACAACAACAATTATACAGGTATGCCCTGAACTAAACCAACCAGGAACAAGTTGAATTGGATTACAGGAATCCAGCTGTTAAACACAATTAGTTCTTAAAGTAAGTCAAATAATGTGAACTGATGACTTCAACAAAAGCTATCCATTTCAACCTCAGAGTTCACAGTATGTATAGGTTATCATTAACAAATCAATTTTCCTATGTAATAAATTAATGGGATTGTACTTCTGGAACCTGATTGTTGCATTCCATAAATGTCTGTTGATGTTGCCGTCAAACTCCAAATTAGGGGAAACAAACACTATTAAATTGTGATAAAAGTGATTCTATTCCAAGTCTAATGTCACACAAACAATCCAAAAGCGAGAAGAAAAACAAAAATTGTGATTTGATTTTTGCAATGAATCATTTGATCCAGTTCATATAATATACATGAATCTGACTCATTAAGTTCAAGTTAAACTCAAGATAAGCTGACTTGTTGCCTTACTGCCCTTGACAGGCAATGACTTTGCAGGCAGCATTGGCACACAAACATACCTCATGAAACTGATTTTGGACAGGATTGGTTTAATGATCTACAGCCAAATAAAATCAAGCTTTGGTGATAAGCAAATATATAATTACTAAAATAGTCATTTCTCACTAGAAATGGCTTCAAAAGTGGAAAATGTTGGTCATTAACATACAAACTGACCACCAAACGCAACTTTTAGATGGCATCTTTTTAATATTTTTTAGCTAAACTGTCACAGAATGGAACCAACAGGACTGTGGTCAAAAGGCAGCGAAGGATACATCTATGCTGCCTTCAAAATTCAATCAGATGAAAGTATCTCAAGAGACAGGAAGTGAAGCTAACATTGGATTGTCTCACAAAGACATTTTATAAATTCAGAAAACTTGGACTATAGAGCATGAGTCAAATTGACCACTTTCATGTCCTATTTAAAGTCTGATAGCTCCAACTCCAGTTGAATGAAGAAACCAGTATATTATTCAGGATCAGAATATCTCCTTTTATGTTTCAGGGCACAAATAAAGTCATACAGGTTTGGCAAATGACACGAGGGTGAGAAAATTATGACAGAATTTTCATTTCTGGGCAAACCGATCCTTCAAGGTCATCTACATGCCTCGCATAAATCGAACCCTGTGCTTTTGAGAGACATAAGACATAGATGACAGTGCTGATGAGACAGATGGATGAGGAAGTGAAATGAGGCATTCGTGAATAAATCTGTTATTAGTGTTCACAGTGGCTCCCATGCATGGCCTGTCAAATTTGACAATGTTAACATCGCTTTTTCCTTTAAAAAAAAAAAAAAAAGAGAGGGGAGAGAGAGAGGAAGATGAGAAGAGGGATGCTGCTGCCCACACACCACTGACAGCAGTCCCATGGAAAGAGAGATGGAGGGATGGACGAAGAAATGAAAACGTCCATAAAAATGTTAATGGGTCAAATTCAAAGCATAGAGTCATGATAAACGCCCACAGCTTGCACGTATGGGCCAAGCATTAACCATGAAGTTTAGCACCTACCTCCCAGCCTGTGCTCTGTATAACAGAGAGAATACAGCACAAATCAACATTCACAGGTCACAATAACCCTCTTTAAAAGCCCAGACTCATTGCAAAGCATTGTGGGAAACAATCATTTCTGAAAAACCATACTGTTCAAAAGTTTGCACACAGTAGGATTTAAAAAAAAAAAAAAAACAATTGATACTTTTATTCAGCAAGGATTCATTAAATGGGTCAAAGATCCAATTAATCCATATATACTCCATGGAATAATATGAAAAACTTATATATATATATATATTTATGTATTTTATTTTTTTTAAATACAGTGTTTTGGGTGGTTCCCATGGATTTTCTATACAAACGCTAAGGGTGAATGTAGCGTTTTTTAGCAGGTTGCTATGCACTGTCTAGGATATTCTGCGTGGTTTCCAGGTCAAAAGGGTCATCCCATGCCTCTATGACATTCTTGTCATCTCTTTCAATCTATGTCTGGGATTTTTTTTTTGTATAAACTAGTGTTGACTGCTCACAGAAGTTAATTACACACTTCTCATCAACCAGCCGCACAATTTGTGGTATCATTCGATATATCGATAGCACAGATAGAGTAGTTGTTCAAATCATTAACCCTATGCACAGTATGAGCAAGGCCCATTCACATTAATGATGCGAACTATAACTGAGAATAAAAGAGAATAGCAGTCCACACCACAACTATAACATCACAGGAACAATAACGTTAAAATCATTTTCAGAGCATTTTTTAAGCTGAAGAATGGTAAAACATTGACAGCTAGTCAGAGTCCATTTGACTTGAAAGAGCTTGAACAATTAAACCGGGAGATGACGATTATAATAAACGGAACATTATCATCCGTTGGTGTGGACCCCTAATATAGTTATCGTTATAGTTCTCATTCTTAGTGTGAATACTACTCATAATGCCCAAGAAAACGAACTAAAAAGAGTCCACATGCTCACTCTCACTCTGATGTAGAAGAGATAAACAGAGACATGCAGTCTTGATAACGCAAAGTCTCTGTCTTTCACGTGTCACACATAAATCACGACTGTGTGTATACACAAGCAAAATATTGCCAAGTTAAACATCTGGCAGATGCTTTGTACTACTAGGCCAAAATACAAAGTCCTGTTGTCTTAAAGGGCTTTCGCACCGGGTAGTTCTAGGAAGTACCCACAAGGGTGGTTCCTCTAGGAACATTTTCCTGGTTGCATTCGCACCGCCAGAAGGAACTCTGAAGTGACGTAAGCCACGCGTTGTTGTGACCTTTATGAGAACGCCAGTCAGAGTGCTCGCATTTTACGTGTTCATTAGTTTACAATCTAATACGTTCTTAGATAGAATGGTTATACAAAGAAAGTAGACAGTATATGAAAAAGTATTAGCATTTGCCGTGTGATTGATGCCCAATGTCGTTAGCTGAGCAGCAATACATAATCGTGTTTCTCTTGGTCCCCTCAAAGTTGCGTTGGATTTTCTCCTTAGCGAATAAGGTTAATGCCCATCTAGCACGTTTTTCCATGTTCGTACAGTAAGCTTCTGGAGTAAATATTTAGGCTATAATCTGTGTGTTTACACAGGTTTTTATTTATTTATTTATTTTTTTAAATGGAGGTTGCTGGTGTTTTGCGTGCGTTCGGAAGATCAGCGTACACTAACGTCACCGATAGTTCATTTAGTGCTGGTTTAGACCCGACTCTGAAGTAGGAGCTAAATTAGTTCCTCCAAAAGGAGTTCCTAGAACTAAAATCGTTCCTAGTTCATGTGGTGCGAACACACCAAAAAACGGGTACTTCCGCCAATAGTTCTGGGAACTATGAAAAGGTTCCTCCGGTGCGAAATCCCCTTTATACTGCTTCACAGCACGCATCAAGAGGCTAACAGAGTCTTTATTTTAGGATCCAAAACAATGAAAACTCCCTTTTTAAAGCATTTACCTGATGCACAATTTTGCCAAAGGCTTCCTGAAGTTTACCATGAATAGTGGCTAGCTTCTTGGCATCCCTGCTGGCCTCGTGAATAGGAATGAGCACTTTGTAGACTTCGTTCACTGCTTCGTACATACCAGCCTGGAGACAAATAAATGATAAAGTGTCTGATGTCCGATATAAAACAATATGATGCAATGCAGTTAAATGATTGCATACTAGATTGCTTTTTTAATTTGCACAGTATATACTATATATCCCTATATAGAAAATAGGTTTATTAGGAGTCTTTAGACATGAGATATTTGTGGAATTGGTCAAAAGATTAAATTTAAATATTACATAGTAACATAATGATAAAAAAATGATAAATTATCAGTAAAAATTAATTTATTAAAAAAAAAAAAACCAATGCATTAAAATAAATTATTATATACCAAAAGGTAAATATGATACTAAACACTAATTTAACAAGTTAAATATTATTATACATATGAATCAAAGAAACAATTAGAAATGTAGCCAAGATCATGATAAGAGGTCTTTTAAACAACATAGTAAATATCTCACCATAGAAAAGGAGGCTGCAGCTTGTTCCAGCAACCCAACTAAGCCTGCCTCAGTGAAGTACTTCCCAGAGCAGATACCCTCCTCATCCGGGGACACCACATCATCTGACACAGCAGATTCTTCCAGAACATTAGAGGAAATGTTCTGTGGTGTGAGAAAACCTCATTAATATATTACAATCAAAAAGTAAATGACTGATGCATCATTATCTTTGTCACAGGGTGCAGCAGGAACCTGAAATGTGACACAGCCCACAGGCAGGTATTTGCGGTCCTCCAGCATGCTGAGGTACTCTGCCACCAGGGCGGCGCTGTGTACTAAGCATTGGGCCGCCTCTGCATGGTTATTCCTCTCGGAGTGCTTCCCTGCCATATTTTGCAGCCAAGTCAGCCGTAGGTCTGGGGATGTCTGGTAGCCCTTGGCAATCCTACATAACAAAAATGAGATATTTGTCTAGATAAATACTGGAGTAAATTGTGATTTATTTAGTTTTTTTGCATGTTTCTATAATTGAAGCTATAAAACTGCATGATTTTATTTTAGGAAATTATAAGAATGTTTTTTTCCTATATATACAAACATCCAAAAGTTTTTTGAAAGTCTATTATGCTTACCAAGTCTGTATTTATTTATGATGAAAAAAAAAAAAAACACGAAAACATTAATATTGTGAAATATTTTCCAATATTATAAAAAATACCCGTCCCATGTATATAAAGATAATAAATTCTTAGTTTACGAGGATAAGTCAGATAATTGGCAGAGGTATTTGTATACCACTGAGGACATATTTATGAATAAAAATATTGATTTTAAATAATAAAATATCTAAAAAAAAAAAAAAGTACACATTGTCCCTTTGAAAGAGACAAAACTTTTGAAAAAGAATGTATAAAAAATACAATCAGTACTGACAGTAATAGTTAGTTTGTAGTTATTAATATATATATATATATATATATATATATATATAATGTACATATTATAAAATCTGTTTTAACTATTTTTCACGCTAGATTAACACGTCAGATAATAGTGTAGCTAATTTATTAATGTATAGTACCTGTACATGAGATCAATAAGCATCTCTGGATCTTCTTGATGTTCCTTCATTTTTACTGTGTCCGATAGAATCATGTGAAGGTTAAACACCAGATCTTGAACCTGAAACCAAAGCAAAAATCAGTGCTTTGTGTCAAGAGCTAGTAAGTAAATGATGGAAACAGATTTGTGAGCTTCACCTGGTCAGGGAAGGTGGTTTCTCTGAGCTCTAGGTCCTCCTCTGCATACGTGAGGATGGTCTTGAGAGAACGCCGCAGAAACTCCTCATTGAAGTTCTGGGATGTACCCACGAGGGATGAAAGAGACATGGTCACCTGCATTTTCACTCGAGCAAAGTTCTGAAGGAGAGAGAAAGAACAAACAAGACAAAGGCCCACACATATTGTCAACAAAGAGAATAAATAGACTAAAAAAAGTAACAAATATATCAGTTTATACATGTCTATTTAATAATTTAGAATACAATTAACAAATTTTGAATGGCAAAAAATTCTATAAACAACTCAGTAGTAGAGATATAGCACATTTAGACTGATACAGATTACATGTACATGTGCTGCTGTACAGAATTGTACACACACAGTATACTAATATTTATAGGGATTATGGCCTTGTCCATACGTAAAGGCAGTATCAGGTCACTGAAACCGAACATTTTTAAAAACCCCTGCCAGGGTGAGGATTTTCAGAAACGCCGGTTAGTGCGGTCACGTAGACAGTAAAACCGGGGGTTTTGCCTTGCAACGTCATAGTGTGCGCTGTTATCCGCTTACCGGAACCTGTAATAACTTTTTGTCAGGCTTCTGATTGGCTAACGTGGCTTAACAGTTAGGGTTATAATGTGGCCTACTGGTGTTGCATGCTATTGACAACGCTTGATAACGTCTTTTTGCGTTTTAATGTGGACGAGATTAAAAAATAAAAAAAAATACCCCTGTCCGTATGGACAAGGCCTATGACAGTGTTTTTTTCTCACATTTCCAATCTCAAAGTTCTGTCTCATGAGGAGGTATAGGGAGGCGCTGGCATGGGCTCTGATGGTGCCAATGCTACTGCTACAATTCCTCAGGAGACGCAGGCACAGGTCAGCACACTGCTCTGTCTCTTCCTCAAACAGCAGCTCTGGAAACTAAACACACACATTAAGACTTCGCATGAGGTCACACTTCATAATAAAAGGTACAACATTTAAGGTCCAGTATTCGCCAAAACAAAATTGCATAGATTAACAGGAGCTAAACTGGTCTGAACTCATCAAAACAAATCTGGTCTTTGACCTGCTCAGCGTTTACTCACCTTTGACACAAGAGCTCTCTGTGTAGCAAAGCAGTGTTGCAAATATAAGGCACTTTGATTGCATGCCATGCTGTGGAGAAGGACCTTCAGAACCCCTCCCAGAATGCTTTCTTTGGACTCTGTCACTGACACGGTCTACATGGCACATAGAGAGACCATAATAGTTACAATAAAAGTCTTCTTTTAAAATATTGACAGTTATTGATAGTAGCTGAGATCATTACCTGAACTATTATTTCTAGTGTATCCAATATGATGAGATTAGCTTCAGTTGCCAGGTTGCCATCAATAATTGCTTCATGCTCCAGCTCAGCCCTGGTCCTGACAAACAATGAGGAAACGAATGGTTAGAATGGTGCAATATGGCAGTTACAACATGGAGTGTATCCTTGAATGACACCGCAATCTTCACACAATCATTCAAGTGAGTGCATAGAGAGGAAGGGTGTCCTCTGCATGCAGACCAAATATTTTGATCCAATTGCACATTTGTACTTGAGTAAGTTTTTATCCTAGAGAGAGAGAGAGAGAAAAAAGAAGGAATGGAGTGAGACAGGAAGGAAGGAATGATGGATGTGAGGGAGGGAGAGTGAGAGAGAAATGAAGGGAGAGAGACAGAAAGGAAGGAATAAAGAGGGAGTGAGAGAGGGAGAGAGGAAGGGATGGAGGATGAGAGGGAGGAAGATATGAAAGAGAAGGAATGAAGGTAGGAAAGAGAATGAAGGAAGGTAGGAAAGAGAAGGAAGGAAGGTAGGAAAGAGAAGGAAGAAAGGTAGGAAACAGAAGGAAGGAAGGAAGTATTAAATATTTCCGGAAGGAAGGAAGGTAGGAAAGGAAGGTAAGAAAGGAAGGAAGGAAGGAAGGAAGGTAGGAAAGGAAGGAAAGATTAAATATTTCCGGAAGGAAGGAAGGTAGGAAAGGAAGGAAAGGAAGGAAGGAAGGAAGTATTAAATATTTACGGAAGGAAGGAAGGTAGGAAAGGAAGGAAGGAAGATAGGAAAGGTAGGAAGGAAGGAAGGAAGTATTAAATATTTCCGGAAGGAAGGAAGGTAGGAAAGAGAAGGAAGGAAGGTAGGAAAGAGAAGGAAGGAAGGTAGGAAAGGAAGGAAGGAAGGTAGGAAAGGAAGGAAAGGAAGGAAGGAAGTATTAAATATTTCCGGAAGGAAGGAAGGTAGGAAAGAGAAGGAAGGAAGGAAGTTAGGAAAGGAAGGAAGGAAATATTTAAATAATAAAAAATAAATAGACTTTTTAATATTTACACTATCCTTTTACTTTGCCTTATTTTATGTGCAAGCATATCCCAATGAGCTTACAAACCTAACTAAGAAGGGCTCCAGGCGTCTCCCATTGTGTGGTATGGTTCCCTTAAACCTGCATGGTACACGATTCATTCAATAGAGGCCACACACAAACTTGTCTATATCATAGCCCTGTACCAAAGCTTTAAGGAAGGAGAGAGCCATGGCCCTGGCTGATTATTGTTAGAAGCAGAGAGGGTGGCCTGTTGTTAAAAGGTTTTTGAAAATGTGGTATAAACCGTATTGTTAAACTGCATCTCTGCACCTGGAGGTTCAATATGTACATATATCATGCAATCTGTGATTAGGCTTTGCTCATCAGGATGTTTCACATTTTTTTACAAGCCAAATCTAAACAAAACTTGCATTATCACTTAAATTAAACTTGAGTATAAATTGAATATAGTCTTTTTTTTTAGTTAGACTTCAAACGTAAACCATAAAATGCATAATTATTTTTCTGCAGGTTTATTTTACAAGCTATTTTATATTGAAAATCAGTTTGCACACAGCGGCTCCAGGAGGTAGAGTAGCATTTCGAATGGGCCCATTGCAATTTGAATTCCATGTGAATTACTACTGAATGGGATTGATTTGAATAAGGTTGGAAAGTTCAGAAGCATCCACAAAGCCTGGTGCTTGTCCCTTTCAAGAGGGGAGCCAAGTCTTTTATTCAATGACATCAAACAATAACCACCAGAGAAATGAATGAAGACCCGTGGTTATCAACTGAGGGGACACGACCCAAAGAGTCATTAGAAAACGTCCAGGGTATGCATGTTAAAAGACGCATGAAAAATAGTGGCAAAAAAAAAACTTTGTATGAAGATGTATTTACTAATACACTGTATATAAAAAAACACTACTGTGTACATTCACCATGTAGCATTCAAATAAAAACACTGTCATTTTGAGTACAACATGATGAATGTAATCAAAAGCTTTTGAACATAACCTATGCAATTCTTTGCCAAAACACTATCGAGTGGCACCAGCAAACATTGCAATTGCAAAACTTAGGCTAAGACTGATAAGTAACACAGCTAAATATGCGATCTGAGAGGCTGGTTAAAGATCCATGTAGCATTCTTGTTATAAACACACTCGTCATGTCATCCAAGCCGCATCCTATACCATCCCCCCAAATAAACACACACACACACACCCACATTGGTCTGGGGGCAGAATCAGATTGTGGTCAGTAACAACTGCATCCAAACCAATCTAAGCACCAGTAGAGGAGAGCAGGACAAAAGCAAGAGGGGGAGGGGCTTTACATTGAGGTCTGAAGCAAAGCAAGGGTCATTGAAAGCACAAGAACACTTCAGCTGTACAATACCTGACTGATCTCTGGCCCCTAAACACACGGTACATGAAAGAACAAGGTCAAATAAAGGGGTTATTTGAGGTCAAATGGTTAATAGTTGTTTCTGAATAAATATGGGAAAATATGGTTCACACTATTATGAATGTGATCAAATTAATAGTTTTATGGGAGGGGAAAAAAGCACTTTTCTCAATATGAACATATAGAACATATAGACAATGCATGAAATCCATAAGGCAAACAAACTAATTACTAAATTACAACAACTTAGATAACTAATATGTGAATTTAAAAAATAATAAATGCATGTCTTTATTTAAAAACACTTAAATTATTATTTTAAAACCTGCAGTCCGCAGGTTTTCCTCTTTGTCATCATCTCTGTTCGAAATCTTATTTGCGGAATTAACTTTACGCGAGTTGTGCCTCGGTATGGCACATTGTGAATGAACCCGATGTTTTGAGGAGAATGTGAGTCTGTCAGTCGCCATGCCAGTGTGGATAAGTGTGGATTCAGAGTGGATTCAGAATCACAGATTATTCTTTTTGGATGTATGACCAATAGAGCCAGACCGATATATATCGGCAGGCCGATATTATCGGCCGATATTAGGCATTTTCCAAACTATCGGTATCGGCAGTTATAATGGCCGATAAATGAATATTTCAAAAATAAAATACAAAACGGAGGAAACACGCTTCAACCATGTCATGAGTGTTGGGGTTGTATAGTTTGTCCACCATAGGGCACTCTACACAGTCCCTGTTGGCAACACTCGTTGAGTTGGTCATGAGACATACATTGCTTGAATAACAATTAAAAGAACATCTCCATCAGTTCTCTTAACTCAAATAAGCATGACAAAATTTGTGACTATCATGTCCAGTTTTGCTGCTGTTAAATAAGCCGAGAGTGAAGCGGAATTAGCTAGTAATAGTTACGTTATGTTGTTACAGTGTAGTCCTTTTAACTTTTGACAATGTGACTGAAGTATTTCTTTAATAGCGCGTGACAGTTATAGCAATGAGACGCATCATCTCCATGGTCTGTTATATTGTAAATGTATGTTTTACAATTTGTTGCGCGTTTCTGAAATAATAATTTTTAAAAAATATCGGCTGATATATCGGAATATCGGATTTTGAAACCAATAAATATTGGTATCGTATCGGACTTCAAAATCCTTTATCGGTCGGGCTCTAATGACCAACATAAGAATTTTTACCGGAAATATGTCATCTGAACTAGTAAGTAACATCCACTTTTGTTCTGACCAACTATAAGGGAAAAAAGCACTGCAGTAAATTGCGCTGATTAAATATAACGAACGCTTATCATATCACGTAAAACCATGCAAATTATACTCAAATTGTTAATGTAAACAACATCAGCATTGCGTGACTACAATTAATGCCCTTCCGATATGTATCCTTGTTGTTTTCGCATGGGTCCTGTTGCGGTCTCTTTTTTTCTGTAGCCACTCTGAAGTCCAAACAAAGTCTTTTGCGTTTTGCAGTGGGTGAATCTCCAGGTGTCACTGGTGATTGTCGTTTGAACCTTTCTGGATCCGCCATCAAATTGATAAGTTTAATTATATCAAGTGCTGTGAGAAAAGGCTATAAATCTCCACCTCCAGTATCCTCACACGCAATATAGCCTACTAGCCGAGACTCCTTCTTTATGTGTACAGATGTGACGTAATGACACAAAGACATGCTCGAATTTCCCACGGAAATCATCATTAAAAACACTATTACAAGCTTACTGTTTTGATTTGGCTTTATGCACAACTGCACTACTTTCTGAACTTAAGCCAGCTCCTTTGTTTCCCGTCTGCCATTATTGGCCAAACTTGATTAATTCAGGTGTGTCTGATTATTGTTGCCGTGACTACTGAGGTCAGGCACACCTGAATTAATCAATTTGGCCAATAATGGCAGACAGGAAACAAAGGAGCTGGCTTAAGTTCAGGAAGTAGTGCAGCTGTGCATAAAGCCAATTGAGCCAAGGCAAGCAGATAGTTTTGAACACTGGCTCGATATGTACTTGGATAATTTTTAACCCAGAAAAGCTACGGACTGCAGCTTTAAATAGAATTGAATCATTTTTCATCTTTTTTAACTATTATTAAAATTATATTCTTTCTTTCTTTCATCTTACTACTGGCCTTATATGATGACCAGATTACAATGTTTCCACTTGTATCAGCAAAGTTACATAATTGAAAAGGAAGTCAAAGTTCACATACTTTAATTTTGGCTCTGAAACACACTGAAAAAAAAAAAGATTATTTAATAATCCTAATAATAATAATAAAATAATAAAACCATACTTGTCCATTTTTTCGCTGGTCTGACGCCAGTGGGTCATGTCTTTTCTCCAGCGCAGGTTCTCCTGGCTACCAAAAGCACTGCCTGATGGACTTCTCTCTGTATAGGAAAGGATAGAGAAATGGCAACATTTCTGTGTCAAATTGGTTTTGAAACTCCAAATTTCCAACAGAATATTGACCCTTTTCCCCCGCAACTAACCAAGCTGCCCCCTGCTCCGCCGCACCATCTCCTGTCTGGCTCCAATACTGCCAAGGATGGCTTCCTCCAACTTAGCCTTCATGTCTTTAGATTTCTTAAAGGTTAGACTGTTCATTCGTTCAAATGCTTTCTTGCCCTGCATGAATAAAAAATGGGCCTTTTTGTGTGAGGTGGATGGGTAGAAACACACAAAAACTAATTAATTTCACTCAACAGTTGTAGGAATATAGATGAGCAGATTGTGTGCATTTATTTAGAGATGAATGGAAAAGTAAACAGACATAAATGAGACAACAGATATATTGCAACCAAGAGACCGAAAGTGCTGTGGAGCAACTTCTGATTAATACATAACGTTAAAAATCCCTCAAATATGTAAATGAGTTTATTCAAACCTTGTATTCGAAGCAGGAGACACAGAGGTAGAGCAGGTCCAATAGACGGTTGAGCTGGGAGACAGACAGGTCAGTGAACCATTTCTGAAGTACCATCTCATCTGCATTCTTCAGCACCCACAGTAGGCAGATGAGTAGACTTCGACTGGACTCAGCCGAAAATGAGCCATGCTGACGGGTGGCCTGGAGAACAAGGTGTATTATAGATTTGAGTATTGGTACAGTACGTACTGGTGTTCTCCTTTTTCCATACACTGCATGATGAAGCTTTCATGTTATATAACTTTGCTTTGGTCTAATTGTCTGTAAAACCAAGTAATCTTTTCTTTTCATTCAGAAGAATTATTATAATAGACATTTTATATTACTGCTTAATATTCATGAAAATAAAAAAGGGTGTTCACAAAACCTTGCAAAGGGTACCATTTTTGTCCCTCTACAGCATGGATTCTGAAAGTCTAAAATATTTACTAAGAGATTGAAATTTCAATATTTTAACATGTTTACATTTTTAGTTTTTTGATAAAATTTCAAATATTTGATGTTTTATTCAGAATTTGTTAATGTCTTTTTTTTAAATGCTATATTTGTAAAATTAAATTCATTATGAGTTTCTCCATGAACCCCCAGCGGTTCACAAACCCCAGTTGGGCAACAGATGGAATTGCATAAATGTCTGTTTTCAAACAGGTTTCCTATCTAAAAACTCTCCCCATGTAATCAGATCAAACTCAACGTTTTGATTGTATATTACATATTTTATGCAATGTAATGTAATATAAAAATGCATGTAAATGTAAGCGTCTCTTCATACTAAGCTGCGATAGGATAAAGAAATCTAACATCAAACACATCTTTAACAGTGAGGTCACAATACCTGTGGATTGAGCAGAAAACTACTAGGCCGTGACATCTGTGGCACAGATGTTCCTGCAATTGCCATGGCAACAGTTTGGCTGATCATACTGTTACCCTCAGCTTCCTGCTCCTCAGTACCTGGACCAACAGGACGCCCCCACTGATTATGGGATTCTGTGATGATAATAGAAAGTTTAAAATAAAAACCTTAAAATAAAAAAAAAACAACATGGGTGAATTTGGTGAATATATATATATACACATACCAGTGAAATCATGGAGCTGAGGAAGGGTTTCCATGACAATGCCTATGAGTGGTAGGTAGAGCAGGGCGACTCTGGCTTTGACCTCAGGGTCAGCATAACGTGGGTCAGAGTCATGACTGGACAGCAGATTATGAACAACGCTGATAACCTTCTTATGGAGACCAAACATCCTACAGTAAGAGCCGAGAGTGTCAAATTACACATTTGGTAAAATCCAGATGGAAAAATTAAATTAAATTATAAATTATAACTAATGATATAATAATAAAACTATTAAAATACAACATACAATCATATATACATATAATTGCTTTAAATTAAAATACTTTTTTTTTAAAAATCATAGAAGAATGAAAATAGGGCACACACCAGGGTACTGAGCCATCAGCCTCAGGGTCTAGAATCACAGCCAGCTCTGTCAGAACGAGACCGGCGAGGTAATGCTGCTCTCTGAAGGGCACAGACAGCTCAAACATGTTGGCTATCTTTTGGTCCTGCACATGGGTAGAGAAACCAGAACTCTGGTGGGAGATGGGAGACAATGAAAAACAAAAGAAAAATGGGAAGAAAGTCTTTATAATCCAATTTTGTTGTCATTTAGAATTTATCACAGTTTGACTTTTATGTTAGTAAATGTTTATGTTATACCTGAGATGTGGCAGAGGAGACAGAAGGAGAAGGTGATGCTGGGGGTGTAAGTAGACTGAATGGCAGGTTTAGGGTGACGTAGTGTTCATGGCTACAGACTATCCTCAGGAAATCCAGTCTCAGAGACTCTAGAGTGGGGTTCTGTAGTGCATAGAGCTTGGTGGACACCTGGGAATAGGAGAAATAGAAGATCGTCAGAAATGACCATGTGTAAAAAGCACATCATGTTGTTTGAAGCTCAATTTTCAAGGTACCTGTTTCCAGTAGGTTTTGATGAGAGTGAAGACAAAGCCTCTATCCATGACTGACAGGAGGTCATTGAGGAAGAAGGCCAAGCTAGTGTTGAGCCTTTCCACCAACTCAAGATCCTGAAAAGACAGTAAAGAAAAGAAATACATAGAAATACAAAAGAAATAAAGAAATACAAAGAGCAAACTCAACACTTCAAAATCTTTAACTGGGCACAGTATATATATATATATATATATATATATATATATATATATATATATATATATATATATATATATATATATATATATATATATATATATACTGTGCCCAGTTAAAGATTTTGAAGTGTATATATATATATATATATATATTTGTGCTGTCAATCAATTAAAAAAAAAAATCACAATTCATTTTCCGATTAATTGCAGTTAAAAACACTTCCGTTTTTATTATGTTATTATAAGTTTTAATATTTTAATGTCAGTTAATCTCCAAATTAATGTAGAAATAACATAAGAGTTTTTAAAAAGTAGCCTTTATTTTAAATACTTGTTTAAATGCCATTTTTTTTATGAATGAAGGCCAGTATCACTGATACTAATACAATGGATGCTGCATTAAATGCATAAATTATAAAAAAAAAAAAAAATCACATACATTTACATTGAGAGCACTTATATATATATATATATATATATATATATACAGTATATATATATATATATATATATATATATATAGAGAGAGAGAGAGAGAGAGAGAGAGAGAGAGAGAGAGAGAGAGAGAGAGAGAGAGAGAGATAGATAGATAGATAGATAGATAGATAGATAGATAGATAGATAGATAGATAGATAGATAGATAGATAGATAGATAGATAGATAGATAGATAGATAGATAGATAGATAGATAGATAGATAGATAGATAGATAGATAATGCAAATACAAAGAAAAAAACACTCACCTTCTGGAAACGTGAGACAATGTCACCAGCAATGGTGCTAACCAGAGCAGTGATGTCATCCATGAAGCGCTCAGGGAAGCGATTCTTCCTGGGAGACTCTAGTCGGTCCGTAAAGTATAAGTGGTGTATGATGCTCTTAACCTGAAAAGAGAAAGGATCAAGAACACTCCGTTCTTCTCACAACCTCAACAGCAGTTGCAACACTTTTGATCATAAAGGAGGAAGCATGGAAACGTATGGGTGTGGTAGTTCTTACCATGAGCTCAAAGAAGAACCAGGCCTGTTGCAGGGCTCCCTCCCTCACGCTGCCACTGCTGACCACCCACTGCAGGGCAAGCTCCTCATGAAAGAGCTGAGAACAGGAAGGAACCATCAAAGAACCATTCACCACCAAATACACTGCATATAAGTCACTGTGTCTTAGTTCTAGTGTGGGATATGAAACGGTCCTTTGACATAATGTCCATTGGGATGCTGCAAGAGTGGGGAGGATTCATTATTCTATGGATCAAACATTGAACAAATAAACCGCCCAAACAAACACAGTGCCCATTACTGGGGTAAGACCAATAGTGATCATTCCCTCTTCATACAGTCTTCAGGTGGCATACATAGTAAAGAGAAGATCTTGTACCCAACATCCACAAGTACACGACAATCACAGCAACAAAACAACAACATCCAGTCATCCAAAGACAGACAGGCGCAGATGAGGAGAGGGTCGGCTCCTGCTCTCCAGGAATTGGTTCTCTACCTTTTTGGTCGGCAAGCGTCCTGTTAATGTTTGCAAGAAACTGGCGCTCTCAGTGTGCGATGACATGCGATTGCCACTGCGCTCCATGGCCTACGGGTGGGATGAATGGAAGGGTGACAATAGATTAGTGTGGAGGACAGGAGTATGTGGTGCCACTCACCAACCGATACCTATACACACACACACACACACACACACACACAACAAGACTGCAAAAACTGTAATATCACAATAGATTAAATATATATACACAATGACTATTAAATTGAATAATTACAGTTTTCATCAGACAAATTCTGAGGGATATGGTATCTTTACAGAGTCTACTCAATAAGGAGACTGAAGAGATTTATTTTTTAAAAAGTGTTTGAGTGACATAAATTATGCATACTATGTGTTTATGTATGTACACACGTGTTCATGTATGCTTGCTTTAATGAATAAGAGTATTACAGGCACTGAGTAATGAGAAAGTAAAATGATTAGCCTTAACCAGGTGCCAGTTATTAAAATAATAATTAAATAAATAAAAAGTTTCACGAGACAAACAAAACATTCACACAAACACACGCATACATGTGCATGCAGCATATCATGACATGCCAAGCAGAAAGAAAATGGAAATTGGTTAGTTCTGCCCATGCAATGCTTTTCAAAGTGAAATGGTGAATAAGAAACATGAGATAGCTTCGAAAATAACTGTTTTAGAAGAGTGAATGAGTTGAAAAAGTATGGAAAAATGAAAAAAAAAAAAAGGAAAATGCAGGGAAGGAGAAATGTGCCATGAAGTTATTAGATAATGCTGTTTTAGTGCTACTGTGAAGGGTTGTGTGAAGAGTGGGTTTCTGCTTAGTATTTGGGGGTTGGGATAGTCAAAATGACCTGCTTAGAATCGGATGTTGAGCCAGGGCTGGTCCCCCAGGGGGCGCTTTTGCACCCCATGGAATGCACCCAGGAGTTGGAGCGATCTAAGCCCTGCAAGCCAAGGGTGGCATCAAAAGGATCACAGGCAGACGCAAGCAAGCCAGGGAACAGTGAAAGGTCAAAAGTCACAGGTCATTGAAACAAGTGAGCAAGGGAGCAAGTTAGTTTATATTAATTTGTCAATTCTGAACAGCAACAGGTTAGAGTATCTAGCATCTTTCAGTAACAAAATAAAAAAGGCTTAAGCCCCAGGTATACTTCATTTTCCGCATTCCGTGTCCACACAGCATTTAAAGTATACTCAATAAGAGCAGATACGCGAGTTCCACACATGGGCATTATAGCATAATAGAAGAAGAAAAGTAGTAGATTCGCCAGTGTATGCAAAGTTTAGAAGAAGACCCAAAAAGAAAATGCAATGCTGATTTGTTTACTGTTCTTGGAACAGAATGTTGTCCTGCATCACACTTTTTCGACTACTGCATAATATACCGGTATCACAACTGCATATTGCCAACTAGTGGGCTCTTCTGTATCAACTTTCATCTTGTATGCCGTGTGTGTGGAGGTCGGCGGACCCTCCTGATGACGAAAATCATGTCAGTGTTTGTGCGGTCCGTCGCGAAATGCGGATGGTTGAAATATACTTTGGGCTTAAGTTTGGCACAGTTAGCACAGAGCGCATGATTGTGAAATCAGATTGATTTCATTCATACAACAGGGGAGAAAAAGATCAGTGGTTAGCACCAATGATACTTAAGTGAACCTCAAGTAAAAAAAAACTGTTCAGAGAATGTGGTTCATTATTTAAAGCATGTCAACTACATCATATACACTACAAATTTAAAAGTTTAGGCTTAGTAAGATTTTTTTTTTTTTTTTAAGAAATCAATACCAATACTTGTGTTCACCAAAGATGCATTTAAAGACTCTGAATAATTGCAATTATTTCAAATAAAAGCTGTTATAGAGTATCAAATAATGTCACAGTTTCCACAAAAATTAAGCAACAAACTTTCCAACGATGATAATAAGACATGTTTCTTGAGCACCAAATCAGCATATTATAATGATTTCTGAAAAATCATGTGGCACTGAAACTGGAGTAATGATGCTGAAATTTCAGCTTTACCATCACAGGAATAAATTGCATTTTAAAAAAAAAAAAAAACAACAAAAAAAAAACAGATATTTTAAATTGAAATAATATATTTCACAACATTACAGTTTTACTGTATGTTTGATCATATAAATGCAGTCTTGGTTGAGCATAAAAATACTTTTCAAAAACATTAAAAAAAAAAAAAAATCTTACTGACCCCAAACTTCTGATAGGTGGTGTATGTAGTAAATTCTTGAGATGCCATGAGAACATTCAACAGATTTGCAGATACATTATTACATTTATTTTTGTAAAACATTTAATAAATATAGTTTACATTACATGTAACATTACATAACATGTAGTTTTGAATCTAGTCTCGTTAGACTTTGTTTATTCAGATAAAGTTTATTTACAGCCATTTACTTAATGAAAGATTTCAGTTTATTTATGGTGGAATAATAAATCTGTTATTAAATTTGGCGTTTTACCTGATTTCCATAATTTACTCAGTAAATTGGGCACTACAGCAAGGAAGTCAGTGCAAACAAATCACTGAGCAATCAGCTACACATTCATCAAATGCAAACTGTAGAATGGATGTTGGCCACCGTTCTCAACCACACACCGATGGTGTTACAGTTCATTTTTATTTTTTAGTTTTTGCAAGATTGTGTAACATGGGTTAAGTCCATAAAATGTTCCAGCTAAAGTTTGTCTTTCTGGTGAGCTATAGGTTGACCTGTAACATTGGGAAATGCTGATCAGCTAAGTCAGCAATCTAGAGCAGAATGTCAATGAACTATAAAAGCACTCATAAGAATAATGCATACAGTAGATCACATCCAGCTGGAGCAATCAAAGAATGTCTTAACAACAGCACTAATAAAATTCACTTTGATATGTATATGAACTATGACGACCTGCCTATAATATTAATTGAAAAGTATAATAGCCAACAGAGCAGCTGAAATGTGTCTACTTACCTTGCTGCCAATGATGGAGCGTACTTCATCATCTGGGGAAGTGGGAGTGCCAGAGATGTCTGGGTTGCTGTTGCTAAGGCTACGAGAGCGGTTAAGGTTGAGGCTTGCAGGTCTAACAGCAGAACGAGCCATTGTGGCATAATGCACTGAACCACCCAATCCTCCTGGGCCTAATATGCAGAACAGAATAGATTAAATAAGAAACACAACTAATTTAACCAATTTTAAACACCAAAATCCCCAGATTTAAAGATCAAGCAGAAACCTGACCTGGAGAGGGGGAGTTGGGATCCATGTTGGGCAGGCGGAAGACATAGTGGATATATGAGGAGAGAAGGCTGTTTCGCCCATGCATATCTTGACTAGTGTCCAAGTACTTATGTAGACGGTTCACTATAGATGCCATCACTTCAAAAGAGGCCTGACCAAGATTCACTACAGTGAATAGAAAATAAAACGCAAGATAATTAGGAAACCAGAGAGACTAGCAACTATTTTATGCAGTTCTGAAATAATTAAATAACAAAATTATATATTTTTTTGAGTGTAATAGAAAGTCTAGAGTCTCCTATCCAGCTTTGTATGTAAATGAGTTGATCCTAGCGATTCTAAAAAGGAATCCAATTTTAAAAAAATAAACAAGTTATACGACCAACTTCTGATTTGATTAACAAACGAATCCTTCAGTCTAATTTGTGAAATGAATTGATCTGTTTTTGATTTGCCATTGGAACCCACTATCCTATTAGCCCAGTATTTCTTTAAAGTTGTAAATATTACTAATATTCTGTGTGTTTTCTGAGAGTATGTAGGTTGGAGGACTGCAAGTACCGATCTGCCCGGCTATAACAGGAGGCCGCACCATCAGCAGAACCAGTTTGTCCAGCAGTAGGTGAAGGAAGCGCACCACTGGCTCCAGCTGAGATGAATTCAAAGCTGCGATACTAGACTTCAGCTCAGCCTCCAGATTATTCTCCATAATGCGCATGTCTCCTATCCTCACAGGGAACATGTGCTCATCCAGCGCATGCACCAGAGCAAAGAACTTATCTAAATACTGGTCCTGGGGAAAGAAAGAAACACATCAGAAGGCATGTGTTTGTAGGCTTTAAATGAATCAGTATTTTGACAGTTTAACTACTAGTTACCTGCGTGTGGATGGTGGATGCAGCCACAACCTCTACATTAAACACTCCTCTGTGGTTATCCACCCATTTCATTCCAGGAAGAGGAACCTACACACAAATGCATGAATGAACTTCTAGTATAATTTCTTATTATACATCGCTATCCTAAAATGCTGTCAAACAATCATCTGTACTGTATCATCCCACTGCACTGTTTTTTCATTGCTAACGATAATGGTATCCTCTCGATACTTGGTCTGTAAACAAAATTGTAAAATCATGTTCCAGTTTGTTTTAACATTGTTGAAAAATATTGTTGTTCAATGAGGAAACTCCTAATGCATTAAATGAAAGGTACTTGACATAACCAAATCTCATTAAAGAACTTCCAAGCTTTATCTATGTGTGTTGTATGACAGAAACTGCCTTACATCAGGGGAGAGAACAGAGTAAGACTGAGGGGGTTTCTCCAGCGATACGGGCAGACAGAAGTGACCTGTTCTCAAGCGTCCATTCTGCAGCATGGGAATCCACTGAGGGAGACAGAGACACAACATTTATTATAGGTGGGAACCATGATTCAAGGAGCCATTCTCCAATTCCAAAATTCTCCATGCATCTCAATAATTCACAACAAAGCAAATCTATGTTATCGAATTAAACGTACAGTATGTAATTTTTGGCCACCAGGGGTCACTCATTTAAAATAATAACAAAAGACGTACTTGGGGAAGAGCGTGGGCTCACGGGAGTTGTTGTCGCTGTCAATGACAACCAGCTCAGCTCATGACATGACATCATCGTTTCACAAAATATACGGATATACGGCATCTCTCTGTAGATTTAGCTTGTCGCGAAGCTTTAAATGCAACCCCAATGTTTACCTGTGTCACGCTTTTTCTCCTGTCCGAAACCCTTCTCGGGTCATATTTTTCACCCGTAGGTTTGAGCTTTACTGAGCTGGCTGTAGCAGCAGAACGTGCAGGCAAAGCACAATCGTGGTCCATAACTATAATACAGACGAATATAAATATTTATATTACGCCCCTTCAATGAATGATCTATTTTAGAACATTTTTCATATATAGGGCGCACCGGATTATAAGCCGCATAAGATACTGCAGTCAAACATTTGACTGGGTTTGCGTTATGCATCCACTAGATGTGCTAAAGGCTAAAGGGAATGTAGCGAGTGCGCGGCGCCGGAGGTGAGACGTTTATTTAGTAAGCATGAGCGCGCTGGGGCGGGCACGTAACTTACATTCGCAGCCTGACTCATATGAGTATTCAATGTGCGCGGCTCGCTGACAACAACAGCTGGCTGTTTTGAATGCGACGACCCGGTTACTGTGAACGGGGATCGCTTTATGAACATTCTGTGAAGCGCGAGCAGCGCCGGGGAGTGAGCGCTCGTGAGCGGGCACGTGCTTTACACACATAAAAATACGTACTTTGCTTTTTTGGCGGTAGTCCAGTGTTCCCCTTTGTGTTTGCCGGTTTCGCCCTATGGTTTCCCCGGATTCCACAGGAAGTTAGAGAAAATAGTCAAAGGTTATATGACGCCATAGACGAAACGGAAATAAAGAAACGTCCCGGTGTCTTCGAATTAAACTATACATTTCTCCGTATTTGAAAGTTGGTGGAAACTGTCGGGATAATGTAAGTACACATCTAATAGAAATATATAACATAGATACAGCTATTATTATTATTGCTATTTTTAAAGCAGAAAAAAATACATATTGTGCCTTTAAGGTGGCGTGTTGCCAAAATCGGTGTAATCTGATCATAGATGTGTTTTCTATTAGCACTGTGCGAGTGGTAATTTTGTGTTTGTGAACAGTCTTGTTCAAGTCTAACTAAAGCTGCATTTATTTGATTCAAAAAAACAGAAATACTACCTAACATATGCCTAACATATCTACCTCAGCTCCACTTTGTCCTCATTCTGCTCCCTGGACAAAGAAATACACACCCGGATAAATAAAGCCTCATCATCTTTTGGACGCCTACGCAGCAGGGTTTTTGAAAACCGTAACCTGAATGTCAGTACCAAGGTCGCTGTTTACAGAGTCATGGACCCCATACCGCCAGCACATCATCAACCTAGAGGCCTTCCATATTCGCTGTCTACAGAAGATTCTCAGTTTGTCCTGGGAAGATTGAATCCCCCATACAGTCATCCTCAGCAACACTGACTCAATCTGTATGGAAGCAGCCGTTGCCAAAAAAACATCTGCCCTGGATAGGACGAACCGTAGGCATGGCTGAACACCAATTGCCCAAACCAACCAAGACGGACTATCTGGTATCTGGTTTCCCTTGCTCCATCTGCGGACGAGTGTGCGGCTCAAGGATCGGACTCAAAGCCCACGAGAAGTGGCACTAGCGGTGGGGTCACTAAACCCAAACCCATACACGGTGGACAGGTAAGAAGAAGATGTACCGTGTATCCAACTGGCGTCTCCAGTGGAGTGTTCTGTTTCTGTTGACAGCTGATGTGGTAGAAAGTGAAAAGGATGTGGTGATGATCGGTCAGCGAGGCTGGAAGCTTGATTTTAACTTCATCGTGGAAATCAGGTGATCTGAGGAAAGAACATTTGAGAAATTAAAAAAAAAAAAAAGAAATATTTGTAAAAATGTCAGTGTAAACAATCCATTTATTATGCAAATCAAACAAAAACTTGACCAACTGTCCAAAAATCACATCCAACTAACACTGTCACTGAGCTGATGTTTGATCTCATGTTGAAGACTTCTGCATGAGTTTTTAATAGATGCTGCAGCCATGAACTCACCGGTTATGATACACTACAGAAGTGTAAGCCTCCTTTGAATACTCTGCACAGCTGGATTTCCCAAATATTACCTAAGAGACCGTGGAAGAAAGAACAGTAAGTATGATTCCACCTCACCAAAACGAGAGTGCTTTCCCATGACATGTTTGGCTACAGGGGTTGGACAATGAAACGGAAACACTGGCCAATGTTGGAGGTTTCACATCTATATGCCTGGCGGCCAATCTTCAGAGTGAAGCACGGGTGGATCAGTTATGGTTTGAGCTCCAATATCATGACAATCCTGATTGTATTTGACGGACACGACACTGCCGAGGACTACCAAACCCTTCTGGAGGATCATGAGCACCTGATGCTCAAACCGTGTATCAGCATGATCATGCACCAACACACACAACAAGACTTGTGACAGAAGGGTTTGATGAAGATAAAAGTGACGTTGAACATGCACAGTCACCAGATCTAAATATTATTGAGGTGTTTTGGAGGAGCGAGTCCACCAGCATCATATAGTGACCTGGACACTGTTCTGGAAGAGGAACGGCTCATAATCCCTCTGGTCACTGTGAAGGACTTCTATCTGTCATTCCCAAGATGAATTGGTGCTGTGATTGGATGCAAAATGAGGCCCTCACCATACTAACAAATTATTGTGTTGTAAAACCGGTTGTTTCAGTTTCATTGTCCAACCCCTGTATATGAGACTTTGTAAATGAATCTGTCAGAACTTACAGGCATAGCGTTGCTAGGATCTTCCCCATTCATGAACTGTACTTTCACTGTAATGTTACGGGCAGAACCTTGACGATTTGCGAAGTTCAGGCTCTGTGGGTTCACGTATAGTAGGTTCCTACAAATGCAGGTAAACAGAGGAAGGAAAGTTGTTTATACATCAAATGTTTGTTCCCTACTGCTCCCATTCAATTAAATAGACATTTTAATATATATATATATATATATATATATATATATATTTGTGGATGTTTTTTCAAGCAGGTTTTGTAAATCTTATATTTAAAAGGTAAATAATTCTGGAAATGTTGGTTATGCTGGTTTCTCAGCCGATTCCTTAAGTGAAATAAGACTATTTGAAAATGAGACAGAAATGGGTCCACTGTGCATGAAATAAAAACAAAGATGATGATGAAATCAACAACCCATGGTTAAAACTAACTGGAAATGGAAACTTTGAAAGTTAAAGTAATTTCAAAATATTACACCAAAATTAAATTTCAAAGTACATAAGTTGCACAAAACAGAAATTCAAAAGCAGTTTCTGTTCACATGTGAAAAGATCTTCAAAAAGGCCAGTAATAAAATTTGGTGCATTAACATTATCTTTTCCATTCTTGCACAGCCGTTTCCGTTCTGCGGTTACAGTAGCTGCAGGAACAGACAGAAATACTGCAATGACGTGGAACATACTCTCCTGGGAAACCCCACAGTCCGCAAAGGTCACAGATTTCCAAGGAGCACATAACTCTCATGCACTCTCAATATCACCACCTCTCTAATGTGGTGTGTATGCATCACTTATTTCATACTGTGATCTTTGGTTCAAATTTTCTCAAAAGAGAAAATGAGCAAGGAATGAGTGAATAAGTTCTTGTACATTGTGCTATTCAGAATATTCCCTTATAAATTGCATTCAAATCCAAAAGAAAAAAAAAACCAAGAGGTTCGATAAAATAAAATGACAAAATGTTATTCAGTTCTATCTAGATCAGCAAATTCATCAAATAATAACGGGTTAATAATTTTTGATTTGGCACAGGGTGTAAGAAAGGACATTGGAGATAACATTTCTATCCACAACGCCCACAAGCTGAATGGCCTCTGGATACACAATGGAAGTCAGGTCTTGTTTGCTGTATCCAAATAAATGGACTGAGTCCAAACTTTGCACACCTATCTGAACAGAACCAGTTAGTACGTACTTGCAGCAGGGCAATGATTATACATCAATGAAACACAGCAAAAATAAAACAAGTTATATGGCAGGAAAATTTTTTAAGTTTGTTTCACCCTAAAATTTACAGAACAGCATCCATAAATAGTTTCAAACAACCATATATTTGGCTATTCGCGTTATTTTTTAAACTACATCAAAAATACTTGACATTTCAGACATAACATATTAGTATATCAAAATAGTTTAGATGTCTGCATTTACATGCGCAAGAATATGCTGATATTTGATAAATCCAATTTTCAACTCAATGACAACAACTCAACTTAATGGAAAATAACGTTCATGTTTAATCAGAATATGTTCATTATCTTGTATACAGGAATATATCCTTAATAGTTGACGTATTTTTTTGTAAAATTGTGTTGAATAGAGGAGAATATTCCACATTTAAAATATCTGTAAAAACAACAGGGATTCACTACATCAAAAATAGTAACAGGTTGAATAGTGTGTGTGTATAACAAGAGTGAATACTGCATTAAAATTTTTTTTAAAAAAACCTTGTAGTAAAGGTTTTTAAACCATAGAATTTGTTCAAATTATTCAAATATATGAACAAAATTATATTAAATTAAAGTTATATTACAATTGAAACTACTGGCCTGACCAGGCCAACAGAAAAATAAAAGCACTGCTGAACCCTGAGGGGAGATTAATATGAAGCCGCAGTAAATAAAAAGCCTGTACATCCCCCAACTTCAGTCATCACTCATTTCTATTACCCGAGCCGAACCGTTCTGAGATCCAGCGACGATCCTGCTTGTACATGCAGAGCCTCTCAGTGGCACCTGAGAGTGATGCTCCGCTGATTCAGGAGGCCATTAAATCAAAGCCAGAACCATAAATCGCATACTTTTATAATTAATTCCCATCAAGCGGTGCATGCACAGAGCACCAAGTGGCCGCAGTTATGATGTGATCGATCGGCAGGAAGATTCATCTGCATCATTCATCTTTGCTTATCAGATGCAACCAGGGACCAGGTTATGAATGTGTGGTGAGTGGGGGAAGTGTGTGTGTGTGTGTGTGATACTGTAAATTGTCTGCACAGAGTAAACTTTCCACAGATTTGGAGGAGGAGGCTCAAACAAGGCCAGATTAATAATTACCAAATGCTCCCTCCCCTTTCAGTGTAGTGGTATATATTTGAGGAGTCTCTGTCATTTTTGTTCTCTGAGTAGGAGATGAGAAGAGTAGCGAGAAAGGGAGGTTAAAAGAGTCTAGCATACAGACAGGCATTGGCAACGGACTGACACACTGGACAAAAATGATGCTGATTTTCCTGCTTTTTTGGCTAAGCTTGTCCACAACAAGCGCAGCCTCTAACCTGAGAAAAGAGCCAACCGAGGCGCCAATCCTAATAACTGTGCCGCCAACTGAGGCTAGATCCCGCTTTGCCATGTTAGATGACGTAAGACTCCTGGCTAACGGTTTACTCCAGCTCGGCCAGAGTCTCCGAGAGTTTGTGCACAAAACCAAGTCTCAGATCAACGACATCTTCCAGAAGCTCAACATCTTTGATCGCTCCTTCTACCAGCTCTCAGTGGTCACCAGTGAGATCAAAGAGGAAGAAGAGAAGTTGAAGGAGACGACCATATTTCTGAAGGCCAATAACGAGGAGATCAGAAACTTGTCACTGGAGATCAACTCAAAAATTAACAATATTCTCCAAGAGCGAAACCAGTTGCATAGTAAGGTTGGAGGACTGGAGGAGAAGCTGAAGGGCTTGTCTCAGAGTATGATGCCTCTGGAGCAACTTCAAGAGATCACTGCTTTGAAGGTGAGTCAGAATTTCAAATCATAAAGGTCCAAATTTGTATAAATATAGGGTTTTGCAATGCCAGTTTTTAAAAAATTGATGTCTAATAATGCATGTGAATCATATTTGATGACAGGAGCTACAAAAAAAAAATAAGTATACCGATAAAAGTACAGATAAAATGTACTGATCATGTAGCTGTACAGGTTCATTAACAACGTTTATCTGTTGCAGGATGTGATTGAAACACAAGAAAAGACCATTACAGACTTGCTTAAATCCGTTAAAGAGCAACACGAACAGCTAAATTACCAGAAGATCAAAATTAAGAGTCTTGAGGATAAGGTATGTTATTTTCATAACAAAATTCAGATTTAAATGTATCATTCAATGTATATTTGTAATAAAAAAGGGTCCCCCACACTTATTGCACTCACCAATGAACATTTTCAGGCAAAAAAATGTAGCATATTTTATTTACACACACATACATATACACACACATATATTTATTATATGTGTGGGTGTGTGTGTGTAAATATGTGTTTTATATATATATATATATATATATATATATTATTTGTTTATAACTGGATTAAAATATTTTTTTAATAAATTAAGCAGTTTGATAAAATTAAAGTGTTTAGAAATCCTTCAGAATTTAAAACAAAGAATATTTACTGAATTTAAAATGACCATCACTTTAACTCTCCTGGCTTTATTTGCATTTACTGAGATTAAATATATGCATTTATTTTCAGGTGAACTATGATACTTTTCAAGACACAGCAGAAAAACCTTTGGATTTAAACCCAGAAATGCTAGACCCTTTTCGGTACCTATCAATCAACTCCACCAATGGAACTACAGAAATAAACGGTAAGAAGAGCATGAAATCAATTAGCGATTTAAATTGTTGCTTTATTAAAACCAAAACCATCAACGGAGTGCTTTTCTGCACAGACTTCCCAACAGACTGCAGTGATGTGTTCAGAAGAGGCCAGAGGACCAGTGGAATTTACCCAATCAAACCCAACCAATCTGAACCTTTCTATGTTTACTGCGAGATAAGTTCCGGTAAGAGACCAATAATGCACTTCTAATCAGACTTCCTACTGATATCTGTTACAAAATCCGGCACAAGAAACCCTACCTAGGTGGTTACAACCCTAACTAAGAAGGTTGTGCCTTTAACTCTTTATTTTAAGATGGAGCAGCAACAGTGATTCAGAAGAGGGAGGATGGTTCCGTTGATTTTGACCAGTCATGGGAAAAATATGAACATGGCTTCGGCAAATTGGAGAGTAAGTATGCCCTTTTGTGTCATGTCATGTTTCCTTCTCTACTACTCCTACTATAGATGCTTGATAATATCTTTAGCGGAAGAACACTGTAAAAAAAAGCTAAAGCAGAGGCAACAGATTCAAATTGATTCTAATCATGTCTCTTCCTGCCATGATTAAAAATTATTCAAGGCATGACCACTAGAAATGTAAACTTCAGCTTTCAACTAAGCACAAATGCTCTTGTATTACAGAAGAGTTTTGGCTTGGCTTGGAAAAGATCCATTCCATTGCTCAACAAGGAGAATACATTTTACACATTGAACTGGAAGACTGGAAGGAGGAAAAAAGATTCATAGAGTACATGTTCACCCTGGAAGGCCCTGCATCTGATTACGCCCTTCACGTGGCACCTTTGTCCGGAGATCTGCCTGATGCCATGAGCAACCACACGGGCATGAAGTTCTCAACCAAAGACAGAGACAACGATAATCATGACGAGTCCAACTGTGCCCGCAATTACACGGGTATCAAACGGTCAAATTAAATATTTAATATCATACAATGTATAATTAAGTATCCCTCGAATAATAATTGTTCGCTGGTTTCAGGTGGTTGGTGGTTCGATGCATGTGGGGACACCAACTTAAACGGGAGATACGCCTGGGTGAGGCTGAGGACTCGCCACCAGCGCAGGAAAGGAATCTACTGGAAGCCAGACAAAGGAAGCTCCTTCACTCTCAAATCCACAAAGATCACCATCAGACCATCAACCCAGTTTAAATAATCCCTGACCCTATTCTCACTCTCTTATTGGGTAATTCAAGATCAATTAGAGGTGTCACACTGGCAGTAGACACTGGCCAACAAAACTTTTCCCTTTGAATTATGCAACTGCAAGAGGTCATTGACTCTGGTAGAGGGTAAAAACCAAGTCAAAGGGTTATTGCAACATGTTAGTTCAAAAACTTCATAGGTCACCAGATAACACACTTTTAGCTTACTGACCAAGAAGAGTTGTTAAAAAAAAAATTCTAAAACTGAAAAAGTTAAAATGGCAAGAGCACACCTCTGAAACAGGATGTGGTGCATGTTATTATCAAGATTCAACAGGAATGGATAATATTATACAACTGCACTGCATTCAACTATAGAACTACTCAACATAATTGTATGTTTACTTAAAGAATGTATTTAAGCAATTTACACAAATGTGCAACAGTAGAAAAAAAAGCAATGGGTAACACTTTATAATAACTTTCATTAAATCATAAAGATAATGCTTAAGAACACATTTATATTATACAAAAAAAATGCCATAAATATGCTCTTGTAATTTTGATGTTGAAAATTATTACAAAGTGTTACCAAAAACATGTATCGTTATGGTCTGCATGTCTCTTTCTGTTACTGAGTCATATTGACTCCTGGTTATGCTTTGTACATACTCAGCTGTATTGTGTATATTTGGTTTACAGAATGTTTCTCATTGATGGTTGGGTGCATCATATTTATAGCAACACATTTAGACAATATTAAAAAATTATAAAAATAAATCTTTCTTTAAATTAGCCACTTACAGCACTCGAGTAAATCTCTCGTTCTGACTACATACTTGGACTCACACGACGGGTAAGCTTTTTTTTTTTACTGGTAATAACTGTAAACCACTAAATAATGAAAACAAATTTCAGCAATATCTTCTCAGCAGAGAACACAATATATGACCAATTTTATTGGGGGCTCACATAAATGAAATGAACCAGTTTCCACACGAGCTACTGTTAGTATGTGGGGGAGAAAAACAATTATTTAACTGATAACAAACCAGCAGGAGGATCAAGCTTAACCTAAGTGGGAAATCAACCCTTCATAATTAACATGTTATACGACCTGCATGACACGTGTGATAAATCTAGAGCATGAAATTTGTCTGCAGTAAACTTGTCCCAATCTGCCTATTCAGCACAGCTCAAATCAAGGCTGACTGCATGGATCGTCCTAAGGAAGATAACAACGTTGGCACAGGCTGAGAGTGGACAAACATGTCCTCTGAATGACAGGTTATGTCAATATATGCAGAAGACAAGTATCTTTATCTGACCAACCTTAACTAAACTACTAAGCTTAAATAGCGGGTTTAGACCATACAGTAAGGCCGACTGCTTACACTGATGGCATGAGAAAAAGTAAGACGAGGCTAAAAGTGAGGCCAATTCTAAATTTAATCCAGACCAGTGGTTCTTATCTAGGGGGCAGGGCTTCAACAAACATCCAAAGAAAAATCCAACAAACTGTGTAAAATAAGACTAAATAAGCTAAAACAACTAAAAACAGAACATTTTGTTATTTCAATTCACCCCCCGCCCCAACAACTGTTTTCCATTCTTGGGATTTCCAGTCTTGGAAAACATGGACATATGAGGTAGTCTAATTTTAAAATGGCGATTTCTTGACCTGGAAAAGTCATGTAAATTAATAACCAGCTAAAACGTTTTTATAAAGAATATACATTTTATTAGTTATGCCACGCTTTTAAGCCAAATATGTTTTTTTTTAATCCATGTAAATTCACTGGTTTTAAAAGTGTAGAATCCCTCAAGAACATTCTAGAATAGTGAAATGTAACTATTTTAATTTTAATTATTTGTATTTTTTGAGTAACTAAGAGTGCCCATAGTGGCCTTTGAATTATTATTGTGGTGTTAGAGTCAAAAATGTTGAGAATCACTGATGTAGACATTTAAAAGTTGGTTATACCTGTAAGTGGTGTTTGGCACATAAACGTCCCTGGCAGGGAACTCCAGGATATCTTTTGTCGGCCGCACTCGACTGTCAGGGTAAGGCTTCAATTGGAGCAGCTCAGGCGTCAGACAATAGTGAGGGTTCTCAGGGGCTGGAGAGATGTCGATCTTCAGCTGGGCTAAGGGCATAAAGTAAATGAGTTGCATAGCTCAATGCATAAATGGTTAATGACATGAGGTCAAAATATATTGCAAAAACATGCCAAGAGAGCTCTACCTGTGATGGGCCTCAGTCTACGCAGCACAGAGGATGGACGCCGCATGTCGGCTAGGAACTTGTAGAGATCTTCATCACTTAGTCGATCTCCTTCCTAATATGATATATAACATAATATAAATAACATGTGAAAAGATTTCATTCATTAGCTTTGCAGTCTGACCTATGCAATGACGGGTCGGGTAACTGGACAGTCAACTTCCAATGATTTTTGTTTTAACAGTCTAACCTGTTTGAAGAAGTTGGTGACCGTCAGGGTGGCAGGCCTGAAGCTAGTCAGACTGCATGATTCGTCTCCGCTGGTGGTTCTCTCCAACGAACGACGCCCCACAATACTGGAGTTCCTCCGTTCGGACCACGAGCCTTTCCTCTCTGTGTGATGGTGTAGAGTCAAGAGTTAGAAAGAGAGCCAATAAAGAGCAAAAATGAAAATGGGTTCTGTCACCCATTCAAAATGTTGTGCGGAAAACTAACCTCAAACTGTGCAACAACCATTGGTGCCTTATGTAGACTCACCTGAAAGCCCCATCTCCAGCTCTGTGTCTCTCTCCAGACTGCCTGCACTGTTCACTATATTCATGAGGTGTATGGCCGTCCAGGCAAAGGGCATCCGATAACGCCCTAGTCGCTGACAGAACTGCTCGGACTGACTGCGCAACTTCTCGATCTTTTCCTTATTCTGTGGTACCCAGGAAAAGAAAAGAAATACCAGTCACCATGTTAAAGAGAATTCCACCAGGAGTTGGTGTATAATGTAAAAAAACTATAATAAAATGCTTACTTTGGCAGCATCCGACTCTTTAAAGACCATGTAAGGCTCTGCACACTCTCCAATGTCTCCCTGCTGTAGCACCTTCTCAAGCTGAAAGCAAACACAGAACAGATGAGCATTGATAATGTGACAAGAAAACATTAACACAATATTAAAAATCAATGGAATAATCATCAAACATGCCACTACAAAAAGAAAACTATTACATTTATTAAATCCATTCATACTTAAACTGTCCAATTGGCTTGAAATTAGAAAGCACATAAATAAATGAATTACATTATTACACGACTCCAGTCTTCAATATCACATCAGATACTTCAGAAATCATTCTAATATGATGAACTGGTGCTTAAGATTATAAATAGTAACCAACCTTGATAACAAGGAAAACATCTTGGGAAGGGTAGGTGATTGAAAAGACGGCAGAGCGGGCCAGGGTGGAGATAGCAGCAGATGGGATGTGTGGTCGGAGCATGGCCTTCGTTTGCTCAGAGTTCAAGTCAAAGTAAAAGTTCTCTGATATCTGAGGATTAAGACAGGAAAATGATAGGATGCATTAATGTGTGTGAGAGTCTCTAGGAACAACTGTAATCTTTCTGTAATCGAAAACAGGTGACTACTACCATCTAGTGTTGGAATCAGTTAGCAATGTCATGTTTTCTCTACAAACAAATGTAAACTACATTTTATTTAACAGCAGAGGTGGGTAGAGTATCCAAAAACTAAAAGTACAAGTACTTATAGAAATATTTACTCAAAGTAAAAAAAGTAAACATTTGAATAGCTACTTGAGTAAGAGCTAACAAGTATCCAAAGAAAAAAATTCTCAAGTAGCAAGTTACTAGTAGTTTCTTCGGATCATACCTGCAGAGTTTTGCATTCAAATGCATTTAAAGGGGACCACTGACACAAATTGCGGGTTGGCAGGTTTTAATTTCATACTATGTGAACAATGGTTGCGTATTTAATGTATAAATTAAGGTATACATCCAAAAAAACTGTTAATGTCATACTTTGTAGTATTAATATTGTGTATTTAGCGTAATAATCTTTTATTCTCCTGATGTTCTTAAACTTCCTGTTATGACTCCAATTTGAGAAATCACTTCAGAATATTCAGTGTGTGCAGAAAACTGAACAAATAACTCAAACGGATTCGCAAACCAAATTAGACAGTTTTGCCAACTTACTTGCGCTTGGAATAAACTATGCATTTATTAACATGTAAATAAAGTAAGGAGAGGAACGTCGCCTAGCGTAGCAAAGTGAAAGTTCAGTTTTCATTAGAAATGTAATCGAGTTAAAGGGATACTCCACTTTTTTTTTTTTTTTGGAAATAGGCTCATTTTACAACTCCCTTTTAAACAGTTAGATAAAGTTAAACAGTTGGATTTTACCAATTTCGAATCCATTCGGCAGATTTTCTGATATTTAAAAGAATATCAGTAACCAGACAGTTTCTGGTCCCATTGACTTCCATTGTACATATACAAATTTTTCCAAAAAAAGTAAATGTAACAGAGTAAATGTACTTTGTTACTCCCCACCTCTGTTTAACAGTAAACTACTTAATAGTCATTATTTGGGCTGTACATTACACAAGGAATCATAACAGCTCACCCTTTTCTTTTCTTTGATATCATATAAGGCCAAACTTGCAAATATTGGCTCAATTTCAATCTCGAACCTTAAAAGTAAGAAGAGAAGCGTATCAGCAAAATCGTAATTGTAGTTGTAAGGTTAAATTTGAGTCCACAACGGCTGTTCCCCACTTACTTCAAGGACAAGCACTTGACAAGAAGCCTTTGACCGAAATGTTCTTTGGGAACATCAGGCACACAGTGGCGCTCAATAGGTTCTTCCTACATGAAGGAAGGGGAAAAGATTGCAAGAAATGAATTAATTAATCCAGAAAAGAATGAATATGAAATTTGTGTTTTTGGACTTGTGAGATTTAATCAATCAAAATGCCATACTCTACCTCATCCAAAGCGGGATGCAGTGCGAAGAGCTCTCGATGACGGTTTGACTTGCGCTGGTCCTCATTGTGGCGGTCGATCTCCTCGTTGGGTACTCGATCCAGAAGGTGGGCCAGCAGAGCATCAGGCTGAGAGTTCTTCAGATCAAAAATACTGCAAGCCCAGCTGCCCCGCGGGGTGTCATCAATTGACATGGACCTTCGCTTCAGATCATCCTGTAACATGCAAAATCACTGATTATATTCAGAGAATTTAGAGAGAAACTCTCAGCAGAGGGACACAGTGGAATTGTGCAAAGGTATTATTCTACTAGGTGGGCAAACAGTAGCAAAGACAGGTTTACCTGATCATCCTGATAGCTGCTGTGATCTGGCAACTCATCAGACTCAAAAACCTGCTTGGGTAAACCTCTCTGCCTCTCCTTCTGCTTATCCAAAGTGTTGGGGTTAAACGCTGTGCCCAACTTGTGATACCTGTGGATCCAAAATATCTTGATTATTACCTGTATGCTAATGAAATGATACATGGAATGATAAAATCCATGTAATTTGTTTTCAATCCTTTAAAAAAAATAACTAATCATATATATATATATATATATATATATATATATGTATATGAAGAGTTCATATGCAAAAGCCTCTAAATGCCATTTGAAATTTTCTTCTAAAATGACCATTTTTATCAAGCTTGTATATTTAAGTTCAGTAATTTCACTTAAATTACAATTAATCTTCATTGCCATTTAAGTGAAATTACTGAACTTAAATATACAAGCTTGATAAAAATGATCATTTTAGAAGAAAATTTCAAATGGCATTTAGAGGCTTTTGCATCTGAACTCTTCATATATATATATATATATATATAGGGTTTGTGTGTGTGTAACAATGACAAATTAAAAAATCCAATTTTATAATTATTCTTTTTTCATAACAAAATGTGAATATATAACTAATTTCTAATTAAAATTAGTCACGACTCAAATTGTAATGAGCAAGAAAACATTTTTATATTTATATTTTGTCAGTAAAGCTTCACACTTATCTTTTGCGATGAGTAGTTTGCATAATAATGTAAAAAATTCAGTTCAGTAGTGCTTTGTTAATGGATACAATTACAGAAATTCAGTCCACATAATTATGTGAAAGTTTGTAGGCTCAAGCTAAACTTCCAATCTCCTGAATGACAGTAATTACTTAACTTTTATACACATATAAAAAAGTATTCCCTTCTGCCTCTCAACAACATAATGCTGTTTTCTCTAGCACAATGACTCTCAATTAAAACAACTCAAACATGCATTTTAGTCTGGGAATCGCTGAAGCCTTGTGTGTGAAAGCAGGCATGTCTAGCTCACTAACCCTGGCTAACATTAAGAACATTGTATGATGTCAGTCAGGATAAGAGTTTAGGATTATCAATTAAGAATCACCAAAGCAACTTATTCACAGTAACTTATTAAAGGGATACTCCACTTTTTTTGGAAATAGGCTCATTTTACAACTCCCCCAGAGTTAAACAGTCGAGTTTTACCATTTTGAATGTATTGAGCCGATTTTCTGATTTTTAGAAGAATATCAGTAACCAGACAGTTTCTGGTCTCATTGACTTCTATAGTATACTTCCATTTTTTTTTCCTACTATGAAAGTCAATGAGACCAGAAACTGTCTGGTTACTGATATTCTTCTAAATAACAGAAAATCATCTGAATGGATTCGAAAATGGTAAAACCCAACTGTTAAACTCTGGGGGAGTTGTAAAATGAGCCTATTTCCGAAAAAAGTAAGGTATCCCTTTAAGGCCCTAAAATTTGGTTAAAAGTCCCAGTCTAATGTATCATAAAAGCATGTTGGGTTGTAAAAAATACTGCAGGCAAAATACACTTGAATTCCTTTTTTTCAATTATGAACAGGCCCACACAAAAATGATGCCTGCAGAAATCGACAGATAGTGTTGCAGATACTTCCGCATGATTAAAACATCCGTCAATCACAACGAGGCACCAAGAACATTACCCCATCAGCTCCATTGAACACATTTTCAATATTTAAATCCATGTAGTAGAATTATTCAGAGTGTCCTCCAAAAACATCAATGTAAAAAGGAAGCTAGGAACTAAACCGCTTGGGGGAGAGAAAAATGAAATCTAGTGAAGCTCATAAAATGTAGCACTTATAAATATCGTACTTGCGGTTAACGATGGCCCAGTCCTCAGTGTAAGACCGGATGCAGTCTCTGACGTGTGAATCATTCTCACTGTGAAATCATTTCAAATAGGAAGATAAACTTGTTAAATCAGTTAATGACAGTTATGAGTTTCACAACTCATACGTAACATAGAGAAAAATGTGGTTACCTGCTATTCATATAAAAAATATGAACAAATTCATTTAGAGGCATTTTAGGCCTAAATGACTATTGAAATATTCATAGCATGTGATTTTAAAACTGTTCACAATGACAATTCAAAATCACTTTTTTCATTGCGTACTTTCACATACTAATGTCTGCCTCAATTCTTCCAAACACACTCACCCCTCCTCAGGCACAGCCAGACCAAGAGTTCGGCACTCTCTTGGAGTGTAAAGCACTTCAATGTCATCTGGAGGAAATTCGATCAGATCTCTCAGAGGTCCTGACTCTATAATGGGAGGGTGTGTGATCAAATACTCTTCAAAATCCACTGGCTCTATTGCCTCTGTCAGAGGAATCTGTAGAGAGAAATTCAAAGAGGAAATAAAGAGAATGTGAGAAGAACTGTTGCCACTATCCACCAAGACAGACAGTCTCACTCTCACACTGAAGGGATAGTAGGGGTATATACTTTCTGAAGAGTCAATCTCTCAGATTTAACATAGAAAAGTATATTATCTTGGAAATGTTTTACTTACAGCATTGCTGGTGGCATTCCCACCCACACTGAGGTTTTTGAGAAGTTGAGGAGAGCCACCGTACTGACCAGCAATCTGCTTCCTGACCTCAGCTGCTACAGTCCTGGAGAACAACAAGAGAGCGTAGATGGTATTATAATACAAACCACAAAAAAGATTCCCATGACCTGACAGTCATCTCACATGCAAGATAAATCATAGAATGAAGGCTATGGAGAGTGGACTACACAATTACTATGTATGCATACTATTGTTCGAAGTTTGGGGTAGTAAGATAATAATACACAATATTTGTTTTGTTGTTGAAAGAAATTAATACTTTACTTCAGCAAGGATGCATTAAATTGATCAGAAGCGATAGTAAAGATGTGTATAATGTAACACGATTTAAGTTTCAAATGCTGCTTTTTTGAACTACTAGTCATGGAGCAATCTGGAAAAAACGCATCACTGTTTTCCACAAAAATAATAACACAGCTGTTTTCAATTGTTTTCAAAATTGAAAATAATAATAATAATAATAATAATAGGCTAATTTAGAAATGTTCATTGAGCACCAAATCAGCATATTATAATTAACTCAGAAAAATCGTGTGGCAATGGAGTAATAACTTTTTCATTACAGGAATACTACATTTCAATATTTTTAAAAATAGTTATTTGACTATGATATGAGAATATTTCACATTTTTAATAATTTTTTCTGTTTTTTTTATTATTATTATTAAATAAATGCATCCTTTGTGAACATAAGAGACTTCTTTTTGAAACATTAAAAGATCTTACCAATCCCAGATATGTTTTCGAAAGAAAGTGTAAAACACAACAGTTGTCGCATGACCTTGCTAGGTTTGCATGTTTAATTCAATGCCATCATCACCTTGTAAACAAATATGGTTATTTTGCATTTTTATATAAGACTAAAGTGTCTTTCTTAAAATGTGACCCAACAAATTATATTCATGATAAATCTTACTGACTTGTCCATCCCACTGGAAATCAAGCACACAGCATTATAAAAAACAGCACTCAATACAGTACAGTAAAACACCATCCATGTATTCCAGTAACCGGTGTACAGTATGCAAATTGCTTCCTGCTTAAATGAAACAAGTAGTTATGCCATTCCAAACAGCCATCTTTTATGGTCTTGCCTCAGGCTTTTGTAAATAACAACAATATATGATAAATTAAATAACAAATACAGCATATAGGGCTCAGTATTTTACATGTTTATCTAACAAAATATCCTTTAAGATGACCATGTACAATCAGGCAGGAGGAACAGTCAAAAAAGACACAAAAGCATACTACTAATGGATATTTAATGGGACTCGGCTTGGCAAGTTCACATCAATTTTTTTTAAAATAAATAATATATATATATATATATATATATATCCACACAGACACACTCAAGTGCCTGTTGCTTATGTCTGCCAACAGCTTATTGCCAAAGGTAAATTGCATTACTATTGAGTATAACATACGTTTCATTGTATTACTTTTTTTTTTTACTTTTAGATTTCACAGACTGAATTATAGCTAGCTGAATTATATTTCTGCAGTAAGAGTCAAATTGGCAGTATTATTTTTCAGAATGTCTTTGTAGTGCATCAATATTACTAATCAGAATCCTCTTCTACTACGTGTAGGGATGACGTACATACACCAAAACAAAAACTCTGCCTCAGTTGCTTCTGGAGGGACCTTTATTTAGGCTGGACATTCCTGAAGAGGGAACATATGATTAGCCCACAGATGTTTTGTTTACCGAGGACCGGGCTAAGCATGAATTTCGGTGCATTTCACACACCTCTGAAAAAGTCTTAACAGAGTCATGAGAAACCGTTTCAGTGACTTACGAGAAAAGCTTTCAGATCCAATTAGCACTGCATTCAATAAAAATAAAATGGAAAAAAGGGGGAAATCCACAATGTTCAGAGTTTTCACTTTTGTTTTGACTGTGAAAAAATTTGAAATACATTGAATTTTCTGAGACTTTATATTATATATACTATCGGTAATAATAATAAAACATCTACTGACTTATTCCTCAATGAATAAAACAAAATAGTTTTTGATCATATCAATAAACATGTATTTCTATGTAGTTAGTAAGAACTAACGATTGGAATAAGGGTGCCAACGAGTCTATATTGAATGATCTTATCACATTACACGTCACTGAGAAAAAAACAACATTTTTAAGCATCTGGGATATGCCATGTAAAAAACACCGGGGAGATAGGTCCCTTCCTTTTTAGATCCATGAGCTCTAATCTGTGACTTATCATCACAAAAAAAAATCTCAATTGAAAAATTATGTCTAAAGTCAATGATGAGACTTAATTATATTCTATTACAATAACCCAGGGACCCTGGCCTGCTCCATAACGTACAGGCCACTAGCCAAAATCTTGCAGATTTCATTTAAGCATCAATCACAGTGTCATTACAGGGCTAAGTAACTGATTAAATTTAATCATACATTGTATTTCAGGTTATTTTAGATCTTATTCTGAAATTGCCTTTATGACCACTACATCATGCAATCTGACCACTTGTCAGTTGAAGTTGATATTCTCTGATACAAGATAAATGGCTATGCATTATTATTACTCTTACTACTCATAATATGCATAATTATGATCTCTTGCCGTAAAGTCATTGTTTACATTATTTTCAATAAACATTCTTTTTGATTTAATGAATCATATTCTTGAAATCAAAATCGTAGTGAACTGTACATTTACAATATTGACTGCTGCCGTAATATATTTCATGTATTGCATACTGACAGCATAACATCTCATGATCCTATCGATGTGTCAGTATGTCAAGCCATCGTCTCACAAAACCCAAACACTGCATCCCATTGATCCACTCCAAGTCTGCATCGTGAATTCCCTAATACTCAACAAAAGGCGCATTTGTGGATTTTATACACCCAGCGATGAAGACTGATTTTAATGCACAGAAGCACAAAGGCATCATACTACTGTCTTGCAGCTTAGGGTGGGTCACTCGGGCATCTCTATGGCTGTGACTCAAAAACTAGAGAGCTGTCTACATAGCAGCATTCCAGACGAGCTTATCCGTCTCAGACGTGTAGGCTGGGTAGGGAGCTCACTAGGTTTTAAAACACAGCCTATAAATCAGGGTCTGATCCAGCTAACTCAACGCCTAGGCCTTATTTGGAAAAGACTGGCACACTCGCCAACTGCATCAAGCAGAATACAAAGAATGGTCGCACGGCTCGGGGAGAACATATATATATATAAACAGAAGATGCGTTAGATATCCTTACCTGCTGATTTTTTGGGCAAAGGCGCGGCGCTCAGCCATGACTGTAGCCGCTGAGTGCTCGAGTAACTCCACTCCAGCGCTCCCAGCCGCGATATTCCTTCCCCACCCGTACCCGAATTCCGTTAAGCCCCACCCCCTGACTCCCCAAAGACGTCTGTGATTGGACAGTTGCAAAGTCACTCACAAAACCGTAGTAACCATAATAAACAGTGAGAGTAGCTCAGGGGCAGGAAAACGCACAAGGAGAAGAACGTACCGTAAAACTGGACAAACAAGCGCAGATATTTTACAGATTAAATGAAATTATTATTATCATTGTTGTTGTTTTTTTTTGTCTATTTGTTTTTTAGATTTTTCTTTAGCAGCATGACATTTTATAGGGAATTAACAGAGCAGTCTTTTGGGATCGTGGGGCTGGAGTCCTCCTATGATTCATATCCTGTGCCTACAATAGAGGGCTCTTTTACAGGAAGCTATCAATGTTTAAAAAGTGTGAAATACATCCGTTTCCACATCCACGGATAGTGCAATCTGTAGTCAATGACATCTTTATTTGTGTATAACCACATCGTTTTTTTTTTTTGTTTTTGTTTTTTTTTTTGTAATATTCATGCTTAATTTTGAGCATTCGATAACTAATTGCAAAGAGAAATAGGCTATGTTAGCTTGAAGAAAAGAAAGCTTAGAGAAAAGATAGGCCTACTTATTTCATTTGATAATTAAAAAAGTAGATTTCAGCCCTTAACAAGCAAGAGTGGAAAATAATCAGCGAAAAATAATTTAATGTCAATTTTTATTTACTACATCTCCACTAAAGTAAAGCATATCCAAATGAGTTTTTGATATGATATGGTATTTTGGATGTCTCTCCCATGAATAAGTTATTAAGGTATTTTTTTAAAAAAGTGATCCATATCATGTGATATCGTCCGATTCGTGAAGGAAAATCCAACCGTTTACAAAACCCATCTAAACGATTATTCGTTTACGCAGTACTGAACAAAGTATTTGTAACGTTATTACAAAATATTGTTCACTACGTTTTATCAATAAACACATAGCCTAATTAGTTGCTGTTAATATTGTAACTGGTAGCTATCAAATAACTAGTGGGTCTAACCGGAGCTAAATTATGCTAATAACACTTTCACTAACCTAATCCCTAACATGAAATTGTAAACCCGTAATAAGCACCATGTATCTCCAAAGGTTATTAACTTTTTTTTAAAAAAAACAAAAAAAAAACGAGTGGTTCAAAAGAACCGGTTGGAAATGAGTCAGACATCCACTAATCCAAGCCATGTAATTTAGAGGTATGCTCTGCAATAATCCAGACGACCCCATGAATGTGCCAGTCTGCCAGACAGACCATGGTGGTGCCAGACCATAAAAAAGAAGGGAGAATTTCTTGAAATACCGCGAGACCCAACGAGAATAGCCACTTCCTCAAAATGTAAACAGAAGTGAGCAGTTGCACACAGTGAGTTCTTCTGTATAACAAGACATGTGAGCAAGTGTCTTTTTATATATTTAATTGTTTATTTTACAATCCGTTCGCATTTGTATTTATTGTAGACAACGTCGTAACGTTTTGAAGTGTAACGCTACGCTCACTTATTAATTAGCATACTAGCCTCTTTTCTGTGCTGCAATTGTGTTAATACGGTCGTATTCTGATGATTATTATATTTTCTATGCAACTTTATTATGGAAATGTGATCTGTGTGAGTAAATGAGTTAAATGACATCTTTCCAATACGACATAACTTGTTTTGGTTATACTGAAAACTTTTAATAGAAACTCCATCGTATGTGCTGTGATGGGTTCTGCTCCGTGGCTAATATTAAAATGGAGACTAAAGAGGCCGACGAGGTGGAGAAACTGAAGTCCAAGTTTATGTCAGCATGGAACAATGTGAAGTACAGTATGTATTGACAGATCTCACTGGGATGTTAATTGCAGTCAAGTGACATATCTGTGCACGTGACTAATCTTGTATTTACTTTAACCCTTCAAGGTTGGGCTCTCAAATCAAAAACTGCCTTCAGCCGTAATTCTCCTGTTTTCTTGTTGGGGAAATGTTACCACTTCAAGGCTGTGGGTAAGATGTTTTATACAGAACATTTACACCAATTTCTTATTCTGTCATGCTTCACATTCTATTTTTATTTAAAGGGATCATGAATATCTAATTTTCTTTAATGTAGGTCATATTGTCCTGTAAAAACCTCTCAGAACTTAACTTCCTCAGTAGTCCAATAAGTTTGTTTTTTTTAGTTTTTTTATTGAAACCATATTATGATGTAATAAAATGATGGCTCTAATTTCTCACACCGATACAACGGGTGTGAATGTTTGAATGAATGTTTGTTCTAACTGTTGCCCTTCAGATGATGAAAGTCCTACTGAGAGTTGTTCTGCTGAGGCTTTAGATGTCGATGTTGTCACAGGCAATGTTGATGGATTTCGAAGGGATTTCACCTCACGAGTTTGGCTGACCTATCGAGAAGTGTTTCCCGCCCTTCCAGGCTCCACCCTTACTTCAGACTGTGGGTGGGGTTGTACAATTCGGGCAGGGCAGATGATATTGGCCCAGGCTCTCATGCTTCACATCTTGGGTAGAGGTAAGATCAGCTGGAGAGAGAATCGGTTATGATGATGATGATGATGATGATGATGATGATGATGATGATGCGTAATGAGTAGATGCATTCAGCATCTGCCCACTTTTCTATTATATATACCCTCACCTAAAGGATTATTTGGAACACCATAATACTGTGTCGTGGCATTTAAACAAATACTGTGCCGTGGCATTTAAACAATGTCCAATTGTCACTAAGGGGCCTAAAGTGTGCCAAGAAAACATCCCCCACACCATTACACCACCACCACCAGCCTGCACAGTGGTAACAAGGCATGATGGATCCATGTTCTCATTCTGTTTACGCCAAATTCTGAATCTACCATCTGAACAGAAATCAAGACTGGCTACATTTTCCAGTCCAACTGTCCAATTTTAGTTCTTTTTCCTATTTGTAGTGGAGATTAGTGGTGCTCGGTGGGGTCTTCGGCTGTTGTAGCCCATCGGCCTCAAGGTTGTTCGTGTTGTGGCTTCACAGATGCTTTGCTGCATACCTCGGTTATAACGCGAGTGGTTATTTCAGTCAAAGTTGCTCATCTATCAGCTTGAATCAGTCGGCCCATTCTCCTCTGAACTCTAGCATCAACAAGGCATTTTCGTCCACACGACTGCCACATACGGGATGTTTTTTCCCTTTTCACACCATTCTTTGTAAACCCTAGAAATGGTTGTGCGTGAAAATCCCAGTAACTGAACAGATTGTGAAATAGACCGGCCCGTCTGGCACCAACAACCATACCACGCACAAAATTGCTTAAATCATCTTTCTTTCCCATTCTGACATTCAGTTTGGAGTTCAGGAGATTGTCTTGACCAGGACCACACCCCTAAATGCATTGAACCAACTGCCATGTGATTGTTTGATTAAATAATTGCATTAATGAGAAACTGAACAGATGTTTCTAATAATCCTTTAGGTGAGTGTACACTTTCGTTCAAAAGTTTGGGATCGTTAAGTTTCATATTTTTAAAAGAAGTCTCTCATGATCCCCAAGGCTGCATTTATTTGATTAAAAATACAAAAAAAAATGTGCAAAGCTGAATTTTCATCATCATTGCTCCAGTCTTCAGAGTCACATGATCCTTCAGAAATTATTCTAATATGATGATTTGCTGCGTTTAATATTATTAGTTAAAACAGTTTTGTAAAAAAAAATCAAGATTCTTTGACGAATAGAAAGTTCAAAAGAACAGTATTTATCTGAAATTGAATGTTATATATAATAATGTGTGCATATATATATATATATATAAGAAGTGTTGAAAACAAATTGTACACAACTGTTTAAGACTGATAATAATAATGAATGTTTTTTTTTACTGTTTTTGTATTTTGAATTAAATAAATACAGCCTTGGTGAGCATAAAAGACTTCTTTCAAAAATGAGAGAGAGAGAGCTCACGAAAAATGTTCTGGTGTGAAATATAATTAGACAAAGCTTTTCTCATTTACATAATGAAATTCTTATTAAAAAAGTATTTTAGAGGTTGGGGTTGAGGTATTTCAGTGCCAGAGGTTTTCACTAAAGAATGAGTTCTCAAATGATTAACAGAGGGCAGTTTTGTGTAATATGTTGAACAGGCCACGGCATTTATCAGTTTAATACCTTCATTCAAAAAACAACATTGAAGCGTCATCCAGAGCCCACGCCTATAATGAAATATGTCATTATAGAAATATCTGTCTATAAAGACTCTAACGGCTAATAAAATATACTTATTGGCCAATTACAGGCCTTGACACTTAGCAAGGTCATTACCTAATGGCCCCACTGCCAGGTCCGGCACCTTTATGACCCTCAGCACTTCAGACACCCACTCTGTTTGTGAGGATAAAATGTAGTAAAAGTGAAATACTGACTACATTGAATATCATAATTGGACTTTTGTTCTAGCCCAAGCCCTACTGTCCATTTAAAAGTCAAATTTATGTCTGTCACATTTGAAAAAATCTAGGACAAACTTTCAGGAGTTCTGAAAGACCTTTGCTTCATTGTTTCTTAATGCAACGTATATGGATATAACTTATGAGGTAGTTAACAAAATAAAAATTAGTATTAAGAGAATGGCATATTATTAACAACTGATGTTGAAAAGTAAATGCAAATCAAGCTCTGCAAAAGTATTTACTTTCTGCATCCTTAAAAAACACAAAAGTATTTTTCTCTTTTTTTTTTTAAATTTTTTCAAATAATTTTTTCTGTCACCAGACTGGACCTGGTCCGAAGCACTGACCTTGGAGCCGCTGGATGCAGAGACATGGACCAGCAGTGCTGCACGGAGACTGGTGGCCACATTAGAGGCCTCCATTCAGGGAGAAAGAGTACAGGTCACCCTGCCTCTCTGTCCTGCTCAAGGAGGGGCTGAGGAGGCCGACTCATACCTACAAGAGGCATATCATCGCACCATTGTGTCCTGGTTTGGGGACGGACCATCAGCCCAGCTGGGCATCCACAGACTAGTGCAGCTAGGAATGACTTCTGGAAAACAGGCTGGAGATTGGTACGGCCCAGCAGTGGTGGCACACATACTCAGGTAAAGAGTCCACAATACATACATGTTTTTATAGTTTTTAAGTCACCCATTCCTCATTATAATGTTCAGGATGTCAAATATATCTCACCTTGTCACTCTTTCTTCCTATACATCCCCTAGAAAAGCTGTGGATGAGGCAGCAGATGCAATGCTGAAAGGGATAAGTGTTTATGTAGCACAGGACTGCACTGGTATGGAACATTTCGATCTAAAATCTTTCACAGAAAAAGGGCAAATGTGATTAATAGAAGACTTCTGACATTTAAAACCACTAGTGAAATTGCTTATACTTTGTCTTTTTATTTATTATAAATATTAATTAAAAATAAATATTTTATAAGCAAAAAGTCCATCACAGTTTCAACAAAAAATATTATACAACCATTTTCAGCTCTGATAATAGTAAGAAATGTTTCTTGAGCAGCAAATCAACATATTAGAATGATTTCTAAAGGATCATGTGACACTGATGACTGCTATAATGACTGCTGAAAAGTCTTTGCCCTTACGGGAATGAATAACATTTTAAAATAGTTTAGAAAATAATCCATTAATTCTTTTCAATTGTAATATTGCACAATATTACTGTTTTTTTATTGTATTTTTGATCAAATAAATGCAGTCTTAATAGTAATAGTAGAATAGTAGTGTGTGTGTGTGTGTGTGTGTATATATAATATAAATCAACATACCCGCAGACATAATACAATTGTAGCTGAATTGTATATTGTGAGAGTACAAGTACAATTAGGTCACTTTCACTCTTGATTTGGTTCGCTGGTGTGTACCCGAGTTTGGAAAACTGCGTTCACATCATCCAAACGAACCAAAGTCTGTTGTCAATCGAACCCGGGTGCGCACCAAAAGTGCTAGTGTGAAAGCAGAAAGCACCCTTAGATTCAGTAATGGCTATATTTTTCCCACTTCACATGTAAGGTACCTGTTTTTTGACCTCTGTTGTTGATTGTTTGCAGTGTACAGTGCTGATGTTATTGATAGCCATTCAGCGCGGACAAGCAGCCACTGTGATCCTCAGGGACTCAATACTGGAGCTGTCCCTGATAGTAGAGCTGTCATCATCCTCATTCCTGTGAGATTGGGTGGAGAGAAGATCAACCCAGAATACTTAAGCTTTGTCAAGGTGAGGCTTTGGTATGGAAGCTTGTTTCCACCACAGAATAAAACATTTTAAAAGATAATTGCAACTTTTTATCTCGCAATTGCAAGTTTATATCTTGCCATTTACATCTTTTCTCCGAATTGTAAATTATAAACTTGCAAATACGAGTTCTAAAGTCCAATTCTAAGGAAAAAAAGACTATTATATCTCACAATTATGACTTCATAACATGCAATTGCGACTTTATATCATGCAATTCTGACTTAAAATCTTCCAATTGTGTATTATAAAGTCAGAATTGCGAGATCTAAACATGCAATTCTGAGAAAAAATGAGTTTAGTTTCTGCAATTGTAGGTTTACATCTTGCAATTCTGACTTCATAACACACAATGGCAAATTTATGTCACAATTCTGAGTTTATATCTCGCAATTGACATCTTTTCTCCGAATTGTAACATATAAACTTGCAAATGCGAATTATAAAGTCCAATTCTAAGGAAAAAAGACTTCACAATTCTGACTTTATAACATGCAATTGCAACTTTATATCATGCAATTCTGCAAAGTCAGAATTGCGAGATCTAAACATGCAATTCTGAGAAAAAATTAGTTTAGTTCCTGCAATTGCAAGTTTACATCTCGCAATTCTGACTTTATAACACACAATGGCAAATTTATGTCGCTATTCCAAATTTACATCTCGCAATTGACATCTTTTCTCAGAATTGTAAAATATAAACTTGCAAATGCGAATTATAAAGTCCAATTCTAAGGAAAAAAGACTAATATATCTCACAATTCTGACCTTATAACATGCAATTGGAACTTTATATCATGCAATTCTGATATATCTTCCAATTGTGTATAATTAAGTCAGAATTGCAAGATCTAAACATGCAATTCTGAGAAAAAATGAGTTTAGTTCCTGCAATTGCAAGTTTACATCTCGCAATTCTGACTTTATAACACACAATGGCAAATTTATGTCGCAATTCCGAGTTTATATCTCGCGATTGACATCTTTTCTCCGAATTGTAAAATATAAACTTGCAAATGCGAATTATGAAGTCCAATTCTAAGGGAAAAAGACTAATATATCTCACAATTCTGACTTTATAACACACGATTGCTACTTTATATCTCCCAATTGTGTTATAAAGTTAGAATTGCAAGATCTAAACATACAATTCTGAGAAAAGAAAAAAAACCGTTAGAATTGAGATTAGTTCCTGCAATTGCAAGTTTATATCTCAAATCAATTTAATGAGATAAAAAAAAGTCAGACTTACGAGATTTAAGTCGCGATTACCTTTTTTAATTTGTATTCTGTAGCGGAAACGAGCTTCTATACTTTGGAGATCACCCTTTTGTACAAATAAAAACTAGATCATACAATGACAAAAAAAGAGAAATCATTGTTAAAGATGTGGCTATCAACTTACAATACAGTGATCTTAACTGTGCTCTTTTTCTTTCCTCCTCAGAGCATATTAAGCTTAGAGTACTGTATCGGCATCATTGGAGGAAAGCCAAAGCAGGCCTACTATTTTGTTGGATTTCAAGGTTAGTTTTTTATTCACAAGTCATTGTGCACACTCTTCAAGCATGCTAAGAGAAGGCCAGCGGCATCAGAGAAGCTTTTTATTTTTTTCCCGAACCCATCAAAAATACTACACCATTTATCATGTGAGGCAATCTGAAATAGCAGGCTCTCTCCACTTACATAAGTAGCTTGCATAGATTTCAGAGCTACCCAGAGTAGCCCACTCTCCATCACCTTCAGTAGCCAGTGGAAACCTTCAGTTGGACATGTTGGTAGTCAATATTTACCCATTTACATTTTAGCAATTTGAAACACACTCGGCGATGATGTCTAAATGACAAGCAATACATTCTCCCTGCCAGGCCCAGTCCGTCGTCTGCATTTATCATATGCAAATGACGTATTATAATTGCATGTTTGTAAAAGTAATTTCTCCCCACCAAAATTAAATGACAGCCCCCTTTGCTGCATAAAGAATGTGCTTGTACAACCAGATTCGATTATGCGGCGTTTAATCCAACCGAGTTTAGGAGGAACCAAAAAAAATTCTCGTATTTGATTGTTCGAAGCCCAACTGGGGTGGGTGACTTTGAGCTGCTCTGCATAGAAATTGGGCAAGGATGGGCATTATAATAATCACTGTGTTTTTTGAATAACTTGTCTTTTGTTTTGTCCTTGCAGATGACAGCTTGATTTACATGGATCCTCATTACTGTCAGTCTTTTGTGGATGTCAGCACAAGCGATTTCCCTCTGCAGGTAATGTGGAATTACAAAAAGCTGACCGCCGCACAGTGATGTGAATTTAATAGTTTCTGTACTTAAGGGTATGAATCTGAAAGTAGACCTCCACACTCAATTACGAACGCTCGAGATTTACATTGTTCTGGTCTTTGTATCAGCTCCAACATTTTATATAGCTCCAACGATGCATCATAACTTATTTTTACGCTTTTTGAATGCTGTAGAAAGTGGCCTGGCGAAAAAGAGAAATATTGGGCCATACTTTTTACTCGGCTGTCTAAGCCTTTCAGATCTCCGGCAGAATTCAACATTTGTCAAAAAGTCGAATTTTTTTATTTCTGCAATCTGATTGTTTCGCCTGAACACGCATCCATCATTTGGAATCGCAGGATCGAACAGTTTAACACACCTATTGCGCTGTAGATGGTTATTACAGACGGAAATGTATATAATTCTTTAGTTGTGCGTATGGATTACTGTGATTTCACAAACATGGAAAACAAATTGCTGCTTTTGACTCATCTTTTTTCTTCTTTAAAGTCCTTTCATTGCCCATCACCAAAGAAAATGCCTTTCAGTAAAATGGACCCGAGCTGTACCATTGGATTCTACTCAAAAAATGTCGAACACTATGAAAGAATTTTCAACGAACTTTCAAAGGTGGGTAAACCTTTCAATAACATTTGTTTATGTTTTAATTGAATATTGAAGAACAATATCCATATTTTTTAGATGATAAATGGCATGTTAATTTTAATTTTAAAATGTTGTATGTCTAAATTCACAAACTGTCCAAGAAAAAAACAGAAAAATATTTAGAAAAGCAGCTATTTGAGTTTCCGTCAGCAGGTGGCAGCATTTAACTAGGTAATTTGAAACTGTGAAACTATTGGCGCTGCTCCCATCAGAGACTACTGTTAGGGGCAAATGTTGTGTTATTTTATACATTTTGGGTTGATAAACAGTGTTTGTTAATTTGCTAGATATTGGAGCCCTCGTCGAAAGAGAAGTACCCTGCATTCACCTTTATGAAGGGACACTGGAAGGATTATGAACTTTCGATGGCTGCAGAAAAGCGAGAATGGCCTTTCATCAGGGACTCAAGAAAAGCAGGGACAACATCAGGAGACTTTGTGCTGCTCTGAGAGAACCCTTCAAGCCTCTAACCAAGAGCCAAGTGATGCACCACAAATCAGGGCTGTATTAACATGACACTGGGCCTAAACTATAGAACCCTCAGAAAAAGCCATTTAACAAAGAGACCAATCAGTGCATTCACTAGCTTCACAGAGTTGGCCATTTAACTGAACCCATACTGATGTCAATAATTCTGCGCAGTTTAATCCAGAGATGGTGATCATAGTCTGGGATGTTTCATGCACATGGGCCATCCACATTTGTTTTGATTGCAATTTTATTTACTAACTAAACCAGGAAACATTTCAGTGTGTGCTCGGGTACATGCAATGGACATGCGTGGTTAATACATATATTTTTTTTAACAAGAATGTATTTTTTTCTCAATAGAATCATGTTATAATTAATTTGTTTTTTAAAACAATGACTCAAAACACCTATCTAGTGTACTTTTTTGAAAGATTTACATTATATGGTGATTTAACTTCACAAAACTTAGTTTTATGTTATATTAACTGGAAGAATAATGTGCCTTTACAAGTAAGTAGAAAACACTGTATGACGTATAACTACATATAGTGTTAGCTAGATTAAAAAAAGCCCTTTCTGCTGCCAGCGTTTTTAGAAATCTTAGTCGTAGTGCATTGATATGCAAGGAAACTGTGCTTAATATAAGATTAATTAATGTCAATTAACAACAATACAGTAGCCAATATGAAAAAAACATTATTTCAGCGCTACAAAAATCTTTGGGAGCTCACTGTGTTATTTTTTACGGTGTAATGGGTGAGTCAAGTTTATTTTCTTGGTGATGTATCATTTTAACAAAATTGTAAATTTGATGATACTGATCTGCCATGAATAGCTTTAATTTTTGTTTGAACCAAAGCACTTGGCATTGAACAAAATTGTAACACTAGCTCTAATACAATGTTGATATATTATAGGTAACTGGCATCATTTTTTTTTTCTTTTATTTATTCAAACATATTAAATCCACCATTTGTCAATTTTAAGAGTTGTGTAAATTGTAGTTAATAATTTGAACAAAATAATTTTTTGTAACACCATACTTTGATTGCCAAAATCATTTTGCACAATGAACGTTTCAGTTTTATAATTGTTGGTTTCAAAAATGAAAAATAAATCTAATATGGTTAAAAAATCAAAACGTGTTTCTGCAATCTGTAATTACCTACACGATTTATTTTAAGTGGTTCAACTTTCGTTCTTTGTTATTGAGCTATTTTTTTAGTCTATTATTAATTAATCTTCTCAACAAACACTCCAAATGACCCGCACTTACTAACTCCTTTTCATAACCCATTCGTGGAACAGATCTGTATGGTGATCTATTCATCATCCTTGTGTTGGACTCAGTGTTGCCATGGTTAATTCTTCTGTTTCTTTTCCGTTTGAGCAATGCTTTGCTATTTTCATGTAAAATACAAATTCTTATATTAATAAGGTCATGGCCCATAGGGTCTGGTTGGGGGAACAATCCGTGGAACCAAGCAAGCAGAATAAGTCACTGCCTGTCTCACCACTACATGTTGTGAAGACGGAAGCGGCGACGCACAATAGCCCCATCGTCTCAGTGTCTGTGATCAGTAAATTCATTTTGGGCTGTATTTAGGAAACATAGGGGGAGAGCGGAAAAAGGGAAGATTGGGACATTAGGGGTGAGGCAACATGCCGCCCTTTCCGTCAGTGTTACATGAAAGGTCGCTTGTGCTGGGAGGCATGGCTGCTTTGAGAAGACTTTGTGTTCGAGCCGTATTTTTATGATGCTGCCTGTATGAATATTTGATTAATGAATCATTCTCTCCTGAGGGGGGACCTCTGTATCTCAACAGCGGCTACTGGACCATGCCAGACCTCATCTCTCTGTTATAGCACAGCTGCCAATAGAGGCATTGATTCCGACAGATTCCTTAAAATCTAATCTGCTCCGGCGAGCGAATTCCACAGATGAAAGAAGCGGAATTCTCCGAGAGGCTTCGTTTTGCAGACAATTTGGATTGAATAAAGTTTTCTCTCTTCTCTCTCTTTTTGATATGCATTTTGACAAGATAGGATATGACATAAGGTTTTTTTTGCTGCAGGCTGTAATGGGGAAAGTGCAGTCATTCATTCAGAAAGAACTATCAACAATCAGTTCAGTGTTAATGTCTTTCTTTTAGTTTCTAAGACCATCTCTTGTAAAAACCCAAGCAAAATTAGACAATGCACTAGATCGCTTCCTCCAGATGGAAATAGACACACATTTACACCAAGTTTAGGAAAGTCTGTGTAGTCAGACGATAGATAGATAGATAGATAGATAGATAGATAGATAGATAGATAGATAGATAGATAGATAGATAGATAGATAGATAGATAGATAGATAGATAGATAGATAGATAGATAGATAGATAGATAGATAGATAGATAGATAGATAGATAGATAGATAGATAGATAGATAGATAGATAGATAGATAGATAGATGTTTTGTGCATTGAATGTCACTGGGTTTCAAAACAACACTGGAATTACCAAACCAATAAAGAAATATATTACTAATACTATTTTACTGTATAAGAAAAAAAAATGTATTTAATAATTTTTATGTTGTTTGTTTTATTATACAAACCCAATTCCATAAAAGTTGGGACACTGTACAAATTGTGAATAAAAACAGAATGCAATGATGTGGAAGTTTCAAATTTCAATATTATATTTAGAATAAAACATAGATGACATATCAAATGTTGAAAGTGAGACATTTTGAATTGCCATGTCAAATATTGGCTCCTTTTGGATTTCATGAGGGCTACAAATTCCAAAAAAAGTTGGGACAGGTAGAAATAAGAGGCCAGAAAAGTTAAATGTACATACAGTGTAAGGAACATCTGGAGGACCAATTTGCAACTTATTAGGTCAATTGGCAACATGATTGGGTATAAAAAGAGCCTCTCAGAGTGGCAGTGTCTCTCAGAAGTCAAGATGGGCAGAGGATCACCAATTCCCCCAATGCTGAGGCAAAAAAAATAGTGGAGCAATATCAGAAAGGAGTTTCTCAGAGAAAAATTGCAAAGAGTTTGAAGTTATCATCATCAACAGTGCATAATATCATCCAAAGATTCAGAGAATCTGGAACAATCTCTGTGCATAAGGGTCAAGGCCGGAAAACCATACTGAATGCCCGTGATCTTCGGGCCCTTAGACGGCACTGCATCACACACAGGAATGCTACTGTAATAGAAATCGCAACATGGGCTCAAGAATACTTCCAGAAAACATTGTCAGTGAACACAATCCACCGTGCCATTCATCGTTGCCAGCTAAAGCTCTATAGGTCAAAAAAGAAGCCATATCTAAACGGGAACCAGAAGCGCAGGCGTTTTCTCTGGGCCAAGGCTCATTTAAAGTGGACTCTAGCAAAGTGGAAAACTGTTCTGTGGTCAGACGAATCAAAATTTGAAGTTCTTTTTGGAAAACTGGGACGCCATGTCATCCGGACTAAAGAGGACAAGGACAACCCAAGTTGTTATCAGCGCTCAGTTCAGAAGCCTGCATCTCTGATGGTATGGGGTTGCATGAGTGCGTGTGGCATGGGCAGCTTACACATCTGGAAAGGCACCATCAATGCTGAAAGGTATATCCAAGTTCTAGAACAACATATGCTCCCATCCAGACATCGTCTCTTTCAGGGAAGACCTTGTATTTTCCAACAAGACAATGCCAAACCACATACTGCATCAATTACAACATCATGGCTGCGTAGAAGAAGGATCCGGGTACTGAAATGGCCAGCCTGCAGTCCAGAGAAAACATTTGGCGCATCATAAAAAGGAAGATGCAACAAAGAAGACCTAAGACAGTTGAGCAGCTAGAAGCCTTTATTAGACAAGAATGGGACAACATTCCTATTCCTAAACTTGAGCAACTTGTCTCCTCAGTTCCCAGACGTTTGCAGACTGTTATTAAAAGAAGAGGGGATGCCACACAGTGGTAAAAATGGCCTTGTCTCAACTTTTTTGAGATGTGTTGATGCCATGAAATTTAAAATCAACTTATTTTTCCCTTAAAATTATGCATTTTCTCAGTTTAAACATTTGATATGTCATCTATGTTGTATTCTAAATATAATATTGAAATTTGAAACTTCCACATCATTGCATTCTGTTTTTATTCACAATTTGTACAGTGTCCCAACTTTTATGGAATTCGGTTTGTATTTGACAGAATTATTACTAAAAACTATATTTTTTAAACATGAAACTGTAATAAAGAAATATAGCTGCAAGCAGCAATTATCAGGGCCAAGCGCAAAGAAGACCCCGTCGTGCCCCCTTAATTCTTAAAAGAAATATGCCCCATTGAATGCTGTTGCAACCCCTGCAGTATCCTTGAGAACCACCAATGCCCCACACTTTGAGAACAACCAATAAGAGAATATTTAAAGATGATTTTAGACAAAATGGCTGGAAAATCTTACAGTAACTAAAAAATGTGATTTAATGGATTATCAAGACACATACCAAGTTTTGTAATGGTACACCAATGCATTCGTAAAGTCTTGCATTTAATTTCATGATATTATATTGTAATTAATGGCATTGTCCTTATTTTGTTCTATTATAGCACCACCAAGTGGTGCATTTCCACCACTTTTTTTATGTGTTCTCAGAGTGAGCCCATACATGTCAAATTTGGTCAAAATATCTAATTTTGCGTTGGAGTTAAAGACATTTATATGTACGAGAGCATAAAAAATGACCCACGGCTGGCTTTGATTGGATCAAAGATTGGGGGGGGGGGGGGGGTAACATTTAACCAGTGACCAATGTTTCCAAACCTCCTACGATGGTTTCGTCATGATCGGTCTAATGGTTTCAAAGATATTGGCAAATGTTTTTTTAAGTGCTAATTTACAACATTGTGCTAACCTTAAGGCAAAACATGGAATGTTTGGTATCGTTAGACTCGGCAAGGATTCCGGAAGGACATGACTACTGTGAAAATAAGTCAACCAAATCCAAAGTTATAATAAATCATTTTCCACAATGGCTGATATGGAAAAATTGGATATCAGTCAAATCAGCATGACACCCTGAATCTAACAAAATCACTTTTATGATTTTAGGACAAACCATTCAGATGTTATATCCAAAAATATAAACAAACATTTTTTATATCTCTGGACCAATAAGTTGTGCTGTCCCGAAACACAGCATGTAGCCTCAGGTCATGCTTGTGATGACATTTACTAAGTTTGGTCTTAATACGATAAAGCGTTGCGGAGATACAGCCTTGCGTCCGTTTTTGCAAGCGCTACTTAAAATTGCGCGGTTACAAGAACGGTTTGCCGGCATGGTCTGAAGATGATCTGTTTCAATTTTCATGAAAATCAGAGCAACCATTCGATGAGTTTGAAAAAGTTTTTTTTTTTTTTCGATTTATATGACGGAAAATTACGTCATATGATGCAATAAAGCCCCACAAAGCCGTGTCATGCCTAACTATGCCCCTTAGCTGTTCTAAATTTACTGTAAAACATGGCTTCAAGTGGCTTATTGCTTTTATAAAACGGTTACTCAATAAAAATATAAATTTTAATATTTAGCTTATTCATAAAATAAACACCAGAAACAAAAAATAACGTCATAACACATTTATTCCTCCGCCAAGCAATGTAGTTCCAATGAAGTTGCCAAGCAACACATGCAGCAACAAAGAATCACAAACGTCAGTTGCACAGTAATACTAATGTAATATGGTCATAGATGGCGTATGTTTGTTGAGTAATTTACAACGGCTTCGAACAACCAATCAGAATCAAGGACTGAAACTAGTAGTTTTATAATGGAATTTTGTTACTAGCCCTTATGTTTCAAAAGTTTTTAGCATAAACATCAGTGACATTTTGGACAGTTAGTGGCACTAAAGGGATTGAGTCAGAGACTCCAAATTTACTATGACTGTTCAGACTGTCCTCTATCAGTTTGCCAAATTTCACAACTTTCCCGCAAGCGGTTCAATGAGCTGCCATAGACATCTAGAAGAAGAAGAAAAGGAAGAAGGACGGCAACGATTTCAATAGGTGTCTACGCACATTCAGCGCTTGGCTCCTAATTAAAGATTAGAGCAGCTTGCGTATAGAACAGAAAATGGAGAAGGAAGTCATACAGATTTGGAATAAAAATAAATTACAGGCTTTTCACTTTAGTGAAATATACTCTTAAATGTTAAATGAAATGTTTATCGGTTTGTTTTTTTTTCCCATTATTTCCCACTACCGAGCACCCAAGGCTCCCCTGAGGAGGGCCTTTAGCCAGCCACAACCCCGTTCCCCCTCCACCGTGACAACACAGGGCGCCCGGAGTTAACATTTGGATAACAGATGTGTGTGTCTGTTTTCATACGCCTTTCAGGTGACAGGACATCACAGGGGCTGTTTCCTGCATCTCTTGGGCTATATGGAGCAAACACTTGTTTCCTCATTCCCCTCTCCTCTCAGGCATGGCCGACCCCCTGTCACGATTTACTAACCAAATCCATCCAGAGCTGGCGGGAGCAAAGGCTTGAAAGCAGGGGATATTGCCTGCTGTTGAGCCTGTCGAGTCAGCTATGTGTGCTCCACAGTTGAGATGGGGGCTTTGGAGAGGAGTATTGCTAATGCACACACAGACATTCATTCCAATGAGAGGAGACACTTTACACCACAGAGAGGCACAACATCTATCTCACAGACACTCTTTTGTCATCCAGTGTACCTTTACAGTCGTAAAAACATATCCAAGGTGTGCATTTTAATCAAAGTTAGGACAGAAATTATTTTCGGTGCACAGATCAAATTAGGTTGCTTGTCTCATTATCTAAACAAGACACTGTAAAAGTCTCCCATTAATTAACAGAGATATGACGGTAATTGCAACCGTGAATAAACTTAATCACTGTCTTCAAAATGTCCACTTTATGCTACAATGAAACCTCTACAATAAAGGGAGAACTAAATTAAAATAAGCCAGAACAACTACTGTAAATACTTTTTTTTTTATTCTCTGAAGAAAAAAAAGTATATAGCATACTTTTACTTTAACAGTATATTCTATACTTTCTATAGAATAAGTATGCTGTTAATTTTAAAAAGTGTTATTTCAAGTTTTTCAACTCCATGGACATTTTTATGTCAAGCTAAAATATTTAATCTGGTAAAGTTCGCCGTCTTTTCCTCTGCCAAAGAAAATATTCCAAACAAAGCAGAATCAACCATTTGCGTCACAGAGCAAATCAGTGGCTGCGTTCGAAATCACCCCCTCATTCACTATTCCCTGTGTTACTTCACTATTAGTCCACTTGACGGAAAAACCTTTGACCTTTTCAAAATGGCGGAGAGCAACGCGAGTCGTGAAAGGTAAAAATATGTACTATTCATGATCTCCAGAAAATATTTTAATTGAATATATTTTTTTATTAAAAATTAGAAAATGTATTAAAATAAGATTGACATTTTTATATTTTAACTATTAAAAATAGTTTTAGCTAAATAACAGGTCTGGATCTCCATCTTTTTACCACATTACGACAACAAAAGCACTTGAAAGCAACACACAGGTAAATACCAGTTCACAAGTGGAAAATATCATATTTTCCATATAGCACGTGAATGCACCATGAGTGCTCCAGAAGGGCTGCTGGCTTTGCTTAGTTTGTGCTTGTTGTTTAATAATCATTTGAAACTTAGCAAACTGGCAGCTCCAGTAGTAATGAAACGATTAATCTTGAACTCTGTCATGGAAATTAGCATGTATAAACCTTAATTAAACAATTGAATATTCAATTAAAAAGGAATTTATACCTGTATGATATTATGTTGTACCCACATTGAACCAGTGATTTGGATAATAGTAACACAGTCTCATCCCAAGCAGTCATATAACTGACGTCTTGGGACGTCTTTTGACCATACGTCAACATCCTCCTTTTTAGGGTACCCTTAAACGTTTCATGACGATCCCGGGCCGTCATAGAACTGACGCTTTACCTTTAACGTCAGTTAGGTGACGGGGTAGGTTTAGGTCTGGGGTAGGGTTAGGATCCGATAACGTCATCTAACCGACGTTTAAGGGTACCCTAAAAAGGTGGATGTTGACGTATGGTCAAAAGACATCCCAAGACGTCAGTTATATGACGTCTTGGGATGAGACTGCACTGATAATAGATGGATGGATGATTCACCATTTGCCACTCACTCATTTTGCATGAATGTTCATGGACCAGCTTTGACCATTCCAAAATGGCGGATGGCTTGTATAGTAGCCTATAGAGACAGCCGCTAATAATATTCATGAATTCACCTGCGGGCGGCATCTTCTGGCAAGACGCGGGAATTAATTTGGCGTGACCATCACAGTGTATTATGGGTATTCTCTAGCCGTTGAGTGTACACAAAAAAAAATTGACACAGCGATTTCACATTGATTTCAACTGAGAAAATTGAAGCCTGTTTAAAGCTGATAGCCAGGCGTACTGCACAAGTTCAAACTGAGCCTGTCACATGAGCAACCTGTAAGTCTTCTAGTAGCTGGTCTGAGTGAAATCTGAATAATTCCCTTCCGAATCTCACAGAGACTGAGATAGTGATTATTAGCTGTCCATGAGCTAGCAGCATGATCAACTTTATGACTCTCTATGGGCTTCTCCCTCGAATTTATCAGACTTTATGCCTCCACGTCCCCCCAATCGCCTGCAAGCTTCTCCTCCTGTTTATACGGTAATTTCTCTACTGTGCGACGGAGAGTCGATTCATTATGACGCAATCGTTAGCCTATTTTTTTTAAAAAATGCTTCTTCGGGGCCATGACGTAAGATACAAGGTAATGGAGCCTTTTATACATAGTCATGTTTCTTTAGAAATAAACTATGGACAAATGGAGTCTTTGGACACCTCAGATGTAAAATTATTCGCTGTCAAAGTGACGCCAAAATGAATGGGAGTCAATGGAATGCTAAAAGCAGGTGAAGTTCTGCTACAATGGTGGCTCCCTCGAGGCTTCAACTTCCAGCTGACGGATTACCACCTTGAGTGTACATCGGTTGTACACCCATTATTGCAGTGCATTATGGGATTAAATGAGTGCACTCGAAAACGTCCACTATGGTTTCGGACACCACTATAAATGGCTGTGCCCTCAAATAGTGCCCTATTTAAGGGTATCGGGGTCGATTTCGGACATAGCCAAAGTGTGACTCGCTCATAATACACAAAAAGTAATTTGCTGTTGGACTAAACATCAGCCTTCTTGGAAAATTGCTTGGACAATAAAATCTGAGGACTGGAAGTTTAAATAAGCAAAAAAAAAAATGGTAGGCTGTGCTATGAACATAGTCACGTGACTGTATGCTATATAAGAGCATTGGATTATTCTTGACAACAAAGTAAGTAACAAATTAAGAAACTTTATTGGCATTTTTTTTATCTAAATGTAAATACATGATGAACAGATTCTGTTAAAAGCAAAATACTCTTTACTTATTCACAAAAAAATCCCAAAATAGCATCCTACATCGAAAAATGAAAAAAAAAATCCAAAAAACATTTATCTATTAATGATCCATTAATCTGTGCTGCTGAATTATTGGCCTTCTCAACACATATACCTATATACTAAAAAAGGCCATTTAAAATGATTCAGTGGCCCTGTGTGGGGGCATTAATTTTCTGTACTAAAAATATATTTTTAAAGCAGGTCTCCGTCCCTACTTTTTCTTGTGTGCGATGCATAATGGATTTCCATCTAATCCATTATGGCTGTGGCTCCTTGTCTCACCAAGGTTTTGTCTTTTTTAAATGAAGTTTTAATAAAGCACGACCGAGGGTGTCCAAGGTCAATTATAATCTTCCTTTCCCCAGGTACAGATACTTGTGCTTAGTTAAGCATAATATCTGTCAGTCATAGACCAGTAATCCATAATGTCTGAGGAGGCAAGCGAAGGCTGAAGCGATCTAACAGAAATGTTTTTGCATGTCAGTGCATGCATACTACTTTGTGTGTGTGTGTGTGTGTGTGTGTGCACACTGTTGGCTATTTTTCCCTTTGATTGGCACGTAAGGTCGACATTTCCAGTTAACAAGTGGACAAAGAGGCTCACTTCATCCCCATCATTTACAGTGCTTGTCAGCTTTGGGGAATATATCTCTATGCATCATGAATAGCTTGAGAGTCAAGACAGAATATGGGCGAGATATTATTCAATTGTGGCAGACAGGGTGTATGTGATATTGCGGTCCTGTCCCCTCTGTGAGAAATATTTGATTTTGTATTATTTTTGTATAATCTATTACTACCTTAAATTAGCCTGTATTAGCTTCAACCTCACTATTTGGCTATAAAGCTAAAGGCTAATTAAAGCTCACTGAAAACAAACCTTTTGTTTTCTTCAATTAGGAATTTATGGATTACATTTATTATCTTAAGCTCCTAAATATCATTTACTATACAAGCTAAAGGCTAAGGCTATAGCTAAAGTTGCTATCATAGGCAATTAAACATTGAAAACATTATGTTGTCTTCAATTAGGCACCAGTTTGTTGGCATTGAAGCTTTTATTCACAGCTACATTTATTCACAGGTTGTTTTGAAATTCAAATAAGCATGTTTAAGTAACAATATGCCTACTACTTGCACAAGTATTCACAATAATCTTATCGTTTAGGACCCCCATCCTCACCAAAAATCCTTCTGTCTCTCTCTTTCCCCTCTCTTCACTCCCAGCTATGTACAGATGGGTCTTTGACAGGTCTACAGCTGTTCCCCTAATTGTTCATTAAGTGTTCTATTGATTCCCTGATTCGCAGTACATGTGTGTTTCAGACGGGCTCTGGTCTGAAGAGGCAGACCCACACATCCAGCCCCTGAGATGACAGAACCGGCTCAAGCCGAAGATGCAAGCTGTCACTTTCGATCCAGCCTGTTCCCCTCCGAGGACGCATCCAGGATTGCCTCTGATCACCTGCTAGCTTTTTATTAGCTAAACTTTTAGCATCAATCAATTAAAGTGGGGGGCAGTGGCATGAAAAAATATTTAATTCCTTATTAGGCTGGCCCGTGCCTCAGATTGCACCTGGCTGTTGAGAGAGGCTTTCCGTGAGTGTTATCAGTGCAAGGAATCAGTTGTGATTATATGGAGTTTACGTGGAGCGTCCGGGGAGGGCTAAAGCAAGATGGCGTACATACGGTTTGCGAGTAGAGGACGAAGAGAGAGAGAGAGGAAGAGAGAGAGAAGGGCTCTTTCTCATCCCCGCCGTTGACTCGAGACAATTTTTAAAGAGATAAGATCATCTCCAATTGTGGATTGTGGCAGTCAAGCTGGTCTCTCCTCAGGCTGATCCAGATTTAATCTCCAGACTGGGCAGATCAGAAACACGGACGCCCTCACAGGCTGACCATAAATCTCCTGCCTAACAAATAGACCCTGATAAAACTGTAAAAGTTATTTAAATTCTCCTAATGGACAGATTTATCCATCCTGGTGCTCTCGGCGTGCCGTGCTCAGTCAATGCTCTGCACAGCCTCTTTGACAAAGTCATCCTTTCCTATTTCATCTTTGCAGAGAAAAGGAACAGGTGAACAAGATTAAAACCAGACACACACTCTGGGAACAAAAGAAGATGCGTTTTTTTTTTTTTTTTTTTTTTTTTTTTTTTTTTATGAAGCTATGAAAAAGGCATAGGAAATAACAGTGCTTCATTTTCCCCACTGGGTATGTAAGACATAGCAATTGCATATGTGGTCAAGAATAGAAATGAAAAACATCATGGACAGACAGCAAGCATTTAGGTTTCAGTCTACAATTTGGCTTTAAAGCTACACTAGTTTATTCTTAGAAAAAAAAACACTTAGTTCTTAGTTAAAAACACTTAGTTCTTTCAAAAATATATGTGCTCATTAATGTAGCCTATATTTACTTCGTTCAAGTAATAAAGTATTCTCGTGAGTGTATAATATGCCATTGAAAATACATGGGTAAGGGGTCCTAATGTCGGTCGCCATGTTGACCCTCCATCTTGAAAGTACAGTAGCCAAAGAGGGACATACCCGTTAGCTTCGCCTTTCGCGTTTACGTTTCAGTTAACACTCATGGACGAGGTCGAACTGGAAGCCATGTTAATCTTGAACTACATTGGCCACCGTAGGAGTTAAAACGAAATCGGAATTGAGAGGAACAGAAACTAATATTCACTGGATGGTCATATATCTTTTCACTGCTAGATGGGGGTAAAAATCACACAGTAGCTTTAAGATCGGATGTACTTCGGCTAAGTCGGTTTGTGACATAGCAGCCTGTGTGTATGTGTGAATAGGACTCTAATGCCACTGAGGGACTGATAATGTCCTCTGTAAAACACAATCACTCACCCCCACCTCCTCTTTAGGTAAGTCTCCAGGACCCCAATCAATACTACACAGCCTCGTGACTTATCATCTTGTTCTGTGCAACATAACCACACCTTTTGTAATAATGGATTACCAGTGGGATGGTGGTTAAGGAACTAGGATCATAACATAAACGTGAATGTTGCTGCAGAGACAAAGAGATTTATTAACTGTTTCTGTAAGATCATAAAGCTTTTTGGCTAAATGAAAATAAAAATAATCGGTAATGCTTTAGACTACAGCCCGGAAAGTACTGCGTAATAAAAATGATTTTACAGTTTAACTTTTGGTAATTAGAGTTTACCTATAAAGTGCTTACATGTAAGTATGAGGGAACAATATGTAAAGTTTGGGAAATAAAGGGTTAACAACCAGGAGAATTAAAAAAAAATATTTATACTGTAAGTATTATATAACTAAGGGCAACTTATTCTACAATTATGATAAAACAATCATTTGGGAGCAATTTAGCAAGAACATACACTGCCCTTTATAATAATGGTGTACCAATACATATTGTATAGGCTTTTAAAAAATTATAGGGTACATATCTATGCATTTATACAGTAATATTTTAAACAAAAGACCACTGACAACTATACTAACTTTTACTTAAAAATTTGGGAAAGATACTTGTTCTTCATTAGTGGTTGTTACCTTCTTGTTTCATGTAGTTACACGGTAAGTACAATAAAAATAAATACATCTTATATCATTGACTCGGAAACCTTTATATGAAAAACAGCTTAATTCAGAACACTTATAATGCAAGCTAATGTGTTCATAAAAGGTGGAGCATCAAACAGCACATACTGCAATAACTGTAGTATCCATACGACCCCAATGGATGGATCAATATCTTCTGAAGGGAAACGATAAGTGTTTGTAAGAAAAATTACAATATTTTAAGCTGTAGACTAACTGTACACTGCGTAAATGATTCTGGTGTGAACTGTTCCTTTAAGAAAGCAAACACTACTAAATTCTTATCACATAAAGTATGAAAAGTATGCACATAGCCCTGGCGATTGTTGTTTGGACCTAGGCAGTACAGCCAAAAGGATTTAGGCCTGGGAATTATGATTTGTGTGCTTTTGCACTTCCTAACTTTGGTCAGTGCAGCCGAGTTTTATTTTCTCTCAGTGCTGAAGGCCGTGACATTTAGGTTGCTAACTACAGCCCCCTAAGCTGACCACACTCTCTCAGACACACACACACACAGAATGATAGGTGGTCATGAACCATTGCTCTATGGCCTTGCTTGCCTTTGCAGTTTTGTGGCAATACTTGCAAGGCCTTTTGATTCTTAACTCTTCCTTGCCAGCTGTTATAAACTGCTCCACAAATTACAAAGAAAAGAAAAATGAAAGGTTGGCACATTTTTTTCGATATTATCCTTACATTTCCACATGGGTGGTGTTGTGAGTATTTGGAGCTCGCCTGTGTTGTGAAACTGATGGAGACGTTTTCTTAATTTGCTGGTGTTTTTTTTCTATTTGTATGCGTTATATTTTCTATTTGCATGCGCGGTTTTTATTTGCATGAGTTTTCTTCTGTTTGCACGTGTTTTCTTTGAATTGCAGCGCGTTGAGCTTTCTCGACCACCGTAATACGGATTATATTATATTATATTATATTATATTATATTATATTATATTATATTATATTATATTATATTATATTATATTATATTATATTATATTATATTATCGTTATATTCAAATGTAAATATTTCCTAAACATACCATAAAAATAATTTTGTTCAAAGGTTAATACTTGAAATTTGACTCAAATGTAAATTATCACAGAAACATTATATTATATGTATTATATTATATTATATTATATTATATTATATTATATTATATTATATTATATTATATTATATTATATTATATTATATTATATTTGTCACATCGGGTCAGGAACGAGACAGAAAGCGAATCCAATCGCAAGCATTTATTAATCACACTAACAGATAATCCAGGGACCTCAGAGCAGGACAGATGAGCAGGACAGATAAACAGGCAGGAACCAAGTGACATGAAACAACAACCGACAACCAACAACTGAAACACAGGGGTATAAATACACAGACAAACAAGCTAATCAAGCTAACAAGGGGGTGTGGTAAATAAGAAACACCTGTGGACACTGAGCAACATCATAACAAAAGACAAGACACATGGCAGGATCACATGACAAACAAGGAAACACGTGATACACAAAGCAAAACAAAACCCACAACGTGACATAGCCTCCCCCCTATGGGCGGCTCCCGACGCCCCTAGTGTAACACCCAAAACAAAACCCAAAACACAAGTTCAGGAGGGTGGTGACGCGGAGGTGGTCCTGGGGGAGGGAAGGAGGGCCAAGTCTGTGCAGGGGAACAGGACCAGACTTGGAGCAGACGACCAGGCGAAGGCCAGGGCGGAGCAGGACCAGGCGAAGGCCACGGCGGTGAAGACCCCTCGGGCGGCCACGGCGGTGAAGACCCCTCGGGCGGCCACGGCGGTGAAGACCCCTCGGGCGGCCACGGCGGTGAAGACCCCTCGGGCGGCCACGGCGGTGAAGACCCCTCGGGCGGCCACGGCGGTGAGAGCCCTTCGGGCGGCCACGGCGGTGAGAGCCCTTCAGGCGGCCGTGGCTGGGACACTGGGCCCCCCCCAAAAAAATATTTGGGTTGAGTCCCCGGGTGAAGGGCAGATGGGGAGTGGATGGTCTCGGGCTGGACGGTCTGGACGGTCTCTGGCTGGACGGTCTGGACGGTCTTTGGCTGGACGGGCTGGACGGTCTCTGGCTGGACGGGCTGGACGGTCTCTGGAGGGCTGGACGGAACCAGCAGTAAAGAGCATCCAGTCTCTGGAGAGCTGGACGGAGCCAGCAGTGAAGAGCCTACCGTCTCTGGAGGGCTGGACGGAACCAGCAGTGAAGAGCCTACAGTCTCTGGAGGGCTGGACGGAACCAGCAGTGAAGAGCCTACAGTCTCTGGCGAGCTGGACGGAACCAGCAGTGAAGAGCCTACAGTCTCTGGAGGGCTGGACGGAACCAGCAGTGAAGAGCCTACAGTCTCTGGAGAGCTGGACGGAACCAGCGGTGAAGAGCATACAGTCTCTGGCGAGCTGGACGGAACCAGCAGTGAAGAGCCTACAGTCTCTGGAGGGCTGGACGGAACCAGCGGTGAAGAGCATACAGTCTCTGGCGAGCTGGACGGAACCAGCAGTGAAGAGCCTACAGTCTCTGGAGGGCTGGACGGAACCAGCAGTGAAGAGCATACAGTCTCTGGAGAGCTGGACGGAACCAGCGATGAAGAGCATACAGTCTCTGGCGAGCTGGACGGAACCAGCAGTGAAGAGCATACAGTCTCTGGAGAGCTGGACGGAACCAGCAGTGAAGAGCCTACAGTCTCTGGAGAGCTGGACGGAACCAGCGGTGAAGAGCATACAGTCTCTGGCGAGCTGGACGGAACCAGCAGTGAAGAGCATACAGTCTCTGGAGAGCTGGACGGAACCAGCAGTGAAGAGCATACAGTCTCTGGAGAGCTGGACGGAACCAGCGGTGAAGTGCATTCAGACTCTGGCGAGCTGGACGGAACCAGCGGTGAAGAGCATTCAATCTCTGGAGAGCTGGACGGAACCAGCGGTGAAGAGCATTCAATCTCTGGAGAGCTGGACGGAACCAGCGGTGAAGAGCATTCAATCTCTGGAGAGCTGGACGGAACCAGCGGTGAAGAGCATTCAATCTCTGGAGAGCTGGACGGGACCAGCGGCGAAGAGCATTCAGACTCTGGAGAGCTGGACGGAACCAGCGGCGAAGAGCATTCAATCTCTGGAGAGCTGGACGGAACCAGCGGCGAAGAGCATTCAATCTCTGGAGAGCTGGACGGAACCAGCGGTGAAGAGCATTCAATCTCTGGAGAGCTGGACGGAACCAGCGTTGAAAGCTCGGGCTCGGCAGGGCTGACGGTGAGCGCAGGCTCGGCAGGGCTGACGGTGAGCGCAGGCTCGGCAGGGCTGACGGTGAGCGCAGGCTCGGCAGGGCTGACAGTGAGCTTTGGAATGAAACTCTCTTCACAAACGAAGATCGCCTCTCTCCAGTTCAGACCCGAGAGATTGGGGAGCTCCCTCGGGTTGACCTCCTTAGCCCCTAGCTGGTAACACAGCTTAATAGCCTCATCACCGAGAGAGCAGGAGGCAGCGAGAGGAACAAACCCCCAGGTATACTGGAACAAATCACAGCTATTCAGGGCCAAGGCCGCGATCTGACCAGCAAACTCCCGGATTTGTGCTGCTGGATTCATTTGCGGTCGGTTGTTCTGTCACATCGGGTCAGGAACGAGACAGAAAGCGAATCCAATCGCAAGCATTTATTAATCACACTAACAGATAATCCAGGGACCTCAGAGCAGGACAGATGAGCAGGACAGATAAACAGGCAGGAACCAAGTGACATGAAACAACAACCGACAACCAACAACTGAAACACAGGGGTATAAATACACAGACAAACAAGCTAATCAAGCTAACAAGGGGGTGTGGTAAATAAGAAACACCTGTGGACACTGAGCAACATCATAACAAAAGACAAGACACATGGCAGGATCACATGACAAACAAGGAAACACGTGATACACAAAGCAAAACAAAACCCACAACGTGACAATATTATATTATATTATATTATATTATATCATACATGACTTAAAGCTGCAGTAGGTGACATTTGTAAACAAATATTTTGTAAACAAATGCCTCCGCTCTTCCGTGAGAGATGCGAGACTGGTGCTTCTCACCAACACATTCTCATCCCAGTCATCTAACTGACGTTTTTATCGTACGTCAGTTTTTTAAACGACATGAGCGTACCGAGGCGCTGAGCGTTTTTTTCACGCTGAAGCACAGAAACTGCTGATGATATTCTGTATAGCAACAAAACGTCTCAACGGAAAAAACGCTGCACTGCCAAAACGCTCTCAAGCACCCAAAGCACGGCGTCTTCAGCAGAGCGTCTAGCGTTTTCAGCTGGCTAAAAACGCTTTGGTGGACACACGGCCTTAAGGTACCCTTTAACGTCAGTTAGATGACAATCCTAGGGCGTCATTCAACTGATGCTTTACCTTTAGCGTCAGTTAGATGACGCAGGTAGGTTTAGGTCAGGGGTAGGGTTAGGATTAGATAGCCTCATCTAACTGACGTTAAAGGGTACCCTAAAACGTTGGATGTTGAAGTATGGTCAAAAGCGTCAGTTAGATGACGTCTTGGGATAAGAACGGGCTGGTCTCACAGGTGTCGTTCATTATCACTCACGCCACAGGCCTCGCGCCGCTCTCACGTCCCTGTCCCTCTGCCTTGTCCTACTCGCCACAATATTATTTCAGCAAACCAGTGAATTAACAGGTTTTGACAACGAGTCAATAGGCTCGGTCTAATTCTTTCTTTTTCGCTTGTTTATCATCTTTTTTTTTTTCCTTTTTCCCTTCTTTGTTTTATGAGCAGGTGCCACTCGAGAAATTGGCAGTTTAGGTTGTTTCTCCACCATTAGCACAGCTGCAGCACACCGGCAATCTTAAGATTGGTTTGAATGACGGCGCGCTACAATAGTGATTGACACTCCTCCTGGCTCTGATTGGTTGTTTCTGACCAGGAGCGGTGTATTTTTTTTCACAGATTATCTGTCTCATAGTCTACTGTCAGAACATAATGACAGTTTTAACAAATATGTAAAAAAAAAAATATTTGTTTACAAAAGTTACCTAGCTTTAAGTGTATTATAATGCCGTATACAGTTTTGCGGGGAAAAAAACAATAACAAATAATTACAATTAAACTCATGTTTCTGAGCAAGAAAAATCAAACCACTTTCCATGATATGTGAAACGAGCTATTAAACAAAGACGATGTGGTTCAGCGGAACTTCATTGCAAGCTACTTTAAAAATTCACATTCAGCACTGGGATCCAATGAGGTGGAAGTGTTGCCCCGTTAGCCTTTTTATCAAGACTAACAACATGAAGTCCTCGTTCCACTCTCTCCGTCTGTCGTTTCATCTATCGCCTTCTCTGTACATTCAGCATCCCCAGGCTAACCCAGGCTGTAGTTAAGGAAATACTTGCATTCCTACCCAACGCTTGCTCCCACACACACACACGAGCTCTCTAATGCTGAGTACATGGGCTGATTGGAGCTGATCTTAAAGAGAGCACTCCAAGCCACTGTTTACCAACATTTCAGTTTCTATGGCTCATCTATCAGAGAGTGGAATAAAAGAGCAGTCAGAGGGGTGTTGGACTTGTCTTTAACCTTGATGATGTTTCCAGTGAGGCCGCATAATGGGCCTCTAATTGCTTTCGCGAAGAGGGGGATGTGTTGACATTTCCTTTTGTGCCGGCAAGAGGCTACGGCTCGGACCATTATGCTAATCCAACCATTATATATCCAAGGCTATTTATGGGCCTGACACAAGTGATGTTGCAGGTAAAGGGCTGTGAAATGGTCTGTAAACAGAAGGAATTGATTCCTGGGCTCTGGCGATGGTCACAGCCTCTGAGCAGAGAAAGACTTGCCATCTTCACACTCATCCGAGCCCTGAAATTGCCACAGACGGCTTCAGCAGGCCTGTCTGTTGCCTGGCATAAAAACAAGAAACGTGAGATCAGATCGGCAGAGTGCGTGTGGAAAACAGACACATTGGAAACAGATTGACACATCCGCGGGTACTTAAACTCTTTGCATGTATGAAATCAGTGCACTGTGTTAAGGAACTTCAATTTTTGAGTTTGAATTACACGATTAAAAGGAAGAAAAAAGGGCAGTTTATGTTGCTGTAATATTCTGCTTTCTTGCCATTGCAGAATATGATTTCATTACATTTAATTTTTTATGACCAGCTTGTAACAAACCCTGTGAATTCCAAATTAATTTAGCCCAGTTTCTGTTCACTGCCCTGAGAAGATTGTAAAACCTCCCCATTGTTGATAGAAGAACTGTACTGAATCACACTGTCTGATAACCTCTATCAATATTTCTGCAGGGTTTCATATCTAAACTTATTTTAAGTCATTTATATATATATATATATATATATATATATATATATATATATATATATATATATATATATATATAATAAGACATAACATACAAAGGTCACAATCTTCTTACTTTTTTGGGGGATGAGAAAACTAAGTTAAAAATGATCTGATATATCTAAACAAAAAAAGCTTTTGTTGATGTAATTGTTTGTCCATACACACCTATTGATTTTCTCTTTTTAATTAGTGACTGTATTTTAATATTTGTGTGTGGCTGCCGTCGCACCATCCAGGTGGATGCTGTACATTGGTGGTGGTTGAGGAGATATTCTATGTAAAATGCTTTGAGTTCCCAGAAAAGCGCTATATAATAACAAATTTTTATTATTTTTATTATATTATTTCATTTAATTTGTATTATATTAGAGATTATTGATTATCATTTTAAATAATAAGACACACACACACACACACACACACACACACACACATATATATATGTAAAAATAACAAAGATAACTGATGGATCCGCTATTATGGTAATACATATGATAGTAAAATAGTAATTAGTTCATAGTTTAATCAATAAAAAAATACAGCAAATTAAATAGTAATGCATAGTATAAATATATAATATCATAAATACATACAGTGAAGATAATGTATAAAATAATTTATATTTTTTAAAATATCCCTACATAGGATATATAAAATAAATTGTCACAGCCCTGTCTATTTTTGTGAGACCAAAGATTGCCCGTTAGATATACACAAGACGAATAATATCTCATGTTTAACCACTAGACTAGAGACATCAGAGCCATAACATTAAAGATGAACCACTGTTGGTCACATGGGGTCAGAAAGCTCCCGTATTTTAACAAAAATATCATAATTTGTGTTCCCAAAATGAACAAAGGCCTTACAGGTTTGAACACAAACCTGTATATATATATATAGTATACCTGTATACCTGTATATATATATATATATATTAGGGCTGTGCAAAAATTAATTGCGATTAATCGCATCCAAAATAAAAGTCTGTGTTTACATAATATACATAATACCTATGCATGCATGTATATGTTTAAGAATAATTTTCACTTAAATTCTGTATATATAAATAAATACATAATATACATTATATAAATATAAATATTTTATATATGAATAACACATTTTCTTAAATATATACATGCATGTGTGTGTATTTATATATACAAAATAATTATATACAGCACACACAAATATATTATGTAAACACAGACATTTAATTTGGATGCGATTAATCGCAATTAATTTTTGCACAGCCCTAATATATATATATATATATATATATTATAACTAGGAACCTTATTGTGTAAAGTGTCACCATTAATTATTATGTATAGCATGTGTGCTATATACTAAATATAAATTATTATGCTAATGTAGAGATTTGTATTTTTTGGTAAGCAAGACGTAAGCGATACGATGGTAAGCAAACTTTAGCCATATTTGAGAGACTGACAGTGCACCCAAATGGAATACAGCACCTTATTTAACATAACTGTCAAAAGTTGGGTGTCTGCCTTAATTACCTCGATCTATATGTGTTAAAATAATAAATCTGCTGGATTAATCTAGCAAAAGCTCCAGCATTTCCCTGGTAAGATAGAATTTTAATAAGAACTACAAGGCTAATAAAAGATAGCCCTGTCATAATCAATCAGCCAGACCAGTGTCAGCCTCTCACACTCTCCCCTCTCTCACACACACACACACACACACACACACACACACACACACACACACACACACACACACACACACACTGCAGGTAAGAACCCGGCTTCACACTGAGGCCTCTAAAGAGATGCTACGAGGGACAATAGAACTACTATATTACAAATTCACCATATTACTCATTGCCTTGAACTATGCTAAAATAAAAACGATAATAATATTAAAACAAAACAATCACACACATACACACAACTAAAGGGAATCAAATATACCATGCCGTATAACAAATAGTCTATATGTGTCCATCATTCTTGATACGTCCTCAGGTGGAGTCTAGCACATTAACTTCTGAGACCAGCAGCAAACCTGCATTCTCTCTTTTCAGTGCTGGCCCCAAAGGGACACAAGACAGATTTGCATCTCTAGTGGTGTCCTCTGCTGCTATACCTGCTGTTAATGCATTATTGTGAAGAGGAGGATCTCTCAACAGCATCCTCACACAGTACTTCTCAGCAACACCCAATATAAATGTCCATAAATATGACAAAATAGCAGCTAAACAACACAAAGAAACACTACAATTAGTTCTGAAATATGAAAGGATGTGCCTTTGTTTACCGCAAGAGCGATACACGTGAGGTCACGGACAGAGGTCACCGCAGGTGTGTGGACTCACCTTTCCCTCGTCCCCTATACACGACTGACCCGGTCTCGCTGATTATCTATTATCTTGTTATTGGACATAAATTTTACAAGCTGTTGAGAGTGTGGCAAAATCAATACCTTTTAAATGATGTTTATGTGTGATTAACTGTTAATATCCTCACAAATTATTTAATATAATAAGGTCATTTGTCTTTCGCATGGGCTCGGCACCTGGCAAAGAATAATAGAATAATAAATGAGGACACTAGTAAAGAGGAGATTTTCAGATGCTTTGCCCAGCTAGTTTTATCACCCATATCCTCTTTACAGCCACAAAGCAGCACTATGGTTATTTTATGCAAGTAATAAAATTAGCCCGGGATGGAATTAGCAGACTCGGGGCTCTTTATAGGTCAAGCCGGTGGTTTATGAGCCTGTGACTCCCTCGCACTATTGTCAAGAGGCTAGTTAGAGGGGTCTTTAAGCATGATTTAATATGTCCATGCCTCGGAAAATAGTTAAATAGCTAATTAAATGGAGGAGTTAATTTACATATTAATTGACCTTCCAGTAATATTTATATTGATTCCTATATGAGGAGCCCTTGTCTTCATTGCCTTTCATCATAGTTAGTCTGAGCAAATATGGTGTAACTTTTTTTGTTTAAACTCGAGTTGCTCTTTATCGGTGTCGGGAAGCTCGTGCCGAGGCGCTCCACGCAGCTGGCGAGGGGCTTGTGTGGCCCTGCCGCCTTTTGTTGTCAGATAATGGGATGGTGCCATAAACAGCCTTGTGAAACGGTCTCAAGGGTCCTCCAGAGGAGAGCTGCACGGGGAATGAATGAATGGACACTGGCAGAGGGTGGGGACACACTGAGAGGGTTTTCTGGAACACTGCCTGTGTCAAAGCTACTCTTAATTATAACACTGATCGCTAATCAGCCTGTATGTTGAACAGTCCCCCGAGGCATATCATTACCTCGGCTTGTCGAGAGTAGGCATAACATTTTAGCTGCACTTATACGCCAAGGTTATCTACTGCCCTCGGTGCTCCAATTTCCCACTGTTTGTTGGATTGAAATACACAAATAACGGAAGCGTCTCTTCGGGTTATCTTATATCAAATGTTCTTTCCCCCCCCCCCCCACTGGAATATCAATAAGTTAAAGTAGTGTCATCAGTGGCTGAGGCTAAAAGCGTTGCACCATGAATGTTAATGTTTTGTGCTAACAATGTCTTGACAGTTCTGATTGATACATTGTTTGTGTCCAACTCTTCTCGCTGCTTATATTGTGCGATTGGGAACGGTGTTCTGGGGGTGTATCATTTGTCACCACTTGTCTCTCTTTTGTGTTCACTATTCTTTTCAAACAATACAAGATCTAAAGGATTAGCATGCTGGCCATATTGGACAATAGAGAGACTGAATGGATCTCTGAAGTCTGTGTAAACTGAAAACGACAATGGTGACAAATGAAGCTGAAAACTTGGGGTGTCTCGATATTTTGCTGAAAACATGCTGGGTCTGACTAGACAGATAAACAAACAATTGTGCTTGTTTTAGTCAACGTGAATTCAAAATGTACCCTCTTTAATGGACATTACTGGTATTGTAAACGGTTAATCAGTTCATTGTTATTTTAATGGGAAAAAAAGTAGAACTGCATAATATTTAATCAAAATGTAGTCATTTACTCTTCATCTGACTATTCTTTATTAATGTTTATAGTCAAATAAATACTTTCATTTCGTTGTTTAAGCAAATTTGCATTCGGTCTAGCTCCATTGTGATATGTAATCACCATTTTTTAAAGATCCATTATATTCTTGATAAATAAAATCTATAAGGATTCAGTATTATATTGTTTATAAGCCAAAATAAATTATTTTTTTATTCATCAGTATAAGTTGATAATTAGTTATTTTTTATATTTAGATATTTAGATATTAGATATATATTTATATTTATCTCTGCCATCATCCAAGAATAATTGTATAACAACACCAATATTTTATTAATTTGACCATTTAAATATTTTAATATAATTAATGAACATACATTTTCATATTGAACACTATAATGTTATGCATAAATTCACTCACAAATAATTTATGTAAATTAATAATTTATGTAAATTTGTAAATTATTTTACAAATAAAAATGCACAGAATAGTATAAATAAAAGCATACAGTAATATTAATGTGGTGTGAATGTGGTTTGAGGCTTTATTAGCGCCCATACACCCAAAACCTTAAACTTATACCCTTAAAACAATGCAAATCTAGTGGTTAGCACTGGCTCCAAGTATTTTATTTTTAATTAATTTATACAACAATATAATTTGATAATTATCAGCATGCTATTAGCCAGAACTTTCAGTGCATAATATAAAATCCATGCATCCCTAATCAAATAAATTTTTGTTAAATATCCAGTGTCACAGAAAAAAAAAAAGTCATATCACAGGCATAAAATTGGTTGCAAATGTCAATTAAAACAGACTAGGACAGTCAAGACCAGACGGATCATAAAGTAGGATGGATGAGAATGATATCATGATGACCAGATTCCACCCTGCATCCCCAAGCGTTCTTTATCTTTTCCTAAAATCTAGATCTAGTGAATATAAGAAATGGCCTATATTTGTGTATTATCTTAAGTGTGGGAGACTAAACCGATGTTACATCTCCTCTTTCATTAGATGCCGCTCCTGCTGATCTTCACAAAGGAGAGAAAAGTCTGATTCTGAGCCAGCTGCTTCAACCTGCTAAACACCATGAGCTGAGACACTCATAAGGCTCTGTCTTTCCTATAGAATAACAAAATGTTTAGATGAATAAAATAATTCTCTTCTGCAATATTTGATATTAGCCCATTCAGTTTGGTTAGCCAAAGAGTAAAGTGCACTGATGGATGTACAGCCGTTTGACAAGACAGCAATTGCTGCAGCAGCTTAGAAATAAATTCACCCGAGATACTGAGGTTCAATCCAGCCTTTAGCCCATGGCAGGTTTGTTATTGCTATAGTGCAGGCTCTTAGCGGCGAGGATGCTAACAGTAGCTAAATAGAAGTCAGAGGTTCTGGCTAGGGCAGAAGGAGGGGCAGATGGGGGTTTGCTGAATGTGTCAGCTGCACAGGAACAATAATCACAGGCCTGGTCACCGGACCGAGCATCCAGCCTTTTTCACTGAATAACTCTATAAAATGGACACCTGCCACGGCGGCCACATGTATCACTGGGGGCCCTTGTGAACGCAGGCCTGCACAATCGCCCGCGAGTCACGGCTAGTTGCCCACTGATATATCAGATGTGAGCTTCCCCGGTGCAGGGTTCAGCACTCCAGCCAAATGTTGGAGTTATTTGTTCTGGTCATTAAACTAAACTTTATTGTGACCCTCTCAGGCTGTTATTGCACTGGTAGCACTTCTTCTGGGCTGGACTTTATCATTCTCGCCATCTATGAATCTCCCAGGTTTTGCCACTGCACTTCAGTGAGCAATAATTCCTAAGCGCCCTCACACACTGGAAGGAGCGAGGGAAACCAAAAGGGACAGAACAGATATGACTGTTTTTTTTTTTTTTTTCATTTGCAATTTAATAAAACATTCAAACTCAAAGAATGGGCTATCGTCAGCCTTTTTTTCTACTGCTTATGTGTGTCCTCACTTGCAAGACACGTTTATTTAAAAAAAAAAAAAAATCTACATTAGCGGCCATTTAAATGTACATATTAAGAACAGTAATAAATAACACAAAGGGTCATTTGAATACATACCCGCTGCCAGAGCTAACGGACCACAAGCATAAACCATAAAGAGCAAATTTATGTCAAGGAGAATATAAAAATATTGGATCTTTGTTGAGCAACCTTTGTATTGTTGAACCTGACAAAAATTGTCAGTAGTTCACAGAAACATCTTTTTGCATGTGTACATAGACCAAAAAAAAAAAGAAAAAAAAACATATTAATTGGATATCTGCATATTTATATATTCAAAACTACTTTTTGTAATGTCTAAAAACTATTTACTTGTCTGCCACATTAATGTAGTGCTAGTAAGTTTACAAAGATTTGCCAAGTAAATCCTAAACATATTTATCAGTAGCTTTAATTAGAAATCTTTAAGTTAAATTTGCTTGGAATATGGAATTAAGTAAACTTTACAGAAAACAAGTCATTTTTACTTAATTTTGATTTAGTTAAAATATCCTTTGCCATTGCATTGCAAAATAATACCATTGGATTTTATAAGTCATTTACAGTATAGTACTGTATGTACTTTACTTAGATTATCTGAGTAATTTATACTGCGTCATGTCAGATGTTAAGCATCATGTGAATGCAATGTCCTCAATACTTGGTAGACAATACACAATGGCGGTAACATTTGATTGGTCGTTTTTGAATGTGTCATTTTGAGCAAAAAATTTACTCGAAATGTCACAAAATGGCAAGTTACTAATACTGACAACAAAAATCAATGATAAAACAGTGTAAATACAGCTGGAAACCAGTGAAAAATGAACCTCATTAATTATTCAAGGTCCAGTGCATGATGGGAACCCCAGTATCAGAAAAGTTGAGTAATTTTTACTTAATTTTATTGAGTTGATATTTACACTTTCATTTCTACTCGCTTGAATTAAGTACTGATATGGAATTTACGGTAACGCTTCCTTTTACAGTCCAGTTACCCATGTAAATACTATGTACTTATTTTAGTAACTACAATTACTGGGTAATAACTGGTACTAACCCTGAACCTACCCCTAAACCTACCCTTGTTCCATGTACTTACCTTATATTAGCAGTACTTGTAAGTATACTGTAATTACTGTACTGTAATTAAGGAAGCGTTACAGAATTAGTTAGTTCTTAGTTTTTTTTTAAATTCTTTGCTAAACTAACTTTCCATGTAAATTATATTTTTTTTGTCTGTCATTTAAAATGTATCACAGAGTAACTGTGAATATATATATACAGTATATATATATATATATATATATATATATATATACAGTTACTCTTCTGTGATACATTTTAAATGATTGACAGCCCTAGTAAATATGTTATATAAATGGAGAAATACTGTAATGAGTAAGGATGCGGGCATGTAAGGGCACATTTATATCACTTAACCTCCTTAACACGTTGAACAAGCGTATAAAATTATGACTACACATTTAAATAAAAGAACGTAAATATATACATTTTTGCCAGTGCAAAAAAGGAAAACAGGGCCTGTCTGTTTTTCCTGCAAGGGTATTTTCCAAAGGTTCTGGAAAGATACAATGCGGTCATAGAAAATATAACCTGCAGATAAACGAGGTGACATAAAACTGCAGTCCATGTCCTGTCATACTTGGGTGCTTTCCAAGTCAGGAGACATAGAGAGAGCGATTTAATTTACCACATATGAATAGCTATCCTATCTTACTCACCTGCGACCTTAAGGGGCAAAGAAGACCATACTCGTGAGCAGTTAAATAAGGCTGAATGACAAGATCATCATAATTACCCTGAGTTGAATGACACTACAATGTGACTTCATAGACAGAATCGGACACATTCTGAAAGCCTTAAATGTTTTCTCTTCAGAAATGACATTAGTCACGCTAGAGCGATTCATCCGCTTGGTCAGTTTCTCACAGATAGCCTCTCTTTGGCAGTTGGCCCTTCTCTTTCCCTGTCACCTCTTTACCAATCAGGTAAAAATGGCAAGTTTTTGCTCTTTAAGATGGCGGGACATAACCTGTCCATGGAACATAAATGTGTCAGGTCTTTTAGTCTAAGATGAACTGAGCCCTGCATTCTTGCCTTCATAAAAAGGTCTTTAAACCCACGTCTGGGTTCCCTTTCCAGGGAAGCATGAGATTAAAGAACAAGGGGGCTTGATAAACGTAATGGATTGCCAGAGAAAGTTTAAATGCGCCATCGGTCTGTGGTAGAGGGAGGAAGAAGGCCATTATGCAAAAGAGAGCCACGCAAGTAATCTGCACCTTGTCTCTCAGGCTCAAAAGACAAAGAACACACAGCCAGATGGTCCTGATTGCTTCTTGAGAAACCCTCGCATTCCGACGCCATGATGGATTCTCATATTTTGACTGTTAATATGTTTGAATGAAAATTATTTATACATTTCTGCAAGACTTGAGCACATTCTTAGTGATTACTATCTACACAGATGGAAGCGGATGTATCGGGAAATGTATTCCCAGATTAAGGCCTGATCGCCGACCGGAATGAGTCCTGCATGGACTGCTTTGCCTGACTCGATGACAATCTGATCCCTGACAAGACTTCTTAGCGTCTTCTGTTATTGATGCACTCTACACAAAAGTGGCGAACGTCTGCGTGCAAAATACCCGCACGGGGATTATGGTTGGCGGAGAGTGTTTAATGAATTCTATCGCCGAGATCCTTGAGTGTTTTCATCCACGAGCTGATCAAAATGGAATCACATACATGAGATCTACATGTGTGATAATAACGAGGTCAGCGTCAGGCATTTATCAGCTCAGTGAATTGCTGGAAAAGATGAGGGGAGAATGAGCCACCGAGGAGAAGACGGGTGGAGGGGAGGGGGTGTTTTCATCTAAATGCACAGATGCAAGGATCTCACACTCTTCTATGCATGCGTTCTTCATAATAGTGCTCAAATCAAGTCATGGGGATTCTGCGGTCCTTTGTTTTGAGTAAATAAACATATCAGTTTGCACATCTTCAGGTGTACCCCTTTTTGCCCCCTTTAATTGATTTCTAAAGGGGCATTTTTTTTCCTTTAAAGTGCAAATGTTTCTAACCGTATCAAATGTATTATCTTTTGTTAAATTCCTACATTTAATCAATACATTCAATGAGTCTGAATGTGGATGACTCAAATAAACTATAATAAGCCTCTTGTTTTAAAGGACTAGTTCACTTTCTTTTTTTTTTAAACTTTTGCTGATAATTTACTCACCCCCATGTCATCCAAGATGTCCATGTCTTTCTTTCTTCAGTCAAAAAGAAATTAAGGTTTTTGATGAAAAAATTCCAGGATTTTCTCCAAATAATGGACTTCAATGGGAACCAAACAGTTCAAGGTCCAAATGAGAGTTTCAGTGCAGCTTCAAAGGGCATTAAACGACACCAGACGATGAATAAGGGTCTTATCTAGCGAAACGATCGGTCACTTAAAAAAAAAAAAGTTGAAGTTTTATAAGCACAAATGCTCGCCTTGCTCTGTTCTGTGATGAGCGCTCGTGACTCTCCTGTTCGAACTCGTTCATCAAAATGAACAAATCGTTTTTCGAGTCATGACTCGAAGGGTCCTAGATAAGACCCTTATCATCGTCTGATGTCATTTAAAGCCCCTTGAAGTTGCACTGAAACTCTCATTTGGACCTTGAACCGTTTGGTTCCCAATGAAGTCCATTATATGGAGAAAATCCTGGAATATTTTCATCAAAAACTTTAATTTCTTTTCGACTGAAGAAAGAAAGACGTGGACATCTTGGATGACATGGGGGTGAGTAAATTATCAGCAAAAGTTTTTTTTTTCAAAGTGAACTACTCCTTTAACTCTTATTCTTTTTTATCTGACTTACTATGTAATGTTAAAGGGATAGTTCACTCAAAAATGAAAATTCTGTCATAATTTACTTAAGTTGTTCCAAAGTTTCTGTTGAATACATAGAAGATATTTAGAAAAATATCGGTAACCAAACATTATTTCCCCTACTATGGAAGTCAATGGGGACCAGAAAATGTTAATTTTCTTCATAATATCATCTTTTGAGTTCAACAGAGGGAAAAAAACGGTTTGGAACAACTGAAGATGAGTTAATGATCACAGAATTGTCATTTTTGGGTGAATAGAATATGAAAGCTTCCTATACGATTCTATAAGGTCCCGAAGAAAGTGTCACTCCAAAGCTAAACATCATAACCAGAGACAACGTCAAAAACCTCCACCCATCTGCCTAAAACATCCGTCCCAGACCACTCAGCCCTTCACGGCATCCCAACATCAGACAACCCCTCAGGCTGCACCCCTCTTTCAACCTCCCTTGACAGTTATAACCGCACTGAACCTCGTCTCTAGGCTCCGGTTTAGACCTGATTTAAATACGGGCTTGTTTTATGGAGGCAGGTAATTGGAAGAGGGTGATTTACTACAGTGTATACAGGGCCTGCATCCAACAAAATATCTGGAAGCAGGGAATAATCACTTCCCCAGCCGCCGTGACATTTATCTGGACACAGGTATATTTTAAACACCCTGCGTTGACAGTGTTGACTATTAGCCGGGAAATAAATTATTCACCACTTACAAGGGGAGAAAAAATGAGAAAATTCTCCTTTCTACAGCCATAACAGGACAAAGCAGCATGCCCGGGAAAAAAAAAAAGAGGAGTGAGGGAGGCAGTCATTTTTCGTTCAATTACAGAAGGCAAATATTTATTATTTATAAGTACTTGCCTTGTATGGGCTTAAATGTTATTTATGAACCTGTTGCATAGTGATTTCCAATGTAACTCATTATTTTTCGCCAGAGGGTGTTGTAAAGGAGCAAGGATATATTTAATGACACTCTGCTAGTCGGTGCAATTACACTGTAATCATTATGTAAAATGTGCTATTAATTAAACCAATTTTCTGCTGGGAACACTCTTTTCTTTAGGGCTTCATCTTCATCGTTCAGCATTGTCTCCTGTGTTTTTTTCCTCTCCTCTATAATGTTGTGACTTGGGCACATACATATTTATAAAAGAAATTTTAATTAGCACCCCTCGTTAATGGGTCCATGTTAATATGGAGATGTGCTGGGCAGTTTGGGGCGTAATAAAATCGAAACTTTTCTTTACGAGTCTTACGACCTCCTCTTTTGAAGAGGGGCGGTGCTTTTGTCGTGAACTGGTATCTACCTACCCAACTAACAAACTAACTAAATCCCCATTAGCATATTTAAAAATGACAAATCAGCTCCTACACTACAACATACAAGAAGATTGAATGCAATTATTTGTATATGAGGTCCAATGAATGACGGTATCACCTGTGATGTCAGCAAAACATAATATTATAATATTATAAAGTTGATTATAATTTCATCGCAATTAAAAACACAACCAACCTTTTGTTTCTAAGCACCACTAATTGCAAGCATTTCAAGAGTGAGACTTCTGACCCACTCGCTTTCTGCTATTCTACAAGATGTAAATGTTGTTGTTTGCAAGTTCTTGGCACATCTTGCATTTTCTCTTGACTGAAACAATTCAATATTTCGAGCGCAACCGCTACTTTGCCAATGCGATGTTGCTGTTTGGACAAGCTTGAGGTTGAGGACTATGGTGGCAGAGATCACATCAGGTTCCTTGTGCAATGACAACACAGCCTAATGTTTATTCAATTAGTTATAAATTGATTTTCTTTTCAGAGGAGGAAAAAAAGTCCCACTGTTGTGATCTTTCCCTTTGTGCACTTGAACAAAGCTGTGACTTAAAGGTACGGTTCACCCAAAAAAGAAAATTATGCCATCATTTATGTACTCTCATGCAAGAATTTCTTTATTATGTGGGCCACAAAAGAAGATACTTTGAAAATGTAATATATATATATATATATATATATATATATATTTAAAACATTGAAATGTTTTTCAAATCTGTCCTTGTGTTCTGTGGAAGAAAGTCATAAAGCTTTGAAACAACATAACAGTAAATAGATGATGACAATTAAAATTTTTGGATGATCGATCCCTTCAAATTCATTGACAAAAGGCTATAAAATAACTAATAAGCTCTGTTCAATTGGGTGTAATAACATTTAAATTATTATGGTTAGAATAAGTGAATAAAGTGCTCCAAACAGCAAAAAGTAAACATACACAAAAAAACAAGTGAAGTAAACTACTTTTTTTTAATGAAATAGATCAATATTTGTAATCAGCAATAAAGTCTGTTCTTTTTAACTTTCTTCATTAAAGAATCCTGAATAAAACTGATCACAGTTTCCACAAAAAAATATTAAGTAACTTTTTTTTTGTCTTACATGATTTCTGAAGGATCATATGACTGGCGACTGGAATAAAGTCTGCTGAAATTTTGAATATTCAGCTTTTCCATTACAGGAATAAATCAAATTTTAAAGTATTCAGTTATATTCAAATATAAAACAGTTTTTTAAATTATACTAATATTTCATAATATCACTATTTTTGATTCAAAAACACAAATAACATCGTTCACACCAGTAGTACACAAGCACACACAAAATACACACCTTAGAGTCTCTATGACCCACACTTGATTTTCTCAACCAGCATAATGGTGGACTTTTGATTACATAAGGTAAACAAAAAGCAATATCATGATTTTTATCGCAATCTTGAATTACAATATTTATCTTGCACAATCTGTTGCAGCCCCATATTTGAATGAACCGATCCCATTACAATCCATTTCCCACTTGGCTTGTGTCATATCAGACTAGTACATGATTAATAAACCAACATCAAGACTCTATTATAACCAGAAAGGCAGAAGTACACGAGGGAGAGAATGAGTGAGAGAGGTATCAAGGGGAGGACACAATTGTACATCGGGAGCATCATGTACATGATCATCATCGCCCTCGTTCCAGAGATGAGACAATTATTAGAACATACTCTGTATCTGTTTGGATAAGCAGAACACATGCGTGTGATGGATGAGGCTGTTTACAGATGAGGTGGACTAATGTTAGGGTGAGCTACACCACCGATTGTGGTGGTAATGAGCCCTTGGCTGGTCAGGTGCACAATGAGGGCCAGACAGATTACACCGCCTCGACCGGCACAGAAGGCAATCTTCTAAACACCTCTAGATTGATAGAGTTACCGACCGTCCAACACTCACAGATTGTAGAGAGGTGACTTCAGTTTATCTTCAAATTTGAAAATAAAGCTTTGTAGAAGCATATATGAAATTTGGGATCATTTTTTTTTTAACTTATTTACTTTTGTTTGCATAAAAAAATTCATGAAAAAAAATATACTATGGAAGTGAATGAGACCAGAAACTGTCTGGTTACTGATATTCTTCTAAATATCAGAAAATCGTCTGGGTGGATTCGAAAACGGTAAAACTCAACTGTTTATGTTTGGGGGAGTTGTAAAATGAGCCTATTTCCAAAAAAAGTGGAGTATCCCTTTAAGGTTCTATATAGAACTATTTCTTCTAAGAGTGTACCCTTTAATGGAACAATAGCATGTGTTTATTTTGCATGGGTCTCCTCACAAGACCTGAAAATAAAAAGAAGGTAGCAAAAAGTTCAATATAAGCACCTGTTTGGGCTCAGTCAGAATGATTAAATCAATAGGCTTGCAGAAAAATGGTGAAACGGGGAAGGTTAAGTGTTCGAAATAAAATATGTTCCCTGGAGCATGTAAAAAGAGTCATGGAGAAAAGAACGGAGGTTCTCTGCATAAGTCAATGGTCCCCGCGTCATCTTTCTCCTCATGTCACAGGAAATTGACTGATGGATCACTTCCTGGTGTCACTGCTTGGGACTTGTGACAATCAGCGAAATGATTGTGTCTGCCTGCAAACATAGCCTCATAACTGATTGCCTAAACCCTGAAGACTCTACTCACCATGAGCAGTGATGGAGCATTGGATTAAAATCACTCCCGATGAGGAGGAGCCACCACCATTTATTATGTACTTCCCCCGGCGCTCCGCCATGCTCCCTGCCCCCCGAACCCCAACTGGAATTTTCACCACAAGAGCACATTATGGTAATCAGACAGTATGTGTGTATAGGAATCAATCAACAGGAAAGCCATGGCAAAGAGTTATGACAGTACAAAGTCTGTTTGTAACTTTTTTGATTAATGAAATATTTACCATGGGCCCGCTTGAGAATGAGGAAGGCACACGGTGGACTTGGGGGTTAACCCCAAAATTTCCATTTAAATGTAGTATGGGAATGGGCCATGGAGCTCAACACAAGATGCTCTGTTGTGGCAAACCAATTTGCTAACATACAGTATGATTATGGTTAGATGAATAACCTCGGTAAGATTTATCTCATCTTCTTCATCCCCATCATCATCATCATAAAGATCACGCTCCCAATTGCCGTATAGCCACTCAGCTGATTCATGCAGCTCTTTTACCTTTTGTTATATCCTGACATATAAATATGTGCATCCCTGTAAGGTATTTTCAGCCGGCAAATGAAAAGTAATCATTCTTGGGGTGTAGAAAGCACAGGGCTTTATGAAGCTCACATTGAAGTATTTCAACCATCGTGCTATAGCCAAATATAAATAATCTGTCCCAGGAAAAGAAATAAAACAATGTTCATCAATAAGGTGGCACGTTAAGAAAACTGCAGAATGTCACCGTAAACTGTAATGCAATCCAGCTGCTGCATGAAATGTAGCAACACTTCATCACCACAAGCATTTTCCATCTTGACTAATGAAATAATGCACTGTAAAAAAAAAAAAAAAAAAAAAACAGCCAGCCGTTTGCATGGCCTTTTTTGTGTTGTTTTTGTTGAACTGACCTTAATTATTTTATTAATTAAGTAAATGCATTCAAATTAACTATTCATATTACGCCAAAGAAGATATATCTACCAAAAAAAAAAAAAAAATCTAAGCAGATTGTTCCCTTTATTGGCTTTAAAATATTTAATAGTATGAGCATCATCTAATGTTTTCTATAAGCAATGTACAAGCAAAGTGCTTGTCTTAACCGATTGGCAATGGCATTATGATCGCTCGCTGCATACTCAATCATTTTAAGTCATAAAAGGCAACAAGTTCTTAATGTACAACAACACACTGTAAAAAATATTTTCAAGATTTGTTATCACAACATATTTTCTTTTGTCAAATCAACTTTATAATAATTTATTTAGTTGAGATAACTTATTATTTCGAGTTTCTGATGGTTAAATTAATCTACTTCATTGTATTAACTCACTTTTTCCAGTTCAATCAACTTAAAATTTTAAGGCAACCCAGGTTACTTACTTTTTTTTAAGTTAAACCAACAATATTTTTTTACAGTGCAGTAATCACAACATTTTTTCTTTTGTCAAATCAACTTAAATAATTTATTTAGTTCAGATAACATATAATTTTGAGTTTCTGATGGTTAAATTAATCTCCTTCATTGTATTAACTCACTTTTTCCAGTTCAAACTTAAAATTTTAAGGCAACCAGGTTACTTACTTTAAGTTAAATCATCAATATTTTTTTACAGTGCAGTAATAAAATGATCATACCATTATTTCATTTTTCATTCAAAAATGTATTCTTAGTATCAGTCATTTTATCATGTGTTCCAGTAAACATATCTAAAAACAATAATTAAAACAAAAAAGTATAAATTACAAAAATTGAAGCAGTATAAGATAGGAATTATTTTTTTACTCATCATCATCTATATATATATATATATATATATATATATATATATATTGAGCATTATTTATTTGATCTAAGAGTCATATCCTACAGTACATGATCACTGAACAACAAACATCATCACTCTTTATTTTAGTTCATATCAGTAAGAGAGGCTTGTATTTGAACATCTTCCGATATTAGATTTGCAAATCCAAGGTGCAAATTGTTTGTGGAATCTCCATTTTGCCCTTTCTAATGTTGTCATTAGCAATCAGCTCACTAGGAAAACAGGGGCGGGAGAGGGGAGGAAAATCATTTGAACTCATGATCCACAATAGATTGGCCCGTGCACCGGGGTCGACGCTGGACCAGGATGACAGTTCAGGTCAATACCGGGGCAAGAAGGTGGCCAAGGCAAAGCCCCGGGGGCCTCGTTCAGAGGCTTGAACTCAGGATGCTGAGGATTAAGGGTGGTTGACAAGACATTGGCAGTCTTTTTCTGCTGAAGGAGTTGAAGACAAGAGGATTATCGTGGGCCGACAGTGTTGTTGCTACTTGCTGACAGTGGGAACCTGTAGCCACCCCGGTCACCGGTCCAACCTGCCGCTGTCAGGCTCGTGACAAGATGCTGAGGTATGGAAGGACGTCACGTTCCTTCCATTCTGTCCCATCCGCATCCCATAATGCCAACCTGATCCTATTGCCGAGCCCAGAGGGCATGGCATCTTGCTTATTGATGCTTGGAGTATTGAGTTATTGATATACTCCTCAAAGAGCTTCATTGATCCCAGTGTAGACATCACACTACAGTACATGCATACCAGAAGAGCTACATGGGTTTACCTGCGCAGACTCACATTCGGCTACATTAACTCCCCGGTTGGAAAGGAAATAAGGTTGCGGCATGCAATTGTAGGATAAAACAAAAGAAATGGAGTTGTATGTGAAAGCCATTAAGATATCTCAGTTTGACATATCCAATCCAGACAAAGGCTTCACTGGGAGGCAAAAAAGTAATGACTTCCTGCATGTCCCACCTCACCTAACCCTGCGCTTATGAAATATCACTCCCCAGCTTGCATTGCCTTAACGGCTTAGGGGGTATTCGAAAAGTTTGGCAACTTGTCAAATGGATGGATCAGACAGATATATGGAGTCGGGGTCATTTCTCTCATGCTCGCAGGGATCGGTGCAATATCCCTGTCGGCTGATTGAGGACTTAGTTTGGCCGGACGGCGTGTTCCAGTGACTGCCTGACACACGTTAGCAGCGTATATGTTATTCCATATTCTGTGTGCCGCTCCCGGGGCAAGGGGGACTCCGCAGGCTGGGATCCTTGAGCGTGGCTAACCCTGACTCCATCACTATCAATTGTCTTTGAACAGCTCTGATCATCACCTCAATTATCCGCTGTCCAGCCCATCTGATAGCTTTCTGGCCAACTATAACTTCTCTGTCGATGAACATGGAATAATGACAGCCGAGGGAGGGGATGTGGCGTCTAGCACACACACATTCACCCACACACATTCATGCACAACAAAAGCCTATTCCGCTACCTGTAGAAAAGCGATTTACCAACCACTGAGGTTTGGGCTGTATTTGAAAATGGGATTGATCTGTATTCTGTCCCTAAAGCAAGAGGGAGAGCAACTCATTTACAGTGCAAATACAAACATCCATATGTATGGCAGGGCTGATCGTATTAAAAAAAGAAAGAAATAAAGAAAGAAAAGTGCAAAAGTGGCAAAAAAAATATATACATATTATATATAACAGGTCATGACTATATGACCACTAAGAAAGGCCCCGATTCAAAATAATAAAGATCTGAAGTATTAGAAAATTTTGATATTAAAAAATATTTTCATGATTTGTAATCACAACATTTTTTCTTTTGTCAAATAAACTTAGATAATTTATGTAGTTCAAATAACATAATATTTTGAGTTTCTGGTGATTAAATTAATCTCCTTCATTGTATTAACTCACTTTTTCTAGTTCAATGAACTTAAAATTTTAAGGCAAACAGGTTACTTATTTTTTAAGTTAAACCAACAATATTAACCGATTATTAAAAAGCTAAAAATAAAATATATACACTGTAAAAAAAAATATTTTCAAGATTTGTTATCACAACATTTTTCTTTTGTCAAATCAACTTAAATAATTTATTTAGTTCAGATAACTTATTATTTTGAGTTTCTGATGATTAAATCAATCTCCTTCATTGTATTAACTCACTTTTCCTAGTTCAATCAACTTAACATTTTAAGGCAACCAGGTTACTTATTTTTTAAAGTTAAACCAACAATATGTTACCAGTGTATATTAGCTATTTATTATATCAATTTTCATAATAATAATAATAATAATTAACAAAATAGGAGAGCATAATGGCTAAACAAAAGCTCCATAACAAAGCATTTCAAAAACAAATACTTAATGAGATGCAAGTCCTGCTGAAAGCTTACAAAATTTATTTGCAATTTGATCTGCTGAAATATCGTTTAAGACCTATGATTAAAGATTGCAAGCATTATAATATCCACTTGTTCACTGCAAATGGTATATGGAATTATAACAATTTGGTAAGGCACTTAATCTAAACCTTTATAAATGAAATGCACACATAAATTTATGGCTGTGCACTGATGCCCTATAAAATGAGTCCCTATTAGCATTCCTTTTTGGCTTGTACATTTATAAACATTTTGTTTTGGTGAAGGGTCATCTCTGTATTGCTCTGTCTCTGAAGAAGGCCATAATAAACGAGTGTAATTACGGTGGCTGATTGGTTGGAAGGTCATTGCTAATCCTGTAATTTTTCATCTATGTTTGGATTTGCTTGTGATGAATGTTCTCAGCCTTTAGAGTATTCCTCCTCAGATTACTCCATGCATAGAAATGCAACAGCAAATAAAGCTGTTGGCTCCCCGTTGTTTTTCTCCATTGAGGATGTATTAGTAAATGAACAAATTAGATTTGTCATCTCACAGGTTAGGCAAAAAAAAAAAAAAAAGAGAGCTTCTCATTATAATATTTAATGGCGCCTTCTGAACATGATTCAATGCATTGATTGTTTGACGAGTGCTATATGTTTTAAAGATATTTAAGTAACAAGTTGTTCAAAGGTAACAGACATACTTCACAATAATAATAATAAAAAAAAAAACCATCTTGTACCAGGAAGTCATATAATACAGAGGAACTGTCTGGCTGGAGTGTTTAAAACGACAACACCATTGTACAATGTATGTCTAATTATAATGTTCAGCAAGTCAAAACTGTAAATGAGTATCACAAAAATAAATATATTTGAGACTTTTTAAAATTCATCTGAAATAAAGCCATCTCTAAAGAGAAAAGCAAACCAGACAGACATAGTGATATAAAATGCTATACCTATAGAAAGTAGTTAATATATCCATCGTGTTCATCGGTTTATTATATAATAAATAGACAGACAGACAGACAGACAGACAGACAGACAGACAGACAGACAGACAGACAGACAGACAGACAGACAGACAGACAGACAGACAGACAGACAGACAGACAGACAGACAGACAGACAGGTAGATAGATAGATAGATAGATAGATAGATAGATAGATAGATAGATAGATAGATAGATAGATAGATAGATAGATAGATAGATAGATAGATAGATAGATAGATAGATAGATAGATAGATAGATAGATAGATAGATAGATAGATAGATATTGTTAGTTTCGTATAGCACCATGGACATTGCTGTGTGTGACCTCTAAATGATATATTTGCTTAATTGAGAAAACTGAATGCACAGACTTTGTCTTACCAGCTCTAAAGCATAAAGTAAATGCTTTCTCTCCGAAACAATGCTCCTGATAATACAGGTAAAGGACCCACTAACTTTCCCATTACATACAAGCCCTGATCACTCACAGCATCTTGTTTTATCAGACTGATCTTTTACCATTTTTATGGTTCTGGTAAAGGGATGCAAATTCTGAGGTGTCAAATCAATCAGTCTAACTCTCAACAGAACCTTAAATACAGCAATAAAACAGCCCAGGAATGTAATTCACCTCAGCGAAACACTCAACATGTCCCTCGTGATTTAAACCACCTTTGGCATGGGCGCCTATCACAGTTGCAACACATTTTCTCAACCAATTGCGCATTACAGTCTTCTAATGGTCAAGTCAGACAGAGTAACTTATAGCAGCTCATTAAAAGGCTCCTCTCACTCTCTTCCTATCTCTCCCTTCCAAACTCTCCCTCTCTTCCTCTTGCTCTCCATTTCCCTCACTCTCAGTGGACACAATGTCTCCTGCCTATTTGCAGTGATTTCCGCAGGTTGAATTAATGTGCTGTCAGGCCTGTTTCGGAGGCAGCAAGCTGGCAGCTTTCCTGATCCTTGGCTGATCAGCTACTCGCCTGCAGCAGAGGTGTCTAGCCTGCTGGCCAGTGAGCCGGTCAGTGGACAGAGAAAGGGGAAATGGGAGATAAGACGTGGGGGGTTCCCACAGATCCATTCGTCTATCCGTTCGCTGACAGGCTGAGAAAAGTCATGATGGACGATGCCCTTTCAAAGTCAGACAACATTTTCTCTCCGTCCCAGAGCTGTGGCCAGGTATACGTGAGGCTCTGTGTACCGCAAGCTTCTGGTCAGCCAAGCTATAGTAACACTTTCGAATAATGTTCCTTCATTAATGAATGACTACAGGAACAAATGAGTAACGCACTATTAACATTCTAGTAACCTAACAAGAAACTCTGATTAACAAACTAGTAAGTTATCATTATTATTATAACCTTTATTTTACCAGGAAAGAAGCACATTGAGATTAAGAATCTCTTTTACAAGAGCGTTCATGGCCAAAACTGACAGACACAGCACATTTGAGTGTAACAAATAACATCCAACAATACATACATATATACACACACAATCAACTCTAATAAAATTTCAATATCAAATACATAACTAAAACATCTACAGCCCGATGTTTCATTCTCCAAATCATTTAAAACTATTTTAAAAGTGTCCAACGAGACCAGTTTCCTCAGTTTCAATGTACTTTGCAAACAATTCAGGCAGAGGGAGCAGCTAATTTAAATGCCTTTTTTTCCAAATTCAGTTCGTACCACTGGAACAGACAGTAATTCCTGTGACCGGAGGCTATAGCTAGAAGGATACTCTTTACAGATGTACTGATGGAAGTAAACCCAGGATAGATTTATAAATAAAAACATGCCAGTGTTTTTGTCTTCGGATGGACAACACAGACCAGCCAACCCGAGCATACACAACGCATTCTCACCCCAAGGCGTCACCTTTGACCATGCTTCAATATTTGACGTTTTAGGCGCCCTTTAGCGTCACTTACATGACGCGATCCTACGGCGTCATCTAACTGACGCTAAAGGAAAGCGTCAGTTAGAGGACGCGGTTAGGTTTAGGTGTGGGGTGGGGGTAGGGTACACGCGATCCTAGGGCGTCATCTAACTGACGCTAAAGGGCGCCTAAAGCGTCAGATATTGAAGCATGTCCAAATGCTTCCCAAGCCGTCAGTTAGGTGACGCCTTGGGGGTGAGAATGGGCTGGCATACAACACACAATGATGAGTAAGAGTTTTCAGATTTGTTATAAACCTCAGTGCAACATGATAAACAGTGTTTAAAACATGTAAACATTGTGTAGATGCATGCATATATATAACATCACCATAATCTAGTACCGACATAAAAGTTGCTGCAACAAGCCTCTTTTTTGCCTCAAAGGAAAGACAGGATTTAATTCTAAAGTAAAAACCCAGTGTCACTAGTTGCTGGACATGAGTGCCAAAGGAGAGAGCGTCATCAAATAAAATACCCAGATACCTGTACTGAGACACAAACTCAATTTTTGAACCTCAGGACGCATATAGTAATGAGCGTATTAAGTAATAGTGCTCAGTTGATTGTGGTAGTTCACTATTAGCTAATAAGTAACTACTGTTTTTTTCATACCTCCCAGATAACTACTATACAGGTTCATAATTATCATGAAAAATACATAATTTATAATAAAAGGTAAAGGTAACCCACTAGTAATGACTAAAGTGTTACTACATCCTTCTAAATAAACTATTAATTATTTGGATCAGTATTCTAAAGTGAAAAACATGATATAGGCCTATGATATTTGTAAGCTTTTGGTATTTTTGTAAGATTTTGAATAGTATTTCATTCCAATGGATTTGGTAACACTATAGTCATTACTAGTGCGTTCCTATGATCTTCACTTTAAAATACTGATCCAAATAATTAGTAGTTCCTTTAAAAAGATGTAGTAACACTTGGGTGATTACTATCCAAAACCTTACAAAAAAAAAGAAAACTTGCAATATTTGGTAGTTAGGCCTATCAAGCTTTTCAATTTAGAATGGATGAGGATGTAACACTTGATTCATTACTAATGGGTTATCATTACCTTATAGGCTATTATATATTATTAATATTACTATTAATTTTGAACCTGTATCAGAAAAATAGTTACTGATTAGCTAAAAGTGAACTACCGCGTTCAAGTGAGCGCTATTACCCACTAATTTGTTAATCATAGTTTTTTGTTATCGTTACAAGAATGTTAATAGCGCGTCCGTTACTCATTTTGTTCCTGTTTAGTTATTCATCAATGAAGGAACAGTTTTCTAAAGTGTTACCAGCTACAGCTTAATAATGATATTTTGTTCAATCATTTTTCAAAGGCAAATTAAAATATACCTCCATGCTTTGGTAATAAATAGGAAAGATGAACGTTTTCTCTGTAAAGTCTCTATTTGGCAAGACAAAAGCTTGGAAATCACTTACCCAAAATGAAGACTAAACAGCCTCAATAATGTCATTCATTTAGTAATGCCTAATCAATGGCCAAGCAACATTGAAGGGTCTAGTTCAGCCATCAATCACCATCTCTCAATTCCGCTTCAACAATAAGCTTTGTGGGAGGGATAGATTGAGCGCAACTTGGCATTAATAGGCTTTGGGTTCTTTAATCTAGACTTCCTTTTGTGATAGTGCTTTTTTGGAGTTGGGGACAATCTGAGGCTTGTCTTATTACCCCCGTCGCCCGGAGGAATCGGCCCCTATTCCCCAGCGCCACGTCCCAAGCCTTAATCCAATTTGTTCGGTCCCCTTGTCCATACCCGCAGCAAAATTAAAAACCCTGTGCTGCAAAAACACCTTACATTTCCAAGGTATTGGCTTGCTGTGCTAGACTAGAAACTTCATTTATTCTGGCTAACTTCTCAATTATCTTCCCAGTAGTGGAGATGTGTAAAAAGTGCGAAAATCAATACGATTCCATTCCCCTTGTATTGGAAGGGGAAAAATTAATGAGACAGGACACTCTCTTAATCAGAAATAAATGTTTTAATTCAGATAATGACATAGTTTTCCCTTGCAGAGGGATGACAAATGCCGGGCCAGCAGTCTGCTCGCGGGCCGTTTCAATTTTATTGTAAATATAAAAGGTATTGATCGGCGAGATGTACAAACCCTATTGCTTACAAAAGCCATTTGGGGGGCCTGGGAAAACTATTAAGCGTGGGGTCAGAAATCAATAAACAACACTAAAACGTGGCTGCGCTTGCCCCGGCTAGCACCTTGGAAAGCAAAATGGCAGGCGTAGTGACAGAAATGTCTGTGGCGGGTAACGGGCAGCGATGATGGGGTCAGGTGTATAATCATGGAGAGGGCTTTGACAGCCACCTCACACTGAGGCCTGACAGTCTGCCCTCTTCAACACACACCAGATCATCAGCTTGTCACTATCTCAGGTCTGTTTCACTGAAGAGCCCGTCTGATGGATCTAATGGAACATCTAATGACTGTCTATCACCTGCCCTTCTGGGTCGCTCCTTATAAATATTCACATGTTTGAATTGTAAATGAAGCATATTTCTTATGTGGTTTTATTAAAAAGAAGAAACAAACAAACAAAAACAAAAAAGCCAAGGAAGAAATTCTACAAAAATATTTTGACAATATTTGTTGTGGTTTCCCAGAGTACTAATTTAATAAAAAAGTATTGAGGTAATGTTCATACATGCATTTATTTTTTTTGTATGAAATTGCATGTATAAAATCACTATATTTTTATCTATCTATCTATCTATCTATCTATCTATCTATCTATCTATCTATCTATCTATCTATCTATCTATCTATCTATCTATCTATCTATCTATCTATCTATCTATCTATCTATCTATCTATCTATCTATCTATCTCTATCTATCTATCTATCTATCTATCTATCTATCTATCTATCTATCTATCTATCTATCTAATATATATATATATATATATATATATATATATATTTGTGTGTGTGTGTCAGTCTATTTCTATTTCCACATATATATATGAAGAGTTCAGATGCAAAAGCCTCTAAGTGCCATTTGAAATTTTCTTCTCTAATTTTTATCAAGCTTGTGTATTTAAGTTCAGTGATTTCACTTAAATGGCAATGATAATTACCTATTAATTGTTGTTTAAGTGAAATTACTGAACTTAAATATACAAGTTTAATAAAAATCATCATTAAAGAAGAAAATTTCAAATGGCATTTAGAGGCTTTTGCATCTGAACTCTTCATATATATATATATATATATATATATATATATATATATATATTAAATATAGAAATAGGTATGTTAAATATGAAATAAATGTATTACATTACAATAAAATACCTGAAGTGCATACATAATTGTTTAGATGGAATGGATGGTTAATGTTAATCTAAAAGTGTCTGCAAAGTTGTACCTATTTACAGCTGAAAAAGAGTCAAAAACTCCATAATTGTACCTTGAAACTGAAACTGCACTCTAAAGCAATGTAAAAGGCCAATATGTCCTCAGGCACAGGGCAATGAGAGGTATATAATGCGCGCACAGTAATTAGGGTAGGTAAGAAAGAGTGACCAGGGCAGTCAACTTAACCCCAGATCTATGGACTCCATTGGACAAGTTGTGGGTCAGACCCTCGTCTGCACTTTGTCCGAGTCTTCCATTGACTGACCCTTTGAGTAGGCCGCTTGCTCTCAACAGGTGCAGTCAGTTGGCCAATCCCAGCCCGAATTAAAGCTCAAAGCCATCTTAACAAACATTGCAAATTGATAAATCATTGGAAGCCGCACAGGGACTTTATCTGCTGGAGATCCAGAGGGCTTAAGGAGGATCAGCCAGTGAGTATTGCTATCTTCAGCGACATCCGCTCGGTAGATAAATAAATAAATGATGGCTAGTGTATCTCTATACATATGACAGTGTCTTCTCTGAATAGAGGCTCAGTTGTGGGGGGGTCAAGTTGTGGATGAGAATAGTACTTTTCCTGCCCTTCTTAAAATGGGATTTGGAAGGGTCACTGTTGCCTATCAGAGGGTGAGCTGTTGGGCGTTTCGGGCTATGAGAGGGGGGTTCTGCAGATTTGGATCTCTGAACCCCTCTGCTTTCCTCTCTGGATAATGTCAGTTTCCGTGTCACTCTCATCTCCCAAACTGATGATTGGGTGGGCCCGATTCAGCCCCCAGTCTTTGCGGTCACTCGACCCTGCGTGTAATTCTCTCTTAATGCCGTCATGGTGAACAAAGCCCCCTATCCGCTGCACGCACAGACCCCTCTTG